>NC_048555.1:11968724-12305734 GCF_902806685.2 Maniola hyperantus
CAAGAGACCTATGTCCAGCAGTAGACGTCTATTAGTTGATGATGATGATGATGATGATAGCCTAAAGTCGGCGATACACAATATGCTTGTTTTTGGCACAAAAGCATGCCAGTTACAAACATAAGCGACCTACGACATGCAGGCGCGGATCTAGCCTTCAAAAAAGGTTGTGGGCACCGCCACCCGAAAATCGGCCAAGTGCGAGTCGGTTTTTTATTCAGCCCAAGTTTTTGGGGAGTTTTGGCTCATGGTACAGTTCTGAAAGACAACTTTAATAGTTAAACAAATAAATAATAATAATAATCAGACTGGGTCAGTTCTGGTTACACCCTGTACATATCTACGTGTACATGCTATGCACCACCCACCCTCCCTGTAATGTGGACATTTACGAAAAGAAACATTCATTTATTGTTCTCGTTACGTTAAAATTATGCATATACGTCCTCCTTGGCGCAGTGGTAAGCATTGTGGTCTTGCTAGTGGGAGGTCCCGGGTTCGATTCCTGGCAGGGGTTTGTAATTTTATAATTTCTAAATTTCTGGTCTGGTCTAGTGGAAAGCTTCGGCCGTGGCTAGTTACCACCCTACCGGCAAAGCCGTGCCGCCAAGCAATTTATCGTTCCGGTACGATGCCGTGTAGACACCAAAGGGGGATATGGGTGTAAAACTGCCATACCCCTTCCAAGTTATCCCGCTTCTATCTTAGACTGCATCATCACTTACCACCAGATGAGATTGCAGTCAAAGGCTAACTTGTATCTAATTTTTTTTTTTTTTAAAAGAACATTCACTATCTCCGCCCCTCAGCTTGTCATCATGTTTACACACCATTTTTACACTAATGTTTATGTTTTATTTTACACAAGTGGTTACACAAAGGGTATGAAATTGCGTGCTATACTCGTAAACCCCGGCAGACAGCTCTGAGCACCATCGACATGGAACACGTTTAGGTCATCTAGTTATACGTCTGAAGGTAGGCCATGTAGCAGGGAAAACAGTGTACATCATAGCTGGTATGGTGACTACTAGTCAAATCAGCGACTTTTTATCAAACGTCAAAGATATAAAAACGAGTTTTTTCAAGCAGGGCGCAATCGCAATTCAGCATTTATCTAAACAAAATTCACTGATACTATGCAACACGAAAAATAAAATAGCATATCAACATTCAACATTTCCAAAATAAGTGCGCTTCCATCTTAAACCACTAGGTTCTTACCTAATGGCATAAGCGTAGTTAGGTTATCCATTTTTTTTTTAAAGAATATTAGCCATGTTAAATGACTATATTCCCCTTTCCTCTCCAATTAAGCGTCAGGCTTGTGCCAGGAGTAGGTACGACAATAGTGCAACGGGCGGGGTTTGAACCGTCGGACCTTTCGGTTTTCAGTCCACTCCTATACCGGTTGATCTATTGAGGCTCATGAGCATATGCATTAATAAGCAAGTGAAAAATAAATATAAATAAAACCTTGCATTCTGAGATATCTGTGCTCAGTAGTTATACCGGCAATGGGTTGATAATGATGATGATAACCTAATAAATATCTGTCATAATTTCTTGGACCGTACGGTCTTGTACTTTGCTAGAAGAGCTCTTCGTATAACGCCTTCCCCTAGGAGAGCGTGTTGGTCTATTCGTTTAAGTATTATAGGCACCCCCTTTTGTTCGGCGCGGCCGCGTGCGGGAAACACAATGTGACGCTTTTAAACAACAAAATGGCTTTTTGTGGTGTTATTGTGGAATTTTTTGTGATACAAAATATAATATCAGCGACTAACTTGCAGGATTTATGTCTTTCGGTTATCTGTGGAATCAAAATAACTTTATTATTTCCGCTCCGTAATATTATTATGATCTTATCAGTACCCGTAGTACAAGATTTTACGTCTCACCAAACCAAACCAAATTCGAGAGTCGAAATACTTCCGCGTTACAGTAAACTGGATCTTAAACGCCTTGTTTTAAAGCTCAAGTTTGTCTATACTTCTACAGCCAGCGCTCCAAGCGGAAACATTGCGAAATTAAAATCAGTGGCATTGAATATTTGACTTCAATTCAAGGCTGTTTAGGTCCATTTTACTGTAACTCGGAAGTATTTCGACTCTCGAATGTGGTTTGGTTTGGTGGGACGTAAAATCTTGTACTACGGGTACAGGTCGTTAACTATACCAATGCCAAAATCACTATGAGCGCAAACTCGCCGATAAACTGATGTGCAGTTTTGCGAGATATAAATTGTCATATTACGTGTGCACTGTATTAAATAAATAAATAAAAAAGTCGATCCGTTGCTCGGTTGTGACGTGATTGAAGGACAAACCAAGAAACAAAGACTTTCGCATTTATAATAATACTAGCTGATGCCCGCGACTTTGTCCGCAGGGATTTATGTTTTTAAATAGGATGTCAAGCGTAAAATTGTAGAATTATATTTGGCTAAATAAAGAATTAAAGAATTAAAAAAAAAGAAAAATCCAGTGGGAACTCTTTGGTTTTCCCGGATAAAAAGTAGCCTATGTCACTCTCCAGATCATTTACTACACCCATGCAAAAAATCACGTCGATCCGTTGCTCCGTTGCAACATGATTGAAGGACAAACCAACAATTGTTTGTTTATAATATGGGTAGTGATGAGTAGTGATAATTGGGATGGACCGGGTTCTATTTCAAGCTGGATCAGTTTGTATTTTTAACCAGCGTGGTAGACTATAGCCGAACCCCTTCTCAGAGACCTGCAGTGCTCAGTAATATCCGGTGCGTTGCTGCGCCGCACAATTGAGCAACAATTGCAAAAGCAAAAGCATTGAAAAGAGCAACCGTCGAGTTTCTTACTGTTTCTTCTCGGTCTCATACAAACAAACTTACAAACTTTACCTCTTATAATATTAGTATAGAAGTATAGATAAAATATAGAAAAAAAGCAGCTGTGATAACCTAATGGTTAGGACGTCCGCCTTCTAATCGGAGGTCGGGGGTTCGGTCCCGGGCACGCAGCTCTAACTTTTCGGAGTTATGTGCGTTTTAATTAATTAAATATCACTTGCCTTAGCGGTGAAGGAAAACATCGTGAGGAAACCTGCATGCCTGACAGTTCTCCATAATGTTCTCAAAGGTGTGTTAAGTCTACCAATCCGCACATGGCCAGCGTGGTAGACTATGGCCAAAACCCTTGTCACTCTGAGAGAGGACTCGTGCTCTGTAGTGAGCCGGTGATGGGTTGATCATGATGTTGATGAATAAGGCATTGTATTTGACGAGATTTTTGACGACCTCCCTGGTGCTGTGGTGAGTGCTGTGATCTTACAAGCGGGAGGTCCCAGGTTCGATTCCCGGTAGAGGCACCTCTCACTCTGAGAGGAGACCCGTGCTCAGCTGTAGTGAGCCGGCGATGGGTTAATCATGATGATGATGATAGATAACATAGGTAAGTAAGCAAATAAAACAGAATACAAAATACACACAATCGGAATACACGCAATAAAATATTAATATTTTTGGGATTGACTAGTATTGAATCTGTGACTGGTCCCATGGGAAATCAGGAACCCCATGTTTTCGCCATCAAATATTCTAACGCTCGTTAGAATGATCAAAACAAGACTCTGGTTCCTTTAGAACGAACGTGATTCTATTAAAAAAACATTATGGCTTTTGTGAATAAAATTGTCTTCGTCTTCTAAATAAAGTCTTCACGCATAATATTCTATCTATAATATAAAAATGAATCACCAAATGTTGATCATCGCAAATCTCGAGAACCGCTGAACCGATTTCGCTAATTCTTTTTCGATAATATTTCTTGAAGTACAAGGATGGTTCTTACGGAGAGAAAAAATTAAAAAATTTGAATTGACTGTTAGCCGGAACGAAGTTCGCCAGGGCAGCTAGTCTATATATATAAAAGGGAAAGGTGACTGACTGACTGACTGACTGAATGACTGACTGACTGATCTATCAACGCACAGCTCAAACTACTGCACGGATCGGGCTGAAATTTGGCATGCAGATAGCTATTATGACGTAGGTATCCGCTAAGAAAGGATTTTTGAAAATTCAACTCCTAAGGGGGTGAAATATGGTTTTGAAATTTTGTAGTCCACGCGTTTTCTGAAAATCCCATTTGAATGGTAGGTTACCTACCTAGTTAGTTGTGTTAGTTAGTAGGTAAATGTTTGTTTTTGTAGATGACTATTAGGTATATCGATGAGCTGATTTGCAAATCAGTCTGTAGTATAGAGCTGTTTTAAATTGAAATTTGCTCTATTGAAAACTACTTTTTCAGCACATACCTACACAGTTTGTATTTGAATTTGTTTTATCAACTTGATGAAAATACATGTTGCTTCGAATAAATTTAATTAAACACAGCTGCTAGCTCGTAATGTAATCTAAATATATAAAAGGAAAAGGTGACTGACTGACTGACTGACTGATCTATCAACGCACAGCTCAAACTACTGGACGGATCGGGCTGAAATTTGGCATGCAGATAGCTATTATGACGTAGGCGTCCGCTAAGAAAGGATTTTGGAAAATTCAACCCCTAAGGGGGTGAAATAGGGGTTTGAAATTTGTGTAGTCCACGCGGACGAAGTCGCGAGCATAAGCTAGTCTAAATATATAAAAGGCAAAGGTGACTGACTGACTGACTGACTGATCTATCAACGTACAGCCCAAACTACTGGACGAATTGGGCTGAAATTTGGCATGCAGATAGCTATTATGACGTAGGCATCCGCTAAGAAAGGATTTTTGAAAATTCAACCCCTAACTGGGTGAAATAGGGGTTTGAAATTTGTGTAGTCCACGCGGACGAAGTCGCGAGCATAAGCTAGTTTTTCATATACATAAAACAGCTGAACTTAATATTGTATTTTATAAAACGGGTATACATATCACGATTAATTAGGCGATTTTTAACTGCCGATATTTCGACTCAGTTACATGAGTCGTGGTGGATTAATACAATACAATGGGGCCGATTCTCTTGTACACAATCTCTAAACTAAACCACCTAAACTAAATTAACAGGTCTAAATCTAGTGCTATCCTTTTCCGCAAGCAACATTATGAAAGGGATAGCGATAGATTACTTATCATTTTAGTTTAGTTTAGAGGTTGTGTGTACAAAGGTATTGGCCAGAATATGTTGTAATAAATAAGCTTAAAATCATTAGCTTTTAATACATATTATAATCTGTAATAGCCTAGTGGTTAGGACGTCTGCCTCCTAATCGGAGGTCGGGGGTTCGATCCCGGGCCCCTTTAACTTTTCGGAGCTATGTGTGTTTTAAGTAATTAAATATCACTTGATTTAACGGTGAAGGAAAACATCGAGAGGAAACCAGCATGCCTGAAAGTTCTCTATAATGTTCTCAAAGGTGTGTTCTCAAGTCTGCACTTGGCCAGCGTGACAGACTATGGTCAAAACCACACTAAGAGGAAACCCGTGCTCTCTAGTGAGCTGGCAATGGGTTCGACCCATCCACGATGATGATGATGATGATATATTAAAGAGTAAACAGTAGGTACCTAGCTACCAATTTCATCCATTACTACTTGCGTAACAGTGATGTCGCAGTCAAGAGCTATTAACTGGTACTTACACAAAATCTTATCCCTCTACATAGCCGTCGATGATAAGGCTCGCTGCACACGAGCCACACGCGACAGTCACCAGACGCCGCTACCTGAAGCTAGAAACGGCTACAAAGGTGGCTGACGCACACGACAGCCATTTGTGGTCGGTTGTAGACACTTAAGTACGGTCGGTGGCCGCTACTTTTTTTAGTCCATGTTTGTAGTATCATAATGGACTCTGACGAAAAAATTGTAAATAACTGCGCTGCTACTGATAAAAGATAAACCGGCCAAGTGCAAGTCAAGCTCGCGCAAGGAGGGTTCCGTACTATAGTCGTATTTTTTCGACATTTTGCACGATAATTCAAAAACTATGATGCATAAAGATGAATAAAAATCTGTTTTAGAATGCACAGGTGAAGACCTTTTATATGATGCCCCACTTGATATACTTACTTTGAAAATTGGAAATGCTAATTATTAGTTCATAACCACAATTTAATTTTTTTGTGTGATGTAACCACACATTCACGTTTTTCAGACTTTTCTCCAAACGTCTGCTACAAGACCTATCTACCTGCGAAATTTCATGGTTCTAGGTCATGAAGTACCTGTAGGTTTCTTGACAGACCGAAAGACAGACAACAAAGTGATCCTATAAGGGTTTCGTTTTTCCTTTTGAGGTACGTTAACCCTAAAAATCGTCATCGTAGAAGACGAAAATACCGCCGAAAAGTCGAAAATAACTGACGCGACGGGAGAGAGGGGTGGCTTATGTGTGGCTCGTGTGCGGGGAGGCTAAGATTGTTTTTAATAAAACTTCACAAACTATTTAACTTTGATCTCCTTTTGAGATCCAATTATCTGAAATCCACTTCAAAATTTTTTAGGCCGGGCAAAAATACAGGATTCTTTAGTAAATAAAGTAAACAAAATATCGTAGGCGGCGTATCTAGGTTCTTGTATTGACCTAGATTTTTTATTAGTAGTAGAGTCGTTCTAAATAAAATTTGTGCGATCCACTCGGCAAACCTTATTTAGAAAAACTAGTCAATTCACCCCGGTTTCTTCTTTGAAAGTTTTGAAAATTCTTTCGCCTTTCTTTTGGGGGTCTGATTTCTTACAAATCCCAAGGAAAATCTTCGATCTTACGGGATAAAATATAGGCTAATATCTGTACAGGATGTAAGCTAATTTTAACCCACGTCATTATCCATGTGGATTTAGGTTTTCCAACAGTTTTTTTATATTCCAGAACAAAAATTAGCCTAATTCTATAATTCTCGCAAGCTATCTCCGTACCAAATTTCGTCAAAATCATTCAAACGGATGGGCTGTAAAAAGCAAGCAGATAGACAGTACCAGTATGGATGAGGATTTGTAGTATCATTTCCACGACACTGAACACGTAGATTTAGTAAAGTATATGATACTAGATGAAGCTTGCGACTGCATACGCGTGGATTTAGGTTTTTTTAACATCCCATGGGAACTCTTTGCTTTCCCGGGGTAAAAAGTTGCCTATGTCGATTTCTGGGACGTGAGCTACCTCTGTACCAAATTTCATATAAATCGGTTCAGTGGATGGGAGTTTAAGAATCCCGTGGGAATACTTTGATTCTCCAACATAAAAAGTAGGCTATGTCCGTCCCCGGGATGTACGCTAACTCTGTACCAAATTTCACCCAAATTAGTTAAACTGTTGGCCCGTGAAAAGCTAGCAGACAGACAGACAGATAGACACACTTTCGCGATTATAATATTAGTATGGATTGTGAGATATGACCTCAAGTTGCATTATTATTTGTATTAAGTATAAATTTTAATCTCGTTTAAAATCAAACCTATCAGCGCAATCAATGTTAGAGATTTCTACTAGAGTGAACTAACTCTACTCGAAAGAAGTTTTTATTTGATTAAACATCCAATAAACTGTAGGTACCTATTCAAAAGCGTTTGAAACACACTAGCAAATAAATTACGTATAAACCGATTTATGCGTCAAAAAACTGTAATATAAAGAATTTCCGTCGAGTAGCAATCACAATACACATTAATAATTGAAAGTCAACTTTACACCAATAGGGACCCGCCCTAACTCGATTTAAAAATAGATTTATTTCAAAAGTTCGAAAGCAGATTTGTATTTGTAGCCTATATAATATATAATGTATTAAAAGAGATCTTAATTATGTTCTAGCAAATACACTAGCAAATAAATTACGTATAAGCCTTAATTACCGTTGAGTATCAATCACAATACGTATTAATTGAAAGCAAACTTTACACCAACGCTTCGCCGCCCTAGCGCTAAGTTCCTGTGGACACCCGCCCTAACTCGTAGTGCCTGGGCGGCCGACTGTGGCGCCCCTGTCGCTTTCCTCCGCAGTCGCGCGCCTGCTCTGCCTTGGCGTACCCGTGTGTGTACCAGTGTGTGTGATCTGTGTGTGCTGTGCAGTGTGTGCTTGGATTTTATGACGTAATTTTGACATCTAGAGCCTGAAACTTAGCTGTAAATTGGTCGAAAAAGGCGCAAGTTTTTCCGATATAGACGCTGTTTAGTGTCTAAATAGAAAAAAACGTTCAACAATAGTAAGCGAAACATTAAAAAAGTCGTAAGTTGTTTACTAGTTTTTTTTAATTATGTATGTGATATATTGCGGAAACTTTACAGATTTGAGTTGCATTACTTCAATACAAATAAAACTATATTAATATTTTGTATTTGAGCGGTTTTTAAAATATTATAGTTTTGCGGATACAAATCTTTTGATTAAATTTTTAGTTTTTTTTAATAGAAATTTAGTTAAGTATTTTATATTTTTAAAAGTTGCGAAGGATTTTATTGTTGATACTAAAATGTTTTTACTAAATGGCATGGCAAGAGCTATTGATGACAATATAATAGGTATAATATTATAGTTGATAGCTTGGACTATTTAGAATTTTTAGATATAAAACCAACTTAAATATAAAATGTCTATAATAACATTAATAACAGGTGGAAAATGAGTTTAAAGATTAAATATAAAGTACTAGCCGATGCACGCGACTTCGTCGGCGTGGAATTAGGTTTTTTAAAAATCCCGTGGGTACTCTTTGATTTTCCGGGATAAAAAGTAGCCTGTCACTCTGCAGGTCTTTGTCTATAATGCAAAAAATCACGTCAATCCGTTGCACCGTTGCGACGTAATTGAAGGACAAACCAACAAACAAACACACTTTCGCATTTATACTAAGAGTACTTACTGATCATCACTCATCAAAATAAATCCAATTAAAATTCAAGCTTCCTAATTGCGAATAAATTAAAAGAAGTTTGAAAGTAATTAAGTCAGACCATTCGACTAAAAATGTTTTAATTACTTTTAATGATGCGAATGTTTACACATGTTTTAAAGAAACTCTAGGTATTATAGAGTCTTTATATCTCAACGGTTTGGAAGTCCGAAATATCGTGGGTTCAAATCTGATCCATTAAACTATAACATCGGGGAATCCGGAGTTCGATCCCGGGCACGCACTTCTAACTTTTGGGTGTTTTAAGCATTTAAGGTGAATCAGTACGCTCGACCGAACCTATTTGCTTTTCACTTGACATTGTATGAGAAAGGTGAGAGGCACGATGATTTTCACCGAAATCAAGGGTTAAGGAAAAGTATTTTTGAGAA
The DNA here is from genome assembly GCF_902806685.2 of Maniola hyperantus. Taxonomy (NCBI): domain Eukaryota; kingdom Metazoa; phylum Arthropoda; class Insecta; order Lepidoptera; family Nymphalidae; genus Maniola; species Maniola hyperantus. Next base: position 11,977,986 of record NC_048555.1, read on the forward strand.
AAAACTACTGAGTTTATGTTTGCAAAGTATAGTTATTTCAAGTAATGAATAAATAAACTATGTCTAGTGTTAAATTTCTTTAGAATTTTCATACCCCTAATCTTATTTATTTACGCTCAAAGTTGTCATAAATTTAGTGTTAAAATAGGAATCTTTTGAGGCTCGTAACTTTAAAATCAATTTTTTTTTAAATGTTTCATATATCAATAAACCTATATAATGACGAGATTACTCGATGTAATACTTAGTTTTGAGCGTACAGTATCAAATAATGTAGTAATTACTCTCCTAAGTTTGTATGAAGAAAGCACCGGCCTGAGCCCCCTTGCTTTAACGGTGAAGGAAAACATCGTAACCTTTTTTTCCCGCTGGTTAAATGCAATTTATACCCACCCACATACCCGCCCACATAAGGGCGGGTATGTGGGATTCACTGGCAATTTTTTTAACCGCCTTCAGCACACCCACTAAAAACCCAGCAGTACCATCCGCGTCAAGTAACTATAAGGCGTCTCAGGACCCCGGATATCAGATGCGACTGTATGCCTGAGAGTTTTCCGTAATGTTCTCAAAGATGTGTGAAGTCTGCCAATCTGCACTTGTGTAGCGAGGTGGACTATGACCTAAACTCTTCGCCAGTGGAGACTCGTGTTCGGTAGTGAGCCAGCGATGGGTTAAGAATTAAGATGATTCATCTAATAATTATCTCGCCTACGGAACCTCTTGTCGGACCACAGATTACAGATAAATCTGTGTGTCGGACCAACTCTACTCTCAAGTGAAAGGACCGGCCTTTAAACGTGCATAGGGACAAGGTCCAACACGTAGTGACTTCGAGTATGAGATAATAATCGACCTAAGTAATGTCATAATGAGATGGATACGACAAACAGATTCTTCTTACTCTCTAGTCATCATCATCATCAACTTTAACTGACCGACCTACTATAAGCACGGATTACCTTTCAGATTGCACAAAACACAAATTTCAAAGGGTAAATGCCTATTTTACCCCTTAGGGGTTGAATTTTCAAAAATCTTTTCTTAGCGGATGCCTACGTCATAATAAAAGACACAGGATAAATTAAAATAATAAATACACACAATATCATCCTGTCGAAACCACAGTAAAGTTAAAATTCTAATCTTTACCAAACTCGCAATATGTTAGAAAGTTTTTAATAATATGTTGCGAAGTTTTTTAATTACGCAATTATGTTGATCTTACAGTTCGTTAAGTATCGATTTCGGCTTTGGGCGGATAAAGTTAAGGCTTTATTGGAATTAGGAAATTAAGTTACTTACTTATACTTACCTACTTGATAATACGTAGACATCTTTGCTTGGAAGTCGTTCATCAAAGGGAGATTAATGATTCCAGTAAGCTGGTTTAGTAATCAACTGTTCCCTCATAACTCCCAAATTACTTTTGATTAATAAGGCGTTGTATCTCACGATTTTCGACGACCTCTCTGGCGCTGTGGTCTTACAAGCGGGAGGTCCTAGGATCGATTCCCGGTAGAGGCAATTTAGGAATATTTAATTTCTAAATGCTCAGAGCTTTCTTATGAGGCCCATAGTTAGCGACCTTATCCATACTTACTTACCTTTATTTATCGCCAAAATGTATATGAAAAATATGGCTATTTTAATGTAAGGATTCCAAATTAAGAAACGTTTTATATGAAAATTGATCGTAACAATAAATTTCTAGCCGACTCTGTATCAATAAAATTCGCGTCATGTACCGTATAAAATGATTTATCGATATTCGGGGCCACAAATAAAATTCCTATCTACAGCCACGTTTACTAAAAATCGCTCGCGCGTATAAAGTGTTCGATGATTACACTATTGAATACCTTCTATTAAAGCTGTGGTAGCCTAGATGTTAAGACGTCCGCCTCCTAATCAGAGGTCGAGGGTTTGATCCCTGGCACGCACCTCTAACTTTTCAAAGTTATGTGCGTTTTAAGTAATTAAATATCACTTGCTGTAACGGTGAATAATGTAGCTTTCTGGTGAAAAAATTTTAAAATCAAATAAGTAGTTTTTGAGTTTATCCTGCTTTTTTCTTATAATATTTGTTAATTTTCGATAGAAGCTTGATTTCTTCCGAGATTATGTTCAAATATCGTCATATTTAGACAAATTAACACAAACCAATATTAAATAAATCAATAAATAAAAATCTTTTTATTCGTATAAACTTTTACAAGTACTTACGAATAGTCGGATGCATCTATTAAACTATCTATAAACCTTCCTCTTGAATCACTCTATCTATTGGTGAAAACCGCATTAAAATCCGTTGCGCAGTTTAAAAGATCTACGCGTTCAAACATACATACAGACAGACTTTATTTTATACGATGTAGAGACTAGAGATGCATAACTTAAATTGATATAAAAACATTAATTTAGGTTGGGACCCCAAAATTATAAAATATTTGAGTATAAAACTTTACCCCGACACAGCAAATTTAGAATTGTGTCCGTTCCCATAAAATTCGCGTCATGTATCGTATAAAATGATTTATCGCGTATTCGGGGACACAAATAAATCCGTACGTAGCCACGTTCACGTTTGCTAATAATCGTTTATGCGTTCGCTGATTACCTCTATTCAATAAGTTTTTTGCACTTCTAGGTAACTTCATATTTTCACCTAGTAGTGGAAAAAATCTCTATCAAGTGTTTATATTACTAGCTTAGCCCCCAAATTTATCCGCTTGGATTTAAATTTTAAAAATCCAGTGCGAGATTTTTGAATTTTCGGGATAAAAGAATAGCCCGTCACTCATATAGTTAAATACTATAGGTACCCATGCAGAAAAACACGTCAATCCGTTGCTCCGTTGCGACGTAATTGAAGGAAAACTAACAGACACACTTGCATTGATAATATGGATAGTGAAATATGGAGTGATGCCTTATTCACGAAGAATTTTATATAAAACCATTAATTTAGGTTGGGTTGCCAAAATTATAAAATATTTAGGTATAAAACTTTACCCCGACCCAGCAAATTTAGAATTGTGTCCGTGTCCATAAAATTCGCGTCATGTATCGTATAAAATGATTTATCGCGTATTCGGGGACACAAATAAATCCGTACGTATCCACGTTCACGTTTGCTAAAAATCTTTCATGCGTATTAAGTGTTCGTTGATTACCTCTATTCAATAGATTTTTTTCCACTTCTGGGAAAAGATGTGAAGTTATAGGTACAGGATGGAAAAAGTATGAGCCCTCCAGAGGAACTACCTCAAATCCTTAAGTTAGATCATTTTACTAAAAGAAATCATTCTCTTATTTTTAAAAAGAAACAAAACTACATACATGTGTGTGGGTGTAAGTGGCCCGAATTCCATCCTAGTGGCCAAAGTCAACCTCACCTGCCCGTGGTGCACCCTGCCAATCAGCTAACGAGGCTCTGACGCTCCCAGTCCCATTCATGGGTCGCTGTATTTATACCGCACAGCGTAATCACTATGGTATGTCTGCTTCGTGGTAGGATTCTATCCCGAATCCGCCTGGCTAGCGACCACACTCCAGTCGTAACCAGCCGCAAAGCACCCTGTGCGTTCCGGCTGCGAGCTGGAGAGCCAGTTCCCCCTCCCATCCCCCCGAATAGTGTAATTCCTGTGGCCATTGGGTCCGTCGTGGAGAATTAGGCCCTCTCGTATCCGTAGGCGTGATATATTGGCGCGGGGTCCAGGGAGACCCGATGAAACGGTTGTCCGCTGGCCGCCCGTTGGTACGTAGGGGGCCCGAACCTAGGATTCCCGACCTAGGAGGCTGCCCCGCCGCCGACGCAAAAAGCCCGGTGAATGACCGGAGTGCCGGAGTGGGAGACCGGAGTGGAACCCGCCGGTCATTCAACGGATCGGATTGGGGGCCCTTCCGTCCCCCGTGCCAGTAACTCACTCTACCTGCGTGATCGGGAGCGGCTGACTCCACATCTTTGACCTGGAGACCACCGTTGTTACAACATTCGTCAACCCGGTCCTCTCTTCGATCAACCCCTAATATACACACATGATGCCAAAAATTAACAGAAAGAATCGATATACAGCGGCGCCTCGTTCCACATTCCGTGTGAACTTTTGCAACATTAGAGGGTTGCACTCCAACTTAAACGCCGTCCATCATCACCTTGAAACGGCGAAGCCAGCTATACTATTCCTAACTGAAACTCAAATCTCACCCCCCGACGATACTTCGTATCTAAACTACCCCGGCTACAAACTGGAACACGTCTTCTCGCCACGCGCTGGCGTGTGTGTGTATATTAGAGGGGATATTTGCGGTCAACGCCTATACACCCTAGAGGTTGGGGGCCTATCTCTACTTTGGTTGCGCGTGGACTTCGGGGGTCAAACCCGAGTCTATGCGTGCCTGTACAGATCTCATAGCGGAAACGCTGAGACGGACCGACTCTTCGACCACGTCCAAAGATCAGTGGACTATATACAGGAGCATATTTCTTCCGCCGAGGTGGTGATCCTAGGGGACTTCAATGCCCACCATGTGGAATGGCTAGGATCACGTACCACTGATCACGCCGGGAGGTGCGCCCATAATTTTGTCCTGGCATACGACTTCAACCAACTGGTTACGCTACCTACTAGGATCCCCGATATCGCTGATCATACCCCCTCTATTCTCGATCTTTTTCTCACCACTCACCCTACCGGCTACCAAGTTAGTGTCGATGCTCCGCTAGGGACGTCTGATCACTGCTTGGTACAGACCACCGTGCAGCTTCCATCATCCGTTTGCACGCGTGATACCGGTAGCCGTAGAGTCTGGCATTACAAATCAGCTGACTGGGATGGTCTCCGCGAATTCTACGCCTCATATCCATGGGGGCAGCTTTGTTTTTCCGTAAATGACCCCAACATCTGTGCTGTGGCCGTTGCTGACGCTATACTCCAAGGTATGGATTGCTTCATCCCCAACTCTTTAATACCCACCGGTGAGCGAGCACAGAAATGGTTTAACGGGACCTGTAAGAGGGCTGCAAACCTTAAGCAATCCTCTTACCGATCCTGGTTATCAGCACAACGCAACAACGAACCAAATACCGCCATCCTGAAAAAACAATTTAATGTTGCCTCTAGATCCTACAAAAATGCCATTGCCAGGGCAAAATTCAAGCATGTCGACAGAATTGGACAGAGACTAGTCGCAATGCCATCTGGTTCCCGCGCGTTCTGGTCGCTGGCAAAAGCCATTCAAGGCAACTTCTGTCGTTCCTCGTTTCCACCTTTGCGCAAACCGGATGATACATTGGCCCACACCGCCAAAGAGAAAGCCGAAATTCTAGGCACACTCTTTGCTGCCAATTCAACGCTTGATGACGGGGGGAGAACACCGCCTACCATCCCGCGGTGTCAAAGCTCGCTGCGTGACATACGCTTTACCCAGACAGCTGTGCGTAAGGCACTCCTCTCTCTCGACGTCAATAAAGCGAGTGGGCCGGACGGTATTCCTGCGGTTGTGCTCAAAATATGTGCTCCTGAGCTGACACCGGTCCTGACTCGTCTGTTCCGTCTGTCTTACTCCTCCGGTACAGTTCCATCTTCGTGGAAGACTGCCTTAGTTCACCCTGTTCCGAAGAAAGGCAATCATTCGGACCCCTCAAATTATCGACCTATCGCGATTACCTCCCTCCTGTCCAAAGTCATGGAGCAAATCATAAACGCCCAGCTGCTGGGATATCTTGAGGAGCACCAGCTGATCAGTGATCGTCAATACGGTTTTCGCCACGGCCGATCAGCTGGTGATCTTCTTATTTATCTCACGCACCGCTGGGCGGAAGCCATTGACAGCAAGGGAGAGGCCCTGGCGGTCAGTCTTGATATTGCAAAAGCCTTTGATAGGGTTTGGCATGGGGCACTTCTATCGAAACTACCATCTTACGGACTACCAGTGAAGCTGTGTAATTTGTGTAATTGGGTCGCCAGTTTCCTTGACGGTCGCAGCATCAAGGTCGCTGTCGACGGTTTTTGCTCGGAACTCAAACCCATCAATGCTGGCGTCCCTCAGGGCTCGGTGCTATCGCCCACACTGTTCATCCTGCATATCAATGACATGTTGCATCACAACAACATCCATTGCTATGCGGATGACAGTACGGGTGATGCCCTGTACAAAGGACATACACAGCTTTCTCGCGCAGTGCTGGAGGAGTGTAGAGCCAAACTTGTGTCTGACATAGAAACCTGCCTAGGTAAAGTGTCAGAATGGGGCGCACAAAACCTAGTGCAATTTAACCCATCTAAAACACAGGTTTGCGCGTTTTCCGCCAAAAAGTCCCCTTTTACATTACCTCTTCTCTTTCAGAGCACTCCCCTCACACCTTCCAACAGCATTGGGATCCTTGGAGTCCACATTTCGAGCGAGGTTCAATTCCGCGATCATTTGGAAAGCAAGGCCAAATTAGCCTCCAAAAAGCTTGGGGTGCTCAACAGAGCAAAGCGGTACTTCGCGCCTGAGCATAGGCTCCTACTCTATAAGGCGCAAGTCCGCCCTCACATGGAGTACTGCTCCCACCTTTGGGCTGGAGCACCCCAGTACCAACTCCTTCCATTTGATCGGATCCAAAGGCGGGCTGTTCGACTTGTGGACGATCCCAAACTTACCGGCTCGTTGGAAAGCCTGGAGCACCGCAGAGACGTTAGCTCTCTATGCGTGTTCTATCGCCTGTATAATGGGGAGTGCTCTGAAGAGCTTTTTGACCTCATTCCACCCTCTTTTTTCTACAACCGCACCGCGCGCCACCGTAAGGAATTCCACCCTCACCATCTGGGTGTCTGGTGCACTTCGACCGTCCGTTGCGCCAGATCCTTCTTTCCACGCACGTGCAAACTGTGGAACCAACTCCCATCGGCGGTGTTCCCACTAGATTATAACATGGGGTTATTCAAGGGGCGGACCAACAAATTCCTAAAAGGCCGGCAACGCATCGGCGGCTCCTCTGGTGCTGCAAATGTTCATGGGCGGCGGTAATCACTTAACATCAGGTGACCCGCCTGCTCGTTTGCTCGCTATATCTATTAAAAAAAAAAAAAAAAAAAAAAAAAAATTCATTTTATTTTATTTTATTTTATTCGTTTTTTGCAATCAACAGCGATATATACAATATAATTTTACATAATAACAGACTGAAAATAAGGCCAAATAGGATTACAATTTTTTACAGATTACTTAAAAAGCTATTAATTATAAATTTATAACAGTAGGTACGTTTGATAATTTAAACAAGCTTTACAATAATATAATAATATAAAAATATAAATGTCAATTAACTAATAAAAATACCTAGTAGGTGATTCACAACATATGTATGTGTATGTATGTGTGTGTATGTGTGAGTGTTCAAACATTTTCTAAAATTCGCTTGTCTCACCCGGGAATCGAACAAGATAATAATTCAAAAAATTAACACTCGCTTTTTTACACCAAGCTGTGATAGCCTAGTGGTTAGGACGTCCGCCTTCTAGTCGGAGATCGGGGGTTCGATCCCGGGCACGCACCTCTAACTTTTCGGAGATATGTGCGTTTTAAGCAATTAAATATCACTTGCTTTAACGGTGCAGGAAAACATCGTGAGGAAACCTGCATGCCTGAGAGTTGTTCATAAAGTCCTCAAAGGTGTGTGACATCCGCACTGGGTAAGCGTGGTAGACTATAGCCCAAACCTTTCTCATTCTGAGAGGAGCGTGCTCAATAGTGGACCAGCGATGAAGTGGATCACAATGATGATAAAAAACCGGCCAAGTGCGAGTCAGGCTCGCGCACCGAGGGCTCCGTACTACAGTCATATTTTTCGACATTTTGTGCGGTTTCTTGACAGACAGATAGACAAACAGACAATAAAGTGATCCTATAAGGGTTCCGTTTTTCCTTTTGAGGTACAGAACCCTAAAAATAAAGAATTATCACGAGATTTTTGGAAACCTAAATCCGCGCTTATAAAGAAGTAGGTATGATAAAGCCGCGACTAAAAAAAAAGATAAAAAAAAAAAAAGTAGGTACTATCTTTAGCTTAAAGCCCTATCTAAAGCCTATCATAATCTGTTAAAACAAACTCGTAAACCGGTCCTAAATGATGCGTAACTGAATAAGGTTCATAATAAATACCCGTAGGAGGCTTTCGTGAGGAAATTTAGCGTGTAGATAACCGAGGTCACGGGCTGATATGAGTTATAAAGTCCCTTTAAATTGTGGTCCACATACAGGCATAAGCGGTAGCGGTAAGCGTTTTTAATCTGCACTAGATAAGCCTGTGATATCCTAGTGGTTAGGACGTCCGCCTTCTGATAGGAGGTCGGGGGTTCGATCCTGGGCACGCACCTCCAACTTTTCGGAGTTATGTGCGTTTTAATTAATTTAATATCACATGCTTTAACGGCAAAGGAAAACATCGTGGGGAAACCTGCACGCCTGAGAGTTCTCCATAATGTTCTCAAAGGTGTGTGAAGTCTACCAATCCGCACGACAGACATACAAACACACACAGACAGTTTTAAGTTTAATTTAGAGCCGTCAAACCTTGTGACTTTAGCTGCCAGTCGCGAGCGTATCGTTTTGTAGCGTGCACTAAAATTTAAAATCATTAAATGTAAAACTCATGTTCCGTCCTTTTTTAACAATATTAAACAGAAGATTAGTTTAGCGAAAAACAACAGAATCAGCGCCAGTTGCTCTACTAACTGAGTCGATGAAATTTTCGACTGTTTAAGTTATCATTTTACAAGATTTTCCGTCCAAATAACCAGTCTCCGCTATATCAAACGCCCCACTTCATTCAGTGTACTTGACCTAAGAGTCCCTTGAGAGAGATTAGATGAAATGCGGGCGCATATCAGCTAGCTCATAAAAGACGTTTAATTTATGGCATAAGTACAAGATCAACTTCACTCGATCTCTCAGCTCCTCGCATAAAGTCTTACGAGATTTCCTACAAACGATGCATTTTAATATGAGTGAATGTTCTTTCATGAGACAAAATGGGTAGTAAATTAACATTTTGTAAGATGTTGGATGGTTTAATTTTTTTTTGAAGTCTTTATTCTAGTATTTCTGTACATTTTATAAATTTTGATGTTCACCATTTAATTATTCCACTTTGAAATAAATGATAAGTAATCAGTACCCTTATTATAAATTATGCGAAAGTGTGTTTGTCTTTCAATCACGTCGCAACGGTGCAATGGATTGACGTATTTTTTGCATGGGTATAGATAAAGACCTGGAGAGTGACATAGGCTGTTTTTTATCCCGAAAAACCAAAGAGATCTCACGGGATTTTTAAAAATCTAATTCCACGCGGACGAATTCACGGGCATTAGCTTGTTAATAAATAAACTGCTTCCTCAATCAATCATTTTAAAATCAAATCTATTAGGTATAATATTTTGTTATTGAAGTACTGCACAAACGAAATATGAACAAAGTCAAGTAAAAAAATGTAACATGAATATAAAAATATCTGTGAAGAGGATTTTCACAAAGAACGCAATTTTTGTCCTGTATTTTGGGTCAAAGCCTGATTAAGGCCTCGACAGGCGAGCTTAATTCGAATTTGAACGGATTACTCGTAGAATTAGAGAGACATTTGTAACAACCTTAATTTTAAGCTTTATAAACTCAACTGTACTAATATTGGGAAATAATAATTTCTTCCAGCTTCTGTTTTCCTCACCAAGTATTAATAACTAGCTTATATTCGCGACTTCGTCCGCGTGGACTACATACATTTCAAACCCCTATTTTCCCCCCCCCCCCCCCCAGGCGGTTGAATTTTCAAAAATCCTTTCTTATCTGATGCCTACGTCATAATAGCTATCTGCACGCTAAATTTCAACCCAATCAGTCCAGTAGTTTCAGCTATGCGTTGATAGATTAGTCAGTCAGTCAGTCATCTTTTCCTTTTATATATTTAGAATTCTTAGGACCGTTTAACTTTCAAACTGAATATTTAACGGAAATCTGGAAAACTAGACAATAGACATAGATATTAGTCCCTAGAACGTACCTATCTACAAAATTTCATTGAGTTTGATTGGTTTTATTCAAATAAAACGACGACCTCTCTGGCGCAGTGGTAAGCGCTGTGGTCTTATTAGTGGGAGGTCCCGGGTTCGATTCCTGGCAGGGATTTGGAATTTTATAATTTCTAAATTTCTGGTCTGGTCTAGAGAGTGGCTTCGGCCGTGGCTAGTTACCACGCTACCGGCAAAGCGGTACCGCCAAGCTATAGCGTTCCAGTACGATGCCTTAAAGAAACCAAAGGGGCATGGGTTTATTAAAAAATGCCATGCCCCTTCCAGGTTAGCCCGATTCTATCTTAGACTGCGTCGTCACTTACCACAGGTAAGATTGCAGTGAAAGGCTAACTTGTATATGAATAAAATTTAAAAAAAAGAGCCAACCTACGTTTGTATGGATCGCACTACGAATAAACCTCCCTTAAAATAAGTAATTAAGTACTTTTCATAAGGGAACTTTCCCACACTTAATTAGGGTCGCGACAGTTTTACTGATTTAAAAGTTTTCGACCAAAAAGCTAAAGAGTAGTGATGGGCATTAATGCTACTTCTAATAATTTATTTTCATTTCGTGAAATTATAATTATTCTTCACAGTGATTTCACATGAGATTTTTCATAAATTATTTTTTATTAGAAAGTATTTTTTTAGAACGTATTTTTTTTAATTTTCCCACTGTATTTACATAAATAACTAGAAATTATAATTTCTAGTTATTTATGTAAATTCTAAGGGAAAAAATTGAAAAATAATGATCAAGATCAAAATACTCATCATCAAGATGATAAAGATCAAGCACTCATATTTCACAGATGGTTTTATACGTAACATGAAAGCTTTCCTGATATTGTGATAGATTGCTTGCTCCATTAATTAATTAACAAGATATTTTTCACCTTTTAACACGCAGTGTGGCGAGTGTTCTTGCTCGCGCGTTCTTTAACATCTTGGCTCGGGTCGATGACCGTGCGTGCATGAATTTCGAACAATGAACCGGAATAAATGGAATAACTTTGTGGGATTTTGCTTCGTGATATTTCACAGGCTCGAGTAAAGTAGCAATGTTTATAATATGAAAAGGTTTTTCACATGATTTTTCACATGCTATCTGTGAAATGGTCCAACTCTACGTAAAGAGGGTTCGGGTATAATGATGCAGATTGCGAACAATTTCGGATTTTCATTAATGAGGAAAGCCGAGGTTTTATTTTGGGGATGATATTCTTTAGATGATTTTTAATTAAGGAATTTTGCTACCCGGACCCAAATTATTGTAGGCAAGCCGATTTTTTTTAATTACAAGTTCCTGTTACAGCAACTTTCAATTACTATGCTAGCGTGTAAATAATCGACTTTTCATTCAATTATTATATTCAATTAGTTGATGCCCGCAACTTCGTCCGCGTGGAATTAGGTTTTAAAAAATCCAGTGGGAACTCTTTGATTTTCCGGGATAAAAAATAGCCTATGTCACTCTCCAGGTCTTTATCTACACTCATGCAAAAAATCACGTCAATCTGTTGCACCATTGCGACGTGATTGAAGGACAAAAAAAAAAACATTTATGATTAAGGGTACTGATTTGATCATTGTTTTTTTTTTTCATTTATTACCGACGATTTTTATGCAATTATGAGAAAAAGAGCAGTGATGAGCAGAATCTGAGGTACCTACTTCCAACATATTCTGAAAGAAAGAAAGAAAGAAAGAAAAGACGTTTATTTATGCAATTGAAGATTCTGAAGGCCTTATCTCAAAAACTAAATAGTACATTTATGAGACACTGGATTGATTTGCACCCGCAGTGCCTCATGGGTGGTAGATTGAATTGAAAATGTTCGTGATACTTTGAATCCGTGCCTCGTACGTGGCACAGCCCGTGCCCGCCACGTGTTGGCATAAATCATCCCTAATGATGGGCTTGAAAAACTATTATATAAGGGATTGAAAGTTAAAAAAATACGCATCGAATTGAGAACTTCGTTATTTCCAGTTTCCATTAAGTCGTTAAAAATAATTAATCAGAATTCCTTGTATAATGATTTCAACCGTTCCAGGATTTCATTTCATGAAAATCGCTCAATTATTATGTTATGGTTCGCTATGTTGCGAAGAATTTTAATAAACGATTTTTGTACTCATTTTTTGCGAGCAATTTACTAGTTATTTTAAACATTTTTTAGAAAATACACTGGATCATCAGATTTATCTTTCATGATATTCCCTAGTTTGCCTACATTTAGTCTAAATATATAAAACAGACTAAAATATGTGAACGTGCAGAATTCACAACCAGGGAATCTCCGCTTCCGGAAAGATAAAATTGATTTACTTATTGGTGTATTTTGTAATGAAATATCCTTACATACTAATATTATAAATGCGAAAGTGTGCATGTCTGTCTGTGTGCTAGCCTTTCACGGCCCATCCGTTCAACCGATTTTGATGAAAAATGATTCAGAGATAGCTTACATCCCGGACAAGGATATAGGCTACTTTTTATTCCGGAAAATCAATGAGTTCCAACGGGATTTTTGAAAACCTAAATCCACGCGAATTTATTATATACCTAACACGATTTTCTGCGAGGATAGATAATTTAGTATGCCCCTAATGTAGCCCGATTAAAGTATTAAACGAGTGTCTCTTGAATTTTCCACGAAATCCCGACAAACGAGAATTAAGCTTGCCCCTTGGGATCTTAATTTGCCCTTGACCCAAAAATTGAGACGGAAAAGATGAGAAAATTTGTATGAAAACTTCTTTACTAAGCTCCTGGAAAAAAATGATAAAAGTATCTATGTATCTTTTTATGCGTAATAGTTTTTGATTTATTGTGCAAAATGTCGAAAAAATTCGACTGTAGTACGGAACGGTATTTTCAACTTTCAAAGTAAGATTACCATACCAAGTGGGGTATCATATGAAAGGGCTTTACTTGTACATTTATATTTATTTTATTTATTTTTAAACATAATAGTTTTTGATTGATCGTGCAAAATGTCTATAAAATACGATTGTAGTACGGAACCCACAGTGCGCAAGTCTGACTCGCACTTGGGCGGTTTTTTTTCGTTTATTGCAGTATAATTTGGTAACTATCAAAGGGGCCAATTACTCGCGAACTCAATTTTGAACCGATAGAGCTGTCTCTCCGTTTATCAAACTGTTAACTTGAAGCCTTATTAATGACGGGGCGCTATGTACGCTTAGTATAAGATTTTACGTCTTACCAAACGTTGCTAGAATTCGAGAGTCGAAACACAATACCGTCAAAGCAAAATGGACCTAAACTGCCTTGAATTGAAGTCAAAAATTCAATGCCACTGATTTTAATTTCGCAACGTTTCCGCTTGCTGTAGATGTGTAGACAAATTTGAGCTTTAAAACAAGGCAGTTAAGAAAGAAAAGAAATAAAGAAAATGCATTTATTTGTTGTTGGTGTCACAGATAAAAAAAACACAAACAAATGTAACACCACCCCAAATGGGTGTACAGCTCAGCATAATGTCTTGCATCATATGCGTTAACACACATAAGATGCAGGGCGCTGATTTTCAGCTGTGACCCCGGATCAAGATTAAGATTTTAAGATCCAGTTTACTGTAATGCGGAAGGTTTCGAAACTCGAATACTATCAACGTTAATGAGACATAAAATCTCGTACTAAGCGTACTGATTGCGTGACTGAAAGTTGCGCAAGATTAATTGCCGCGACTTTACTCGCGTTGATTGCTTCATTTCGACGCGTCCGATTTGAGGGTCTTCACCTCTGTTTATGCAATTTTAATTATTTTAAACTATAAACTACTATTACAACAAATAACCTAATTGTTAAGAAGTCGGGGGTTCGATCCCGGGCACGCACCTCTAACTTTTCGGAGTCAGGTGTGTTTTAAATTATCAGCACCCTTATTATAAATGCGAAAGTGTTTGTTTGTTGGTTTGTCCTTCAATCACGTGGCAACGGAACACCAGATCGACGTGATTTTTTGCATGGGTATAGTTTAAGACCTGTAGAGTGACATAGGCTACTTTTTATCCCGGAAAATCAAAAAGTTCCCACGGGATTTTTTAAACCTAAAACCACGCGTGCGAAGTCGCAGGCATCAGCTAGTTAAATATAACTTGCTATAACGATAAAGTAAAATATCGTGAGGATGCATGCCGAGAGCTCTCCATAATGTTCTCAAAAGTGTGCGATGTCTGCCAATCCGTACATGGCGAGTGTAGTGGACTATGGCCTAAGACTTCGATGACTGACGATGATACTCATATACTGCTGTTCAATAATTTAGTCATTTCACTAGATATTTTTCAGTCATCATCATCATCATCATCTCAATCCATCGCCGGCCTTAGTCTATGTCACTCTTCAGATCTTTATCTATGTACTATAATCCATGCAAAAAATCGCGTTGATGCTCCGTTGAGGATTTAAGGGCAAACCAACGAACAAACACACTTTCGCATTTGTCAACGCATCTTATTAAGTTGACAGTGCGTTCGCGGCCTATCGTGATATTTACTGTAGATCGTGCCTAAAGATTGTCTATGGTCAACAAATCTTAAATACTAAATAATATCTGTCCCGGCTTTACTCACGTGTGTAGTCGACGTTAGCCCGACTAGTTTCGAACCCATACGGGGTCCTTTTTCAAGGGAGTCCGTTCAGATATTATTTAGAATGGAAATCACTCACGGTAGTTTAAATGCTAAAATCTTAAATATATAAAAGGAAAAGGTGACTGACTGACTGACTGACTGATCTATCAACGCACAGCTCAAACTACTGGACGGATCGGGCTGAAATATTGCATGCAGATAGCTATTATGACGTAGGCATCCGCTAAGAAAGGATTTTTGAAAATTCAACCCCTAAGGGGGTGAAATAGGGGTTTGAAATTTGTGTAGTCCACGCGGACGAAGTCGCGAGCATAAGCTAGTACCTATTTCTATAGTAGGTAAATGAACTTTGTTTTAGTATGTAATTTTAATTAAGGAATAATTAAGGCCTTTTTATTTTTATTTTATTTATTTATTATAGCTTTGCACTCGAAAATAGTCATAAAAGGGTTGTAGTATAAGAAGATTAAGACATTAAAACTTGAATAGTAGAGCCTTTATAGGGGCATTTAAATGAATTCCCCGGTTCGTGCGGCCGTGCTAATGGGAGAAGTTTATCGCGAAATAAATCATTTTTATGTAAGGGGGGGGGGGGGGAGGGGAGTGGGGAGGGGGGGGGGAAGTGTTTTAATATATTAAGTCCTCAAAATTCTTCGGAAGTTCATAATTGAGTGAAGACTATTCGTGAAATGAATTTCTTATCAGCCAACTTCGGCAATAACTTTTATTAAGGTGTTTCGAAAATGGATTGCTTTGCTTGGTTAAAGTACCTGCAATTATTTCTTAACAAGGCTTATATATACTAACTTTTGGCTATTAATTCGTTGTTTGTTTTGGCAAATAGCTCCTTATAAATAATTTAGTTGTTTCCCTAATCATATCTCAGTTGTTTTATCGAGGAATTTTAAAATAGCAATTAGGTAGTTAGTGCCGTAGATTTATAATAGCACTATTTTGTTCTTACGACTTATTTTTCAAAATTAAGTTACATAATAAATTCAATAAATGACTTACAGCCGTACTCAGAGTCGCTAATCGTTACTTAAGATTGAGTTAAAACGAGACAGATTTATGTGAGAGATAAGCTCTGTCTCGTTTGAACTTAACTTAAGTAATGATTAAGCGACTCTGAGTACGGCCACAGAACAATATAATAGTACTAAGTATGGCTGTTATTTATTTTAATTAGATGATGCTCGTAACTTCATCCGTGTGGTATTAGGTTTTTAAATAAATGTAATTAAAAATGATTGTAATCGATTCTGTTACTGATTCTGAATAAACTACTTCCTAGTTTTGCGTACTTATACTAAAACTAACGTTGTATATCTATATGGTATAGCACACATTTCACGATGCTATATCTACTCGTGTGATGCTTGCTACCTTTTCTATAACAAATAACAAACAGCATCCGAAAAATTTCAACGTAAAAGCAATCCTACAACTGATGAATAAATAAATCTAAATTTAGTTTCACTTGCAATAAAATCGTAGTTAGAGTTTCAAAAATTCACGGTGATATTGAAAATGTAGATATGTGTCACTGGGCATGATTCCAAAAACTCGGCGTCTGTTATCTAGCTCGTGATATCGAGATACAAAATCTGACTGGTCTATTTTCTGGATGGGAGTGATAGTTTCACATTTCACACGTGATGAAAAGTGACAATTTATAGAATTCCTTTATAGTGAACAAGGAACCCTTATAGTTTTGCTATGCTCGTCTGTCTGTCTGTCTGTCCGCCCTTCTGCCCATCCATCGCTTATCTGATACACTAGAAAGCTTTATATATAAAGCTTTATATATAAAGCTTTAGATAGTACTAGAAAGCTTTATATCTAAGTATATAAAAGAAAAAGGTGACTGACTGACTGATCTATCAACGCACAGCTCAAACTACTGGACGGATTGCACTGAAATTTGGAATGCAGATGATGTAGGTATTTCTATTATGACGTAGGCATCCGCTAAGAAAGGATTTTTGAAAATTCAACTCCTAAGGGGGTGAAACAGGCGTCTTTGTTCACGTGGAATTAGGTTTTTTAAAAATCCCATGGGAAGTCTTTGATTTTCCGAGATAAAAAGTAGCCTATGCCACTTTCCAGGTGTTTATCTATACCCATTCAATAAATGACGTCAATTCGTTGCACCGTTGCGACTTGATTGAAGGACAAACCAACAAACCAACAAACAAACACACTTTCGCATTTATAATAGGGGTAGTGATTATAGATTTATTGAATTCTTTATAATATTACCTATTGCACCCGCACTGTATACATAAATAAAGAAATATAGAAACGGAAAACTTAAACAAGTAAATTAGCATTAGATACATTGTATAAAAAATCCAATTATCTAAGGGTAAAAAAACAGTTAGGTATGCAAATACAATGCATACAATACAAGCTTTCAGGCTATCGGCACTCGGTACGCAAATAAGGTTTGCTCATCAAGCAACATATTTAGGAGAAGAGACAGTGCTTTCTATTTCTAGAAATGTCACTGATAAATACCACAACACAAAGAATTGAACCGCCAATAAACGATTCAGGCAGATGCATTTAAAGACTGTTTTATGGAATTATCCAAGAGGCTGATTTATAAACAGCTTTTGGACCCCGCGACATCGTTCGCGTAGACTACACAAATTTTAAACCCGTTTCACCCTTTTAGGGGTTGAATTTTCAAAAATCCTTTCTTAGCGGATGCCTACTTCATAATAGCTATCTGCATGCCAAATTTCAGCCTGATCCGTCCATAGTTTGAGCTGTGAGTTGATAGATCAGTCACTCAGTCAGTCAGTCACCTTTTCCTTTTATGTATTTAAATTCCGTAGCAATATATTCTAGGTTCTTCAGATAACATCACAGAAGATGCCTATTCCCTCTTCTTTTGAAGGTACCAACAATAATTAAGGTGACTACAAAATCAACCCAACGTTCTTTGTTCAAACACTACATTGCATACCTACGTGTAGTATAGGTACAATATAAAGAAAAAAACAGCCTTCGTTGGTACTGTACGAAAAGCTTATTGGGCGCAATGCATACATCATAATTTTACCTACTGTATGAAATAAAATTGACAAACAGTTTGAATAAATTGTATGGCGACCGATTTGGAGATCCAATAAATTTTAATAACCATGTGATGAATACATTATTGGACCAAATGGTCAGGTGCTGTGACACAGAGCAATGTAGCGTATAGTGCCTCCCCTTTATGAGGAGTAGCTGTTTGGATTAGGGTATCCAAATCGAATAGAAGTATGTCAACAGTAATAAAACGTCACGGCGAGCTATTTTTGCCAAATCCCATGAACATTGTAACGCGCGAAATGAAATTGGCGCACGTCATACACTCGCATATCGTAAAACTACGGCCAGTAGGGCTGTACCAAAATCATTAGAATAGAATAAAATAGAACATAGTATATTTTATTCAAGTAGACTTATTACAAGTGCTTTTGTCGTTAACTAGTTTAATTTACCACTGGTTTGGAATGCCATTCCTACCGAGAAGAACCAGCAAGAAACTCGGAGATTGCTCTTTTCAATTGATCAGTTTACAATATTATTATACCTACCGTGCATTGCTGGAGCGAGTCAAATCCAATCTTTTTAAAAATTTTATAAATTATTTTACTAATAAATAATCATTTTTTTAACTAGCTGATGCCCGCGAATTCGTGCGCGTGGATTTAGGTTTTCAAAAATTCCGTGGGAACTCTTTAATTCAACGGGATAAAAAGTAGCCTATGTCACTCTCAAAGTCTTTAACTATAGCCATGCAAAAAATCACCTCGATCCGTTGCTCCGTTGCGACGTGATTGAAGAACAAACCAACAAACAAACACACTTTCACATTTATGTTATGGGTACTGATTCAGGTTCAAGTTAGCAGTTCCTAATGATATTGATAGTGAAAACTGTGTTCAAAAACTACAAGCGAATTCACAGATAAACATGATTGTTTTGTTTTATACTGTTCAGAAAATAAAAGATAAATAATCATAAGTTATTAATGCAGTGCCAACCCTAGCGAGTTTTCACATTTTCTACCTATTTCACTGTCGCTATTACCTTCGCAAACAAGGGTACAGCGCATAAAGTTTCGGCGCGAGCCCGTAGACCAAAGAAATTTTATAACCCGGCATAGAATTCGTGGCAGCCCTAATTTAGTTCGTCTATTGAGTTGAGTTGCGAACCTTGTTAGTGAGGAAAAAGTTATTTTCCTCGTAAATATTACAAAACAGTCTAAACAGACAATGGCGCCGATTCTGTTGTCTTTATGTCTATCTGCATCCTTTTCTTTTTAATATTGCTAAAAAAGGACAGAACATGAATTTTACATTTAAAGACTCTAGCTATCTCTAATTTACTAATTGACTCTTATTTTATAAGCACCATTGTAGCTTTCATTTTTCTTTTCTATTGGTATGAATATGTTGGTATGAGGTTTAGAAGATAGCGCGTAGACAAAAGAATTTTTATAACCTAGAATAGGATTTGTGGCAGCCCTAATTTAGTTCGTCTATTGAGTTAGTGTTGTACAGTTGTAAACCTTGTTAGTGGGGGAAAAGTTATTTTCCTCATAAATATTATGAAGCTAAATAGAGAGTGCTTGTTTATTTACTAGGCCCATGCTTGTTTGTTATACTAATAATAAAACAGAAAATAACAAATAACATAACATTCAACTTGTATGTACGTCTATATTATATTACTAGCTGATGCCCGCGACTTCGTCCGCGTGAAATTAGGTTTTTCAAAAATCCCGTGGGAACTCTTTGATTTTCCGCGATAAAAAGTAGCCTATGTCACTCTCCAGTTCTTTATCTATACCCATGCAAAAAATCACGTCAATCGGTTGCACCGTTGCGACGTGATTGAAAGACAAACCAACAAACAAACGGGTACGGATATATATAAGGGTACGGATTAGCTCTATAAAAGTTAAAAAAAACTTTCGTAAACACCATTGTAGCTGCCAGTGATATTTTATATCGCTGGAAAGCTACAATGGTGCTTATACAGGGTGTAACCGGAACGCTAGCCAAAACGAAAAAAGGTAGAAAGATAGTACTGATGATTACTGATATGATACCACAAAAAGAACGCTTAAAACATTAAAAAAAATCCTATATTTTGTAAAAGCTATTTTGAATAAATTATTTGAACTTGATTAAAATATTTGACTTTGACTTTGTCATAGTAGCAACATAACATTATTCCAACGAAGTCCGCTTCCGGAACTCCTCCAATCCTCGTCCGTTCTACTAGTTTCAAACCCGTCTGCTAAAAAAAGTCTATGGATACTCATTCCATAACGCAACCGATAAACAACGATCTTAGTCCATGTTTACGCGCGCCGTCTTCGAGTTTGCAAATAAAGTAAAACCCCGGGACCGATTCTCAATTTGATCTACCAGACTCCGCGGCTCCATCCCCCTTTTTGCCTCCTTTTGCCCCATTTGACCCCTTTTGACAATAGGACTATAACAGGGTGGGGCTTATTTTAGCAACGTAGTTTGTAGGTACTTAGTTTCTGCCGCGTTCGACCAGTGGTTGACATGTTCAACTGCGGATCAAATCCCGGATTCGATTTGCGGGTCAGACCAAAAATTATATGATATTGCGTTCCCCTTTTGCCTCCTTTTGCCCCATTTGACCACTTTTAACAATAGGACTAAGATTAGGTACTATAATAATTTCTATGTTAGCTCTGAACTGAAACATAATATTATCCAAAACTATGTTACGAGTATGTTATGTTTATCCAAAACCACAAGGGCTCTTATGTTTACATAAATATGTTAAAGCGAAAATGACATGTTATATACTATGTAGACATGAGTTATGTACTGGATCGTATAGGGATCAAATATTAGATTTGGGCTATTCACAGAATTGGGTATTTCAAATTGGATTTATACCCTTTCCCCGAGATAAACTTTAATTTGGAGAAACAATACATTAGGTAACATGATATTTTTGTGTACCTTATGTAATTCGATATTATTTTCTTTCTTTGAAGAAAACGATTTATTTATTATGTAAAATTTTAAAAGGGTTTATGTCTTGCTCTTATTCTGTTTATCCACCCTAAGTCAAAGTCAAATTATTTATTCAAAATAGGTAGATAAACTTTGGGATATATAATAAATCGTTCGCCCAGGTCTCAGTGTTGGGGACAATACGCAGAGAAACTTTCAGCTTTTTAGGGTTCCGTAGTAAACAAGGAACCATTATAGTTTCACCATGTCCTTCCGTCTGTCCGTCCGTCCGTGCGTCCATCCTCGGTTACTCTCAGAGACTATTTAGTGTAGTGTATTTTTTTAGGGTAGCTCCCCTACATGTAGACATGGTTTTTTTTTCTCGTCTACCCCATAGTGTGAGGTAATACTGTGGGTGTGAGAACATCATTTTTCGATTTGTAGATCCGTTTGTAAAATATGATGTTTTAAAGTGCTAATTTTTATTAGAGTCAAGTGTCCCCCCCTCCCCCTCTAACAGCCAAATGGTAGTATATAGGAACGTGAAAAAATTAGCAATAGTATATACATATAATCAATTTTAAAAGAAAACTATCATGGCTAAAACGGAACCCTTATAGGATCACTCTGTTGTCTGTCTGTCTGTCTGTCGGTCTGTCAAGAAACCTACACGGTACTTCCCGTTGACCTAGAATCATGAAATTTGGCAGGTACATCTTATAGCTGAAATTTGGGGAAAAATCTGAAAACCGTGAATTTGTGGTTACATCACACAAAAAAAATTAAATTGTGGTCATGAACTAATAATTAGTATTTTCAATTTTCTAAATAAGATAACTAGGTATATCAAGTGGGATATCATATGAAAGGTCTTCACCTGTGCATTCTAAATCAGATTTCATTTTAGATTTAGATAATTTTATGCATCATAGTTTTTGAATAGTCGTGCAAAATGTCGAATAAATACGACTGTAGTACGGAACCCTCATTGCGCGAGCTTGACTCGCACTGGACCGGTTTTTTTTATAAAATAAGGAAGGCCTGGCACGCGCTGGCTCTCTCTATTATCAGATTCATAGATTAATCTTAATTTATTTAATACTATTCAATCCACGTTGTCACGATGTAATACATGGAGTTATGCGTCGACTAATTGTAATATGCCAATGCATTAGTTATCAGTCACTAAGTGGGGTCAGTGACATGTTGGAGGTCTTGTAACTACGGTTGATCTCTTGATAAGATTATTCAGTTTGCTACGTAAACACGCATGAATAAATAATATCAAATCCATACAGTACCCGTAGTACAAGATTTTACGTCTCACCAAACGAAACCAAATTCGAGAGTCGAAATACTTCCGCGTTACAGTAAAATGGACCTAAACAGCTTTGAATTGAAGTCAAATATTCAATGCCACTGATTTTAATTTCGCAATGTTTCCGCTTGGAGCGCTGGCTGTAGAAGTGTAGACAAACTTGAGCTTTAAAACAAGGCATTTAAGATCCAGTTTACTGTAACGCGGAAGTATTTCGACTCTTGAATTTGGTTTGGTTTGGTGAGACGTAAAATCTTGTACTACGGGTACAGAGTGACTACGTATTTCGAGAAAGGCCAGTGAGACGAAAACTTGAACTATACAGCTACATAATCTCTGCATATAAAAATGAATCGCTGAATGTGTTGCTGATCGCAAATCTCGAGAACAGCTGAACTGATTTCGCTAATTATTTTTTCATAATATTCCTTGAAGTACGAGGATGGTTCTTACGTAGAGAATTTTTTTTTTTAAATCCTGAAAAAAATCGACTATTAGGCGGTTCGAAGTTCGCCGGGGCAGCTAGTACAGTGGAAACTCGATTTACCGGATTAATTGTTGTCGTTAGGGATTCGGATAATCGAAAATCCGGATAATCGAATTTATGAAAAAAAGCGGGTTTTGTGCATATTATGTAGTTCACTATACCTAATAGTATTTTCAATTTTCAAAGTAAGATAACTAGGTACCCCAAGTGAGATATCATATGAAAGGGCTTTGCCTGTACATTCTAAAACAGATTTTTGTTTATTTTTATGCATAATAGTTTTTGATTTATTGTACAAAATGGCGGAAAAAATACCCGAGTATGGAACCCTCGGTGCGCAAGTCTGGCTCGCACTTGGCCGAACAATTTTCGGTTAGTAGTCCAGATAATCGCGAATCCGTATAACTGAGGGCCGGATAATCGAGTTTCTACTGTACTTAATATTTTAGACAATTCTGATTAAGGTGTTCGCACAATAAACAGATACAACGCCGCCGACTCAGTACGATTCAGTTCTAAGAGCGATCGAAGTGACTGACAAGTGAAAACGATTCTAAGTATTCTTGTATTCAGTGCAAGTGTTAATTAGTGCTAATTAGTGCTAGTGTTAGTGTGTGGACTTTTAGTGTACATTGTGTGAATAAACGTTCTTGTTTCGGAAACTGGCATTTCAATCCAAACCGCTAGCACGTAACAATACGAATTTATAACAGTAGTATAGATTCTACCCTAACGAAGCCGGGGCGGGACGGCTACTAATAATAGGCCTATAAATGCTACTAGCAACTACAAGCGATGTATTTTCTTTTTAACAATACTCCTTAGCTTTTCTCAGCAAACAATCTGCTGTGTACAAAAGCGGCTGCGGACATCCTCCGCAGATAGTCATCAAAGTAACAAATAGAACGTCGCTTATTGTCGTGAAAAGGGCACTAACATCCAAAGACTACGACACGATTAAAAACACGAACGACGTTTCAAGACATTTCTGGAGCACTTCGACCGTCCGTTGTGCCAGATGCTTTTTCCACGCACATGCAAACTGTGGAATCAACTCCCTTCAGCAGTGTTCCCATTAGATTACAACATGGGGTTATTCAAGGGGCGGGCCAACAAATTTCTAAAAGGCCGGCAACGCATTGATGGTTGCTCTGGTATTGCAATTGTTCATGGGCGGGGGTAATCACTTAACATCAGGTGACCCGCCTGCTCGTTTGCTCGCCATTTTTAAATTCTTATTATTTGTTATTGTAGCGGGAAAGAAATACACGTTCTGTAAAAATTTCAACTCTACCTATCACGATTCACGAGATATAACCCGCTGACAGACGATGGACCGACGGACAGCGGAGGCCTAGTAATAGGGTTCCGTAGGCATCCTTCGGGCATGGAACCCTAAAAAGCTGAAATAACAATTGAACTAAATATACGATTTGTCGTTCAATGTAGTAGACTCAATACCGATAAAGATCGTCGAAGCGAAAAAAATTGCCGATGTCGATTTTCTCTCTTTTTTTCGGAGAAAAAAGTGTATTACGTCATTCGACCGCACTTTACCAGATGGATATCTTCGGTACGTGTTCTCGGAATTACTGAACGAAAAATACATAATAGGCTAAGAACTGGCGGAAAATCTGATTGACATAGAGTTTTCTCTTTAATATAAAGCCGCAGTGTGAAAGGATTTTAAGAAATTTCGACAGAATTTTTAAAAAACCTATATGCACGTGGACAAAATCGCAAAAGAAAGCTAGTGTTAGATAAAAATATTATACTAATGAGACGCGCTGGCTTTGCATTAGCTAGCTTTAGTTAGCATTACACATGTTAGACACACGTAACGTATGATCAATCTTTAAACTCAGCTAATACGTTTTTTTAATTTTCTATGTTTCTTGTTTTAATACTCTAGAGCAGGGTTGTTGCTGATATACGCATCCACATATGCGGAACATTCGCATTAATTCAGACATCCGCATTTATAAAGTTTCTGGTACAAAATAAATAGTTAAAGAAACGATATTTGTAGACCGTTTTCACTGAAGATGAAAATCGTAAATCCGCTTAGAAGTTTAGATGTTATAACTTACTTAGAACTTATATTACAGACAAGTGGAATTTATCTTTGTTCCGTGCTATTGAGTGAAGAACGGCTTTTATCAAGTTCCTCTTCAAAATTTGCCAACAGCTCTCGACAAATGCGTCGAAGTGATGAAGTACAATATCGAATTACCCTGTTTTCAGTGAGTGTAATACATTTTCGTCTTTTTTATGGGAAATACGGCAACTTTTTTTTTTTTAAAGTAATAAAAATGTTTTGTTTACGTTCTGAAGTAAAAGTAAACGTACCCATAAGTAATTATAATGTCTAACCAGTTTCTAGGGTATTTTTATGTGAAAAAAAAACCGGCCAAGTGCGAGTCAGACTCGCGCACCGAGGGTTCAGTATTTCAATCGTACTTTTTCGACATTTTGCACGATAAAACTAGTGCATAAAAATAAATAAGAATCTGTTTTAGAATGTACAAGTAAAGCCCTTTCATATTATGATACCCCACTCGTAAGCAAAAGGGCCGCTCGTCGTTTAGGGCTTCAACTGGAACCTACACATTAGGTACCAGAGATTTACACAAATATTCATTTTTAGGGTTCCGTACCTCAAAAGAAAAAACGGAACCCTTATAGGATCACTTTGTTGTCTGTCTGTCTGTCTGTCGGTCTGTCAAGAAACCTACAGGGTACTTCCCGTTGACCTACAATCATGTAATTTGGCAGGTAGGTAGGTCTTATAGCAGACATTTGGGGAAAAATCTGAAAACCGTGAATTTGTGGTTACATCACAAGAAAAAAATTAATATGTGTTCATAAACAAATATTGCTATTTTCGACTTTCATATTAAGATTACTATACCAAGTGGGGTATCATATGAAAGGGCTTTACATGTAGGTACATTCTAAAAAAGATTTTTATTTATTTTTATGCATCTTAGTTTTTGAATTATCGTGCTAAATGTCGAAAAAATACGACTGTAGTACGGAACCCTCGTTGCGCGAGCCTGACTCGCACTTGGCTGGTTTTTATTCACTTCGTCACCACCATCATGTCAACTCATCGACCATCCCACTTCTGAGCATGGATCTCCTTGAGAATCGAGAAGGTGTTAGGTTCACCCGGCTGGCCAAGTGTGGATTGGCAGAGTTCACACCTTTGAGAACATTATGTAGGACTCCCAAGCATGCAGATTTCCTCACAATTTTTTGTACACAAATTTTACTAATCGAAAAAAATCCAAAAAAAAATTACCACGATGAAGGACAACATTGTACAACCTGTATCATTTCCCTTGAGATGTCTCAGGGGAAATTTTGTGGGAAAATTAAATGCGCACACCATTTCATAATTTTCGTATAGAAATATTAACTGTTGACGTGTTAGATAAACTTTTTTAGGGTTCTGTACCTCAAAAGGAAAAACGGACCCGTTATAGACATGTAGACATGTAGACTTTGTTGTCTGTCTGTCTGTCTGTCTGTCTGTAGGTTGGTAATGCAAACGAGACATTTTGATAAAAATCTTAAAACATAATAGTCTGCACATATTACCAAATAAATAAAATATTGAAAATATTTTTAGTGTCCTCCAAACTTAGGGCAATATCTGGCACAATATTTTTTCTAAATTGCCAACCCTATTTCAGCATATACCAGATAAAGTTTTCTAATAATGTCCGTTCCAAATTGGAGTAATATTTCTTGTGGAGGTTGGTAATGCAAACGAGAGTTTTTTTTTGTTCTGATGTTAAGTTCTGCTCGGTCGCTTTGCATATTTTTAATATAAAAATGTACAATCAGGGATATGTATGTTCTTGGCAAATTAAGAAAGTTAATTCGACTGCAGCTGAGAGTTTATAGTTATTTAGTTACATAATATTACAACTTAGTATCCATTAAAGATTCTATTAAATCTTTGAAGATCTTGTCTTCTAAGTAATAACTAGTTAAAAATATTCCAAGTAGGGTTGTTGCGGATGCCAATATTTTGACATCCGCAGATGTGAATCCGGATGCGGATTAATAGAAGTTCACATCCAAGGATGCGGATATCGGAACTAATGCAAATTTTCCGCATTTGCGGATGCGGATGCGAATATCCGTAACCCCCTAGTTCCAACTACCAAGACAGATCGTTAAGGATTGAAAAGAACTTGTAAAAGTACATTAGAAATTCTAATAGATTTCCAGGATTAAAAATAAGCTGTCACTTTCCAGGTCTTTAACAATGTCATGCAAAGAATCACACTGATCTGTTACTCCGTTGTGGCGTGATTGAAGGACAAACCAAACCTACAAAACAAACACACTGTCGAATTTATAATAATGGGGTAGTGAAATTCTCTTGAAAAGGTTTTTAATTTTAAAACATTGAACCCCATTGATTCCTTGGAAAATATTGGCAGTGATTGAATGGATCATTTGCTGCGGAACCTCAGCCTTATTGGATGAAGGGCGCACTTAAAGTTATCTTTATCGATCAATTTGTTACGCCATTATTTTTATAGGGGCGGTTTTTTTTTAAAAATGCTTTTTTTTTCATAGGGAATGTGACACTGGCATTTCATTCTCACATCTTTATCGCTAGTATATATTTTTTGCTTACCTCTTAAGGTGCATCCACACTCGCGCTAGCACACGAACGTAACATACAGGCTGTTACCAGAACGCTGGCAAAAACGAAGACAGGTGATAGTACCTACTGATGATTACTGATATGATAAAAAAAAGACCGAATAAATAAATAAAATAAATAGAAAATCATATAATTTTGTAAAAGTTTACGATATATTACGATTAGACGCTAGAAGTCAACGAACGTTGCGTAAGTAGGCCACTCAGAGTTAATGCCGCGTCGTAGGCGGGGCATTGACCCGAGTTTTGCACGCTATACATTGCGGGTTTGAAAAAAACTAAAACTACAAAATGAGGCAAATGGTTATTTATTGGTATTGGATTGTAAGTTTTTGCTAGCGTTCTGGTTACACCCTGTATAACGCGCATCGCACACCTATGGACGCGTCACTGTCTCTGTGCGCACGTGCCTGTCGTGAATATCACTCTACTCTACTGTACTCTATTTTCTCTCTGTGTGTGTGTTTGTACTCTATTTTCTTTTTTTCGATAATATTACTCTGCTCACATCAAAAACCTCACTCACCTGTTCATTCTATAACAGATTTATCTATTTTTATGCATCATAGTTTTTGAATTATCGTGCAAAATGTCGAAAAAATACGACAGTAGTACGGAACCCTTGTTGCGCGAGCCTGACTCGCACTTGGCCGGTTTTTTTTGCATTTCATACCACCGCGCCGTAATCCAGTTTAGCATTATTTAACGCCAACCTGGAGTTTTTAAAATGATAGAGAATTAATCTTTATGAAATGGCTTAAAACTAGCCAGTGTGTGGTTGTAAATGAATATTCATTTAAAATTCACTTGACGGCAAGTCCGCTTAGCCACGGTTGATAAATACAGAACATGGCAGCATTTATGCATACGAGTACCTACTATCGCAGCTGGTAAATTTATATGAGGGCTATTTTTAACCGACTTCAAAAAAAGGAGGAGGTTATCATTTTTTTTTTTTTTTTTTAAATGTCGAGTTGCAAAACACTATGAAGAGTAGATAGACGGTTCGTGCGGCTAATTGGCACCGGCTCCAAAAAATATTACTAAAGAACTACAATACCTCTTATATACATAATATATTGGGTAATAAATTGAATTATTTTTTACTTTTTAGTGTTGGTGGTTATTGAAGTCGGTTTTTATTTTTTTTTGATTTCATATACTTCTTACCCGACTACGGCAAATTCAAAAGGAACGGTTATGATTTTAGGTACCAAGCAACAATGACTACTTACACTAGAAAGCTTAAAATAAAAAATTATTTAAAAAACTGACTTCTAAAACCACTATACAAAGTAAAAAATAACTTTTGTTTCTACGAGTGTATGAATGTATGAAGTCGGTTTTTAATTATTTTTTTATCTTTTAAATATTTAGAAGATTTTGGTATTTTTAGAAGTAAGCAATACCTACTTACCTTTATTTTAGAGTCTGAATTTTATCCCGTTCTTCTCTGTTTCATAATATCATTTACTTACTATATTACATATAGGTACATACTATATAAAAGTTAAACATAATATATAAATGTATGTAACATTTAAGTAACTTTTATAGCGCTATCCAAATATTTAGCTTATTTCAAAGTTCTTTCAAAAGTTAGTCTGAAAACGTGCATTTCACAACGGAGAAAATTAATTTATAACAAACCCGACGCACGGTAAAGTGCTTGTTAAATATAAACGTGTGTTTGTGTTTAATTCCTTTTCATTGCGGAGTCAAATTTCAAAATGGATATTTGTTAATTTGGAAATACGTACGGGTTTCATTTAGATTTTGTTGCGGTTACCCTTACCTGAGTGGGGCTTGTTTGCCCCAGCATAATATGGGTTAAGTTATACGAGAGTTTTCATTTTAATTGTACTTAGGTATTATTTACTAGCTGATTTACGCGACTTCGTCCGCGTGGATTTAGGTTTTATAGCGCTATCCAAATATTTAGCTTATTTCAAAGTTCTTACAAAAGCTACGTCTAAAAACGTGCATTTCAAAACGTTACGTCTAAAAACGTGCATTTCAAAACGTTACGTCTAAAAACGTGCATTTCAAAACGTTACGTCTAAAAACGTGCATTTCAAAACGGAGAAAATTAATATATAACAAACCTGACGCATGGTAAAGTGCTTGTTAAATGTAAACGTGTGTTTGTGTTTAATTCCTTTTCATTGCGGATTCAAATTTCAAAATGTATATTTGTTAATTTCGGAATACGGGTTTCATTTGGATTTTGTTGCGGTTTCCCTTACCTGAGAGGGGCTTGTTTGCCCCAATATAATATGGGTTAAGTAATACGAGAGTTTTCATTTTAATTGTACTTATTATTTACTAGCTGATTTACGCGACTTCGTCCGCGTAGATTTAGGTTTTCCAAAATCTATAATAGGATAAAAAGTAACCTATGTGTTAATCCAGGATATAATCTATCTCCATTCAAAATTTCAGCCAAATCTAGTAAGTAGTTTTTGCGTAAAAGAGTTTACATACACACGTTTTGAAAATTCACAAAATTAGGGGTGGGGACGCCACGGACACCCGCACAGCCCCCGCGCTAACCCGGGGCGTTATAACGCGGGTGACGTTCGGGAATGCGAAGCATTTCCCGCCTCAGACCCCGATTGTCATGTCAACCTGTCGCGAACTATACATAAGCTCATGTAATGAAGGATTATTGGCCAACACACCATTCCTCGGTTTCCTCATGGTCTACGAATAACAAATATTGCCTACAAGCTATATACGAGAAAAATGAACCTCTCAAACAACTTGACAGCAAAAGAACAAGCACATTGTTCCCACCAACGCTGAACAAATATCGGAATATATATATCAAAGTATATAATTCCACGGCCCTTGAGGCATACACACACTACGCGCTACGGCTGCATGGTGCTACGAAAACGTGCTACGTAGCTCCAATTTTAATATGGGTCTTTCAAGTCAAGAGTGAATAGGCATCTTAGCAAGCGCGCTCCATCTTGGGCTACATCAGGTCTGATTGCAGCCAAGCGCTGGTTTATTAGTTCAAAAGGATGGTGCCACGGCTTCGCGTTCGCGCTTTGCGACGTCTCTATGTATACTACGTACTAGCTATATAGATAAATTAATTGCCGTCAATCACGTTGCAACTGAGTAATGGATCAGTTATTTTTAGGGTTCCGTACCTCAAAAGGAAAAACGGAACCCTTATAGGATCACTTTGTTGTCTGTCTGTCTGTCTGTCTGTCAAGAAACCTACAGGGTACTTCCCGTTGACCTAGAATCATGAAATTTGGCAGGTAGGTAGATCTTGTAGCTGATATTTGAAAAAATCTGAAAACCGTGAATTTAGGGTTAGATCACACAAAAAAAATTAAATTGTGGTCATGAACTAATAATTAGTATTTTCAACTTTCGAAGTGAGTGACTATATCAAGTGGGATATCATATAAAAGGTCAACACCTCTACATTCTAAAACAGATTTTTATTTATTTTTATCCATCATAGTTTTTGAATTATCGTGCAAAATGTCGATAAAATACGACTGTAGTACGGAAACCTCATTGCGCGAGCCTGACTCGCACTTGGCCGGTTTTTGTATAGGTATAGTTAAAAACATAGAAATAGTGACATAGACTATTAGGGCATCAGCTATTATTTTAATAATAGCGAAAGTGTCTATCTGTTACATTTTCACGGCTTAACGGAACCGAACTGGACGAAATTTGGCACAGATGTAGCTTGCACCCTAGAGACGTACATATAAAAGTCTTAGGTTTAATCAGTACCCATATTATAAACGCGAAAGTGTGTTTGTTTGTTGGTTTGTCCTTCAATCACGTCGCAAAGGAGCAACCGATTGACGTGATATTTTGCATGGTTATAGTTAAAGACCTGGAGAGTGACATAGGCTTTTTATCCCGGAAAATCAAAGAGTTCCCACGGGATTTTTAAAAAAGTAAATCCACGCGTACGTTGCGGGCATCAGCTAGTCAAAATCTTAATCGACAAATATGAAGTTGCAGCAAGAAGTAGTAGGTACAAACGTTCGTAAACTTCTATAAGACGTTCCACCGTGAAGTTATCATCGCGTGTTACTTTCATTGCGTTTTGTGTGTTCCAGCCTTAATTCCACAGCCCTTATTGTAATTTCCATGTTTGCAATGTACCTACATACGTGAAAAGCGCCATTTCTGTTTATTTATCAAGCGTAGTTAAACGCGAGCCTGAACCTACGGGTACATTTTAAATGAGTATTATGTGTGTAAGTACAACATGGAAAGATTAACTTTTTGTTGGTGTTTTTAGGTCGTGTTTATAAGCACTATTTATGTAAGTTTACTACGTCAGAAACATAATATAGTAAACAGCGTGGTCCTATAGCGTGGGTGGTGACCTATTTTAACAATACAAATATGTCTATTACTAATAAATAAAATTGAAGTGATTTTCTGTAATTTTGAAATAACTAGGTACTTACCTTATAATAAGCTCATATGGTTATTTGAACTGTACCATAACTGAATCACACGTTTTTAAGTTATTTAATTTGAATCCATCCATACTAATATTATAAATGCGAAAGTGTGTCTGTCTGTCTGCTAGCCTTTCACGGCCCAACCGTTCAACGGATTTTGAGGAAATTTGGTACAGAGATAGCTTGCATCCCGGGGAAGGACATAGGCTACTAGGCTTTTTATCCCGGAAAATTAAAGTGGGAAAATAAAATTTTCCACGGGATTTTCAAAAACCTAAATCCACCCGGACGAAGTCGCGGGCATCATCTAGTTTAATATAAGTATTACCTATAGACCAAAGCCTATACATGTAGAACAATCCGGTTTTACTCGCGTATAAGTACTACAAAAGCCCTTTGTACTTACTTGTTTGTTTACTACCATACCCCTTCCAGGTTAGCCCGCTTCTATCTAAGACTGCCTATCACTTGAAAACCATCAGACACCAGGTGAAAAGTGTATCCTGCACAATATTCTTTAAAAAATGCCTATCAAAGGAAAACTCTTCAAGATTTATGACCTCGGATAAAATCCATAACAAAGCCGTTGGGGGAGCGTAACGATGATCCAGAAAAATATAAATTTGTCACCAAATCAAAAACGAATGTTTTGCTCTGTAGTCGAAGAATTGATGGAAAATTCTAAGTAGGCGCTTAATAAATTTAAAATTCGTCATTGCTTGAAGACCAAAGTCTTTGAACAGTGGATATAAAGAATATGCCTTCCTCAACGTCAATATCAGATGTTTAATTCGATACACTCGTAAATACTTATGAGATAACTCATTGAAACACCATGTAATACTTCTTTAACACATTTATGCTCATTGAAACACACGAAATACTTCTTTTACATATTTATCACCACTTACAACAATACTTCACACTTTTTTGAGATTACCTCCCAGCTCTAAAGCCCCAAACGAATTAATTTTAGAACACGCCATTTATGCCGACCAAAAGTCACGTTTCTTTTTTTCATTCATTCAACCGAAAATGCAAAGTGTATGCCATTGGTTTGAATCGAAAACAACCCACCAATGACAGCCTCTTTGAAATTTCATCCAATGAGATTATTCCTAAATCTTAATGCAGTAACAGTGGTAAAAAGTATGTGATTTGACTCAAACGATAAATTATTATTTGAAAATCATGACATTGTGTTTCTTATCAGTGATGATAATGTATCGGAGACAAGGTCGCTAACTATGGGCTTCATAAGAAAGCTTGGAAAATCGGCGCAAAGTTACCTGTCTATCCGTATTCTACAGACAATATTTCGGAGAGTGTGCCCAAGAACTTTTCAACCTAGTTCCTCTTCCACTCTTCTACTGTCGTACCGCAAGGCATCGCCTAGGTTCAAGAGTAAATAGGAATCTTCTAGACAAGCGCGCTCCATCTTAGGCTGCATCATCACTTGCCACCAGGTCTGATTGCTGCCAAGCGCTAGTCTATAGTTTTTTTTTAAAAAAGCTCCGAGATAATCACCGAGCGATGGGAAGAGCTATGCTAAGAGTTTATCTACGTAATGAAATAAGAAACAAAGAGATCCGTAGGAGAACCAGAGTGACACAGGTAAACGGAATGCGAAGCTGAAGTGGCAATGGACACACAGCTTTAACAACCTTCCTGGCGCAGTGGTAAGCGCTGTGGTCTTATTAGTGGGAGGTCCCGGGTACGGTTCCTGGCTGGGATGTGGAATTTTACAATTTCTAAATTTCTGATCTGGTCTGGTGGCTTTGGCCGTGGCTAGTTACCGCCCTACCGGCAAAGCTGTGCGGCCAAGTGATTTTACGTTTCGGTACGATGCCGTGTAGAAACCTGCCATACCCCTTCCAGGTTAGCCCGCTTCTATAAACTGCATCGTCACTTACCACCAGTTGAGATTGCAGTCAAGGGCTAACTTGTATCTGAATTAAAAAAAAACTCGCACAGCGATTGACGTTGGGGGTCCCATGGTGCTAGAATGGCAAAAGTATAAATTTTTGTCAAGCACAATATCTTCTAGTAGATTTCAAAAATTACACTTTAAACTTTTATCAAGCACTTCCTCTACATTTCCCACCCGCACTCCAGCTAGAATCCCTCAGGGAGGAATGCGAAGTTGTCACATTGAGGAAATGGAGGGGAAATTTCGGTCTTTTGTTACCATTTCTTTGTGAACGCTAGCGGCTTCCGATGCTGTATTAATGGATGTTCTTCGAATTCCTCAGATATGAACATATTGTTTGTACATGTTATTTCGGTTATTCTCTTTTAAATTAATGATATACCTTTTTTTACCGCTGGGAAATACGTTTACGCATCCCCTCCGCCTGAAAGCCAGTCAGCTAACCAGCCAGCCAGCCAACTGGAGGGAAGGTATGTGGGACTCGCCGGCCGAGAGGGGACCAGAATACCCACTAAAACCCAGCGGCGCTCCTGCGCGCCGCCTGGCGACTGGGTCACGGGAACGCCGAAGCAATCAACCGCGAGCAAGCCAACGACTTTCGCCGAGGCGGACCCTTCACCAGGGACCCACTCACGAGGTTCCCCGCCGCACGTCTGAGGTGCACCTATGTGCACCTCCCTTCTCCCGGAGACGCGACGGGCGACAACGCGATCCCGCGCACGTCGCCCGCGTTGCATCCTTCGCCTCGTCCACTGTGCCCTCTGCTAGTCAGAGGGACACGCGGAGAAACCTCCCCCTGCCAGGTCATTATCCATAGCCAACAATATCCCCGAAGAGAAATTATTAGCTATGTTACCGGGGTGCACCGGCCCGAATACTGCTCTTCCCGTCGGACGTATCCAAAAGGGACCAGTACCCGTAGTACAAGATTTTACGTCTCACCAAACCAAACCAAATTCGAGAGTCGAAATACTTCCGCGTTACAGTAAACTGGATCTTAAATGCCTTGTTTTAAAGCTCAAGTTTGTCTACACTTCTACAGCCAGCGCTCCAAGCGGAAACATTGCGAAATTAAAATCAGTGGCATTGAATATTTAACTTCAATTCAAGGCTGTTTAGGTCCATTTTACTGTAACGCGGAAATATTTCGACTCTCGAATTTGGTTTCGTTTGGTGAGACGTAATATCTTGTACTACGGGTACAGCAGCACCCAGGCACAATGGGAGGTTACCTGGCTTGCACCCCACCTACCTTTTATTTGTCCGATAACTCTCAACGAACGAGCGCATAAAGGGAATATTATATTTTATTAATATTCCGGGTGTTCCGGATATATCCACAATATTTTGGCATATAAATAATGCCAGTACAAGTCACCGTTGGCGCTGCATCGTCGCCCGTGTTCGTACTCGCATGAAATGTATGCGACGGACGTTTATTGGTGAAAATGTATTTTATGATTTAGATCGTTAACTGTAATATACTGCCCGGGCAGTTTGGTAGTGACGTCACTAGAATATGCTGCATATGCACGCATTAATTTACTATACTATGCGATATATTATACGCGCGCTATTTTACCACTTCGTTTACTCTCCGTGCCTCGAAAAACACAAGCTAAGAGTTGAAATTCTAAGGGATGATTTACGCCAACACGTGGCGGGCCCGTGCCTCGTGCACGAATATGGCACGGTGAAGCATAAACTGCTTCATATAAAATGTTCGTGATGTTTTGAATCCGTGCCTCGTCCGCT
Source organism: Maniola hyperantus (assembly GCF_902806685.2). NCBI lineage: Eukaryota > Metazoa > Arthropoda > Insecta > Lepidoptera > Nymphalidae > Maniola > Maniola hyperantus. The sequence goes on from NC_048555.1 coordinate 12,013,305, forward strand.
GAGTTTGTTGTGGGCTCAAATTTGGATTTGTCAAATGATTTCAAAATGATTTAGGAGATAGCAGATTTGTAGAGCGTTGTCGCTGTCGTTGAGACCGACAAAACGTCATATAGGTATGAGTGACAAAGACAACGCTCTACATACATACATACTCGCGTATACTGTACCTATTTTGGCTGAAGTTTCTTTGGATAAATTATTTAAAGCTTGAAAGCAAAACGATTTTATTTTCAAGTTAAACCGTCGTTCCCAATACATCATGTCAACGCAGCACAAGAAAGTCGTAGCCTTGTCGTAGCGTTAAATTGAAAAACAATCCACGCCATTTCACGGTACGCCGGGCCGCGCTTAATCGGCAACTCGTTGTACCCACCTATACCTCTAACAAGTTTCGTGAAAAGATGTGCCATCTAGTGATTTAGCGTTCCGGTACGATGCTGACATGAAAATAAATCTAAATATATAAAAGGAACAGGTGACTGACTGACTGATCTATCATCGCACAGCTCAAACTACTGGACGGATCGGGCTGAAAGACATGCAGATAGCTATTATGACGTAGGCATCCGCTAAGAAAGGGTTTTGAAAATTCAACCCCTAAGAGGGTGAAATAGGGGTTAAAAATTTGTGTAGTCCACGCGCACGAAGTCGCGAGCATAAGCTAGTAAATAAATAAAAATATTTTTACTCAATTAAACTTTTACAAGTGTTTTTGAATCGTCAGATGCATCTAGTACTGGTTCGGAATGCCTCTGAAATGGAATGTTCTGTCTGTCTGCTAGCTTTTCACGGCCCAACTGTTCGACCGATTTTGATGAAATTTGGTACAGAGATAGCTTGCATCCCAGGGAAGGACATAGGCTACTTTTGATCCTGGAAAATCAAAGAGTTCCCACGGGATTTTTCAAAAACCGTAATCCACGCGGACGAAGTTGCGGGCATTAGCGATTAGGTAGGTATATGGTGTTTATAAAGCTAACAAATCAATCTCTTTCATATCAGCACAGTTTAACGAAATACTACCAGTTGTTCGACGCCTTTGAAGTCAAGCGATGCCGCCGCTCGTGTAGGTATAATATACGTGTTCCTACGCAAATATGCAAGGGTTGTCACAAAATTGGGATTAAATTTACCTCGCATCGCGGGGAAATCGGAGAAATTTTAGACCCTTGTTCTGTTTAGAATTCGTATAGCATCCGTAGACAGAACAGTAATGCACCATTTTATGATAGAACTTAGTAAACGACACTTAAAATACGTAAACCCTCGTCCATCAATCACACAGACTACGCGAATCTGCGTGCAGCGGGCCGCGCCACCGTTGCTCTGTACAAGTACATACGTAATTGGACTGTATATTTCAAGGCTGTGATATCAGCGCATTCCATCAGAGTATTATTCAAACACAATTCAGTGGGTAGGTATCTAAATTAGATTTCAATAAACATTTTAATACAATAATTTCTACCAGTCTCGTTTTACAATCAGCCCTTTACGACTGGATGCGTTCGGGGCAGCTCGGACTTCATTTCTGAATTGTCAAAGATAAGTAGGTCAAGATACTTGGAAAGGTCCGCCTTGTGCCATCTTTTGACCGGAAAAGCACTGAGCGAGAATATGATAACGAGAAAATGTTGGCCTATTATCAAATGAGAGACTTTTCACTAAATTTTCCCAGAATTTTCCAGATGGGACCACGTAAAAGTAAATCTAGATGACATAGGAGATGTGTAAAAAATGTTACGAGTGTGTGGAAAAAGTTCTTTTTAATTGCCAAATGCTAGTAATAAATGAAATAATGATCTTTTTGTAGAGAACAAAACGATAAATGAGCAGACATTAGTTTTATATACTTAGTTGAAAATTGTATGAAACATCCTAGATGGTACACCTACTTTAGTAAACTTGATAAGCTGACTGACTGACCGACTGACTCACTGACTGACTGATCAATCAATGCACAGCTCCAACTACTGGACTGATCGGGCTGAAATTTAGCATGCAGATGGCTATTATGATGTAACCATCTATCTGCCAAGAAAGGATTTTTGAAAATTCAATCCCTAAGGGGGTAAATAGAGGTTTGAAAATTTTCACGCGGACGAAGTCGCGAGCATAAGCTAGTAGAAAAAAATACCTTGATAACCTAGTGGTTAGGACGTCCTCCTCCTATTCGGAAGGTCGTGGGTTCGATCCCGGGCACGCACCTCTAACTATTCGAAGTTAAGTAGGTAGGTATATGCATTTTTAGTAATTAAATGTCACATGCTTTAACTTATACCCTTAACCCTTATAGGATCACTTTGTTGTCTGTCTGTCTGTCTGTCTGTCTGTCTGTCTGTCAAGAAACCTACAGGGTACTTCCCGTTGACCTAGAATCATGAAATTTGGCAGGTGGGTAGGTCTTATAGCTGACATTATAGGAAAAATCTGAAAACCGTGAATTTGTGGTTACATCACACAAAAATAAATAAATTGTGGTCATGAACTAATAATTAGTATTTTCAATTTTCGAAGAAAGATAACTACATCAAGTGAGGTATCATAATATGAAAGGTCTTCACCTGTGCATTCTAAAACAGATTTTTATTTATTGTTATGCATCATAGTTTTTGAATTATCGTGCAAAATGTAGAAAATATACGACTGTAGTACGGAACCCTCATTGCGCGAGCCTGACTCGCACTTGGCCGGTTTTTTAAACGCACATAACTCCTAAAAGTTAGAGGTGCATGCCGGGATGTACCCCCGACCTCCGATTAAGAGGCGGAGGTCCTAACCACTAGGCTATCACAGCTTGTTATCAATATCAATAACCTTCTTTAAATAAAATTATCGAGTAAAGTATATTGAATTCACTTCAATTCAATTCCAAGCGTCGAACTGCATAACTTAACTAGATGGCCAACAATTTCCTTAATTGGACGATTTTCCCCTGATATTCCTGCTGGGAAATGGGATTGAAATTAAATTCAAAATTAAATATCTAGTACTGAACTAATACTGTGTTAATTCACGATAGTTGCACTCTGTTAAATTCTTCCTAGCTTGAACTATGAAATAGGTAGGTACCGTACGCGGCAGAAAATAATGTACATCGACCTTTAGAAGGAGATTCGGATTTGTAGAGCATTATCTCTGTCGTTGCGACCGACAAAACGTCACATAGGTATGAGTGACAGAGACAACGCTCTACAAAGCAGACATCTCATTCTAATTTCTCTATCTTATTTTCTGCCGCGTAATTTATATTGCGATTGTATAAAATTGAAATCTATTTCTCTTCATCATTATCATGCTTAATTCATCGCCGGCTCACTACAGAGTACGCGTCTCCTCTCAGAGTGAGAAGGGTTTTAGCCATAGTCTACCGCGCTGGCCAAGTGCGGATTGGTAGAGTTCACACACCTTTGAGAACATCATGGACAAATATCAGGCATGCAGGTTTCCTCACGATGTTTTGAAGTACGGAACCCTAAAAAATTAAATATCACTCGCTTTAACTGTGAAGGAAAACATCGCGAGGAAACCTGCATGCCTGAGAGTTCTACATAATGTGCCCAAAGGTGTAAAGTCTGCCAGTCCGCACATGGCCAGCGTGGTGGACTATGGTCAAACCCTTCACATATTGAGAGTAGACCCGTTATCTGCAGTAAGCCGGCGATGGGTTGCTCATGATGATGATAATTGGTTTGAGCCCTGGTTTAAGCTGATTAAGCATATCTATCTTTAATGTATTATAACAAAATAAAATATCCTCTATCTTTAATGTATTATAACAAAAACCCGGCCAAGTGCGAGTCAGGCTCGCACAACAAGGATACCGTACTACAGTCGTATTTTTATGACATTTTGCACGATAAATCAAAAACTATTAAGCATAAAAATGAATAAAAATCTGTTTTAGAATGTACAAGTAAAGCCCTTTCATATAATACCCCACTTACCAGTAAGTTAGTTAGCAAAAGCAAAAAAAAAAACAGTTATTTAACATCGGCAAATCTAATATTTTATTCAACACCTATTCAACCATAGAAATGAAATGAAAATGAAAATGAAAATGAAAATGAAAATGAAAATGAAAATGAAAATGAAAATGAAAATGAAAATGAAAATGAAAATGAAAATGAAAATGAAAATGAAAATGAAAATGAAAATGAAAATGAAAATGAAAATGAAAATGAAAATGAAAATGAAAATGAAAATGAAAATGAAAATGAAAATGAAAATGAAAATGAAAATGAAAATGAAAATGAAAATGAAAATGAAAATGAAAAAGAAAATGAAAATGAAAATGAAAATGAAAATGAAAATGAAAATGAAAATGAAAATGAAAATGAAAATGAAAATGAAAATGAAAATGAAAATGAAAATGAAAATGAAAATGAAAATGAAAATGAAAATGAAAATGAAAATGAAAATGAAAATGAAATGAAAATGAAAATGAAAATGAAAATGAAAATGAAAATGAAAATGAAAATGAAAATGAAAATGAAAATGAAAATGAAAATGAAAATGAAAATGAAAATGAAAATGAAAATGAAATGAAAATGAAAATGAAAATGAAAATGAAAATGAAAATGAAAATGAAAATGAAAATGAAAATGAAAATGAAAATGAAAATGAAAATGAAAATGAAAATGAAAATGAAAATGAAAATGAAAATGAAAATGAAAATGAAAATGAAAATGAAAATGAAAATGAAAATGAAAATGAAAATGAAAATCTTTTTTATTGGTATAAACTTTTACAAGTGCTTACGAATAGTCTGATGCATCTACCACTGGTTCGGAATGCCTTTCCTGCCGAGAAGAACCAGCAAGAAACTCGGCGGTTGCTCTTTTCAAATATTTGATATAGGTACAAGATTATGCCATGTATAAAATAGTATTTGCAGTCTTGTGCGTTGCTGGCTCATAGTTTATCATAGATGAATCATAGTTTATCATGATTTCTAAGGAAGTATTAAACGTTTAGTAATAGCGGTTATTCATGGAGAAAAACACGGCTATTCACAGGGAAAAATAAGTAACCGCAGCCATACATTTTTTACCTCGGTAATATTGAATAACGATGGTAGAGTATTTTTCCACCGCCATCAATTTGAATGTATTTGGAGAGCGTAAATTGTCCTTTGACACATTGCTCTAGTGTCCCCATGATTTATCCGTTCCAACTTTAGTTCATGACAAAACAGGATTTGTCAGCTATATCAAAATATTTACGGATATCTGTTTTTTTTGCACTATTTATACTGTACCTATTTTTAGGGTTCCGTAACCGAAGGGTGCCAACGGGACCCTATTACTAAGCCTTCCGTGCATCCGTCCGTCCATCTGTCTGTCAGAACTGTTTGTTTCATGAACTGTAACAAGTAAAGAGCATGTAGAGAGTTGAAGTTTTCACAGAATGTGTATATCTTTTAATTTTATTTTTTTTATTTTTATTTTTCATGTACCAAAATTGTAGTTACAAAGTAATAATAAATTAAGTTACATTGGAAATGCTTATCCATTATGCTATAATGTAGATAACGGGAACATACCACAATTAATTTGAAGTTTTTATTTGTCGATATTTCAACAAAATTAACCGATAGACGTCCACTGCTGGACATAAGTATCTGGTAGAGACTTCCAAACACAGTGGCTTCTTGCGATTGTTTTGAGGTCATCTATCTACGTAGTTGTTGACCCCCGTCTTCCAACGTTGCGCTTTCTGGTGCGAGGTCACCATTCTAGCACCCTTATCAATGTGAGCATAAACGTAAAAGTAGCTCATGTTATTCTCCTGTTCATTTTACTTAGCGTCCCCGCACACGAGCCACACACGACCTATTTTCTGTAGTTTTCATACATTTTATATGGACTCGCCGCACACGTTTGACGCTGGTGGTCATCACACGCCACAAACGTCGCTGCTTACTTCTTGTGGCTGGCACCGACCGATATACGCTTACACACGCCACGCCGCGCGATATAATCCACCCCTCTCTCCGGTCGCGTCAGTTACTTTCGTATTTTCAGCTATATTTTCGTTCTATGACGACTAAATAATTTTAAATATCAGTCAGTTGTTCATTATGATACTGCAAGTATGGGTTAAAAAAAGTAGCGGCCACCGACCGTACCTATTTGCCACAGACTACAAATGGCTGTCGTGGGCGTCAGTCACCTTTGTAGCTGCTTCTAACTTCAGATGGCGGCGTCTGTGGCTGTCGCGTGTGGCTCGTGTGTGGCTAGCCTTATACAGCTGTGACAGCTTAAAAAAATATCGAGGTCAAAGTCCGCCGCTGAATGTTTCATCTGTTCCAGTTCTTCTGGCTTTCAATGGCTCGCTATGCGCGCTGTTTTTGCTACATTTTCTAAAGATCTATTTTCACTTATAAAGAACTTTTTATGCTTCGCTTTTACACTCGGTTTCACTTATCTTTCACTTTGCGTCGTATTCTTTTACTTAGGAGCGTAACTCCTTCTTCACATGATGGTGGGGTTGTAATCGGATAGTAACACCACAGTGTACTAAGTATACCTAGTAATTACAGTTAGATGTGATAACCTACAGTGGTTAAGACGTACAACAAACTTAGCACCATAATCTATAAACGTCAACCTGTCGAGTGAACTATGATCTACTAAATGACGCACGCAGATTTCTCCGGCGTAGATTTAAGTTTTCAAAAATCCCGTTGGAATTGCGATTTTTTATAACGAGCCAAATTGTGCCAATAGTGTTTTGGCTCTCGTAATTCAGTGAAGAATATCTTTGATTTTAAGAATATCCTACTAATATAATAATTATTATACCTAAATGTGAGAGTGTGGATGTTTGGATGTTTGTTACTCAATCACGCAAAAACTACTGGACGGATTTGGATGAAATTTGGAATGGAGATAGATTATACCCTGGATTAACACATAGGCTACTTTTTATCCCGGAAAAACAAAGAGTTCCCGCGGGATTTTAAAAAACGTAAATCCACGCCACGCCTTAAACTTCTCAACAAAATAGAGACGTAACGATAAAAACCCGCGTTTCGTTGAGTCGGTATAACGAGTCGCAAATTAAGCGCAGTCCGGCGTCCCATGAAATGGATTGTTTTTCAATTTAACGCTAAACAACTTTGGGGTACCGTTGAACATTGAGCTGTTATAATCCTAGAGCATAAATGGTACTGACTTGGAGGCATTCTTGCCAATAGAATAAGAAATCGACTGCAAATAAACATAAAAGCTTATAAACGTCAATTATTTTAATATTTGTTTTCCGTTTTCTTTTTAACGTATGAGAAAGACGTCAGAATTAAATGTCCCCCGGACATCTTTTTCAAACTATAACGGGAGTGATTATGATTTAGAGTAATGTTTGATTTAATTTGTTTGGTTGGCTAAACCTAGTTTTTCTTTAACGGGGCGGAAATCTAAACCTAGTTACCATCCGCAGAGAAGCTGCGGATGGTACTTACTACTCTTGGTACTAAGTTCCTTGTTTTAAAGCTTAAGTTAGTCCACACATTTACAGTCGTTTCAAGCGAAGACGTGAAATTACTATCAATGGTACTGAATATTTGGCTTTAAATTAAGGGTCTTTAGGTCTAATTTACTCTGACATTGGTACTGATTCTGAGCACAACCTAATTTTAGAGTATTCGCATGCTCTTCTTACTAATGTAATATGAAAAGGACAGACGCAGTTTGAGAGTTCTAAATTTAATTTTTAGATGGTAAAACCCGCGATTTTAGCGCACAGTCGCGAGCCTACTGTTTGTAGCGTGCACTAAAATTTAGAGTCTTTAAATGTAAAGTTCATGTTCTGTCCCTTTTTAGCATTGTTAAAAAGAAAAGGATGCAGATACTCTCAATTTAGTTTAGAGAAAGACAACGGAATCGGTGCCATTATTGTGTTTTGAAATTCGAATTCTATCACGATTGATGAGATGTAAAATCTCATACTACTCACTAGGTGAAAAATCTGTTACTCTAGGACTGTTTGGCTCAATGGCCGTTGACATGATAAATTGGGAGCAAGTAGGTAGTTACCCGCATACTGTGGCTTGCGAAAAGCTCTTACTTTTTATTCCTGCTGTTTTGGAGAGCTGTTTTTGAGGTCGCAAGCGTAACTGAGCTAGGGAATGGCTTAGTACCACTTTAGGAATTAACGTACTTATTTGAATTTAAACACTGCTACTTCACTATTCTATCTTTTTTAGGGTTCTGTACCTCAAAAGGAAAAACGGAACCTTTATAGGATCACTTTGTTGTCTGTCTATCTGTCGGTCTGTCAAGAAACCTACAGGGTACTTCCCGTTGACCTAGAATCATGAAATTTGGCAGGTAGGTAGGTCTTATAGCAGACATTCGGGGAAAATCTGTCTCTAAATTCCACCCGAGCAAAGCCGGGGCGGGTCAGCTAGTATAATATAAAATATAAAACTTGTTAGTATGATAATTTTCGCTGATTGCTTGTACATTTACGATTCAAAGTGCTTATTACTACACTTGGAATCGGTAATAACATGGTAATAACTATAAAACTTTTGTTACCCAATTTATGGACAACTCCATAAAATTTTATCGACTTTCCTATTAGTACATACAAGCTTCATATTTTATTAGCTATATTATTATATTTTTGTCTGCATATTATGCATCATCAGAGCCTCAATAGCTCAACCGGTAAAGGAGTGGACTGAAAACCGAAAGGTCGACGGTTCAAACCCCGCCCGTTGCACTATTTTTGTACCTACTCCTAGCACAAGCTTGACGCTTAGTTGGAGAGGAAAGGGGAATATAAGTCATTTAACATGGCTAGTATTCTTTGATTTAAAAAAAATCTACTACCTGACGCCCACGACTTCGTAGCTGGGTTCGGGCCTTTTCGTTTTAGATCAACAATCCAAAATTATACTCTATGAATGAACTAGCTTATGCTTGCGACTTCGTCCGCGTAGACTACACGAATTTCAAACTGCGCAAAAACCCTTTCTTCGTCATAATAGCTATCTGCATGCTAAATTTCAGCCCGATCCGTCAAGTAGTTTGAGCTGTGCGTTAGATCAGTCAGTCAGTAACCTTTTCCTTTTATATATTTAGATATTGACTTATGCAAGTCACATTTTTTGGATTTACGGTAACTTTAACCGTCTGTTAGGCAACTAGTCCTCAGACAGATAAAGTCAGCCAAGAATCCCATAAACCCGTTGTCAACAGAGTTTGAGAGGGAACTAAACTGCTTTCCTCCTTCAAAGACGTCATTTGTGTTTATATGGTAGTTCCGGCGAACGACCGAGGGGGTAATGTAATCAAGGTAACCGTTTTGCAAGGAACAGTACGCTTAGTACGAGATTTATGTCTCACCAAACGTTGCTAGAAGTCGAGCGTCGAAACACAATACCGTTAAAGTAAAATCTCGTACTAAGCGTTCTTTTATTTTTATTTTATTTTATTTATTATTACACAATACACTAATTTAACACAAACTACGACACTTATAAACAAACACAGACTGATAAATGTATCTATAAAATGTGTACACAGCATTTGCAAAATATCTTGACAAATAAAAAGAACTTAACTAACTACTTAACTAAACAAATAACTAAGTTACTTAGGAGATGAACCTACCGTTAAATGATAAGAGCTTTTTTTTGAATGTAGTAGTGGTTCTTTACGATTAGTACGAGATTTTATGTCTCACCAACGTTGATAGTATTCGATTGTAGAAACACTTCCGCTTTATAGTAAACTGGATCTTAACTGCCATGTTTTAAAGCTCAAGTTTGTCTACACATTGACATCCAGCGCTCCAAGCGGAAACGTTGCGAAATTAAAATCAGTGGCATTGAATTTTTGACTTCAATTCAAGGCTCTTTGGGTCCATTTTACTTTGACGTTATTGGGTTTCGACTCTCGAATTCTAGCAACGTTTGGTGAGACGTAAAATCTTATACTAAGCGTACTGAATTGAGTGAATTACTATTTCAGCGTTGGAATTCACCAGATCTTGACTTTATTCTGATGACTAAATACGTTTCCTTTTGTAATGGTGTAAGGTAGGCCTCCAGGATTTTTAGGGTTCCGTACCTCAAAAGGAAAAACGGAACCCTTATAGGATCACGTTGTTGTCTGTCTGTAGGTCTGTCAAGAAACCTACAGGGTACTTCCCGTTGACCTAGAATCATGAAATTTGGCAGGTAGGTAGGTCTTATAGCAGACATTATGGGAAAAATCTGAAAACCGTGAATTTGTGGTTACATCACACAAAAATAAATAAATTGTGGTCATGAACTAATAATTAGTATTTTCAATTTTTGAAGAAAGATAACTATATCAAGTGGGGTATCATATTAAAGGTCTTCACCTGTGCATTATAAAACAGATTTTTATTTATTTTTATTATGCATCATAGTTTTTGAATTACCGTGCAAAATGTCGAAAAACTTCGACTAGTAAGTACGGAACCCTCGTTGCGCGAGCCTGACTCGCACTTGGCCGGTTATGCCTCTACAAGTCCATCTGAGTCCTCTCAAAGTCAAAATAAATGAGAAATGCTGAACTTTGAATTCAAACTTTAGACAGTCGAGTGTGGTATCGAAGCTTTATTCAAAAAAAGGCTCGTGTTCCAATTTCAGTACATCGTTGCAAATTGTATTACGGCATATTTGCGGCGCATACCTATCAAGCGCTCTCAATTCCCTCACTCTGATCCAGTCCAATATGACGGGAGAGAGATCAAGCGGATGTACATCCTCTACAAAACACTGCCGACTTTCCATCACAGGGCTGCTTCCGAGAAACTTTTTGCTCCGACCTGGGACTCGAATCTGGAACCTTGTAATTTGCAGCTGAAGATACCCACTAGCTATTCAAGGCCTTCCACCGCTGCGTCTACCCGTGTGAGGTCGCCATTCCCGCACCTTGGGACCCCAACGTCTGTCGGTTGTATTAACTACGTGCCCTGCCCATTGCCACTTCAGCTTCGCAACCCGTTGGGGTTGGAAGACCCCCCCCCACTGGGACGGACGACATCAGACGAGTCGCAGGGTTCCGCTGTATCCAGGCGGCGCAAGACCGTGGCGTGTAGAAGTCCCTACAAGAGACCTATGTCCAGCAGTGGACGTCTATTGGTTGATGATGATGATGATGATGATGATGATGATGATGATGATGTGAAGCCTTACATTAGAGCGCAATGATGCAATCCATTAAGTCCTCTCAAAAGTCAAAATAAATGAGAAACTGAGAAATGCTGAACTTTGAATTCAATTTTTAGACTGTCGAGTGTGGTATCGAAGCTTTATATACATATAGGGTACGTGTTCCAATTTCAGTACATCGTTGCAAATTGTATTACGGCATATTTGCGGCGCGCGGGAAGCTGCAGCCGGTACGGGTTGAATGCCTCTCAGAGTTTCACCCCTAACGTCGTCCTACTTTGCGTTATAATACGCGTCGACTATCGACAAATTGTGCTTTATTGTCGGGTTTCGACTTGTTATACTTTGACTTTGACTAAAGAGCCTTAATAGCCTAGTGGTTAAGACGTCCGTCTCCTAATCGGGAGGTCGGAGGTTCGAACGCACCTCTAAGGGTGACATCTATAGAGCGCACTCTGACTTAGCTTACGACAAAGCAAACGAGACAAAGCTATATCTCTCACATAAATCTGTCTCGTTTTAACTTAATCTTAAGTCTGAGTAAAGTCAAAATACGCTCTATAGATCTCAGACTAACTTTTCGGAGTTATTTATTTATTTATACGTTATTGCACACAACAATAATAAACATAGTAAAAACATACAAGGAGTTATGTGCGTTTTAAGTAATTAAATATCACTCGCTTTAACGATGAAGGAAAACATCGTGTGGAAACCTGCATGTCTAAGAGTTCTTCGTAATGTTCTCACAGGTGTGTGAAGTATACTAACCCGCACATGGCCAACGTGGTAGATTATGGCCAAGACCCGTGCTCTATAGTAAGCTGGCGATGGGTTGATCATGATGATGAAAAAGATATCATAAAACCAGAAATGACGTCATACCGTCATTCACGGACAATCAATTTCCGGGAAAACAAGAAATAGTTTCCTCAGGCCTCCCTCCGGGAATGTTGTCGCCATTATGTTTATGGGGATTCTTATGGGGATTCTTCGAGCGAGTTGGTCGTCTACTTTATTATAACACAATATCCGTCAAACACTTCTATGATAGACCAATATACTGATAATAGCCTTGTTTTTAGGGCCTTTAATAGCCCTGTACCGTCGAAGAAAAAACCAACCTTTGTAGGATTACTTCGATGTCTGTCTGTCTGTCTGTCAAGACTCATTTTCTCAGAAACTAGAATGTATCAAGTTGAAATTAATCGGAAATACTCAAATCTACAATCCCTTAAGTTGGAGTTGTGATTTGGCAAGAACTGGCAAGAAGCAATGTCTCAAATAATAATAAAAAAAGAAAGGAAACCATTTTGTAGTTATATCACATTAAATCGATTACAAACGTATATTTGCAGATTTGTTTGTTATCTCTGGCTCAAATAAATAATCAGTACTTCAGTACCCTTATTATAAATGCGAAAGTGTGTTTGTATGTTTGTTGGTTTGTCCTTCAATCACGTCGTAACGGTGCAATGGATTAACGTGATTTTTTGCATGGGTATAGATAAAGACCTCTTGAGTGTCTTTTTATCCCGGAAAATCAAAGAGTTCTCACGGGATTAAAGTTAGCTATTTAAAATTATAAACTCTAATATATTTCGTTATATTACATGACACGTAGGCATAAATTCGTTAAAATAATTAACTAATTCAACTTCATGATTACGTACAAATTCCACTGAAAAGACCTCATAAACGGAAGGACACTTTGAAATAGGAGGAAAAATGTAAAAAAAAACTCTTCACTCACTTATTAAAGCTCAAGTCCTGCAAAAGAAAAGGCCTGGATGTTTTTTTCTGTGAAATAAGAGCAGTGCCTGACATTTAACCGTAAAATTAGAGATGGACCATTTCACAGGTAGCATGTGAAAAATCATATGAAAATTCTTTTCATATTAGGTAGAGACACGGTAATAGGAATATCTACCCTCATCTGTTATTTAATTGTGATAGAGAATATTTATGGGAGATAATGTGTAGATTGAGACATCGCACATAGGTTGCCTAGCTAAATCACGTGAAAATGACGTTAAATTTTTTCTTCAATCAACTTTCCTTATTAGTTACTACCTTATGCCCGCGACTTCGTCCGCGTGGACTACACAAATTTCGAACCCCTATTTCACCCCCTTAGGGGTTGAATTTTCAAAAATCCTTTTTTAGTGGATGCCTACGTCATAGTAGCTATCTGCATGCAAAATTTCAGCCCGATCCGTCCAGTAGTTTGAGCTGTGTGTTGACAGATCAGTCAGTCAGTCAGTCAGTCAGTCAGTCACCTTTTCCTTTTATATATTTAGATTTATAAAAATCGAGCATCAGCTGAAAGAAAGGCCTAGTTTTCCCTCCGCGCAACTATGGGGTTGTCAGGTATAAACAGATAAGTAAGCGTTATTAATATACCCTCATCTGTTATTTAATCGAATTATATGTCAAATTAAAGATTGTTTTATTCCCAATCCAACCATATTAGGTTGCCTTATCGAAAAGTTGATAAGGCACCAAAAAGTTTTTTGAATCCATAGTTGCCTAGATTTAAGATGTAGTTTTTTTATTTTTGCTTTTCTGATCAGGCCTAATAAAGATAATATTGCCCTTCACAGGGCACTGTTAAATCACTGTGAAGAAAAATAATAAAAAATCACCAAATGAAAAATGGTTTAAAAGTAGCAACCATGCCCTTCGCTAGTACACGTGTAGCACGAAACGTAAACCCGAGTGGCAATATGTCGGGCACAAACGCGGGCGGCTCGGCTGGTGGTGGAAAATTATGCAAATTCCGAGTCTATATTAAATTCAAAATAGAAGTTTCACGGTTCGAGGCGACGCTATGGAGTGACATGAATTTTTCTTTACAATCTTTGACGTGAAGAGTGTGTTTTTTCATTTTTAGGGTTCCGTACCTCAAAAGGAAAAACGGAACCCTCATAAGATCACTTTGTTGTCCGTCTGTCTGTCTGTATGTCTGTCTGTCTGTCTGTCTGTCAAGAAACCTACAGGGTACTTCCCGTTGACCAGAATCATGAAATTTGGCATGTAGGTAGGTCTTATAGCCGACATTCAGGGAAAAATCTGAAAAACGTGAATTTGTAGTTAGGTACATCAAAAAAAAAAAATTGTGGTCATGAACTAAAATATAGTATTTTCTATTTTCGAACTAAGATAACTATATCAAGTGGCAATGAAAAGTCTTCAGCTGTGCATTCTAAAACAGATTTTTATTTATTTTTATGCATCATATAGTTTTAGAATTATCGTGCAAAATGACGATAAAATACGACTGTACTACGGAACCCTCGGTGTGCGAGCCTGACTCGCACTTGGCCGGTTTTTAAGGTTCCGTACCTCAAAAGGAAAAACGGAACCCTTATAGGATCACTTTGTTGTCTGTCTGTCTATCTGTCAAGAAACCTACAGGGTACTTCCCGTTGACCTAGAATCATGGAATTTGGCAGGTAGTTAGATCTTATAGCTGACATTTGGGGGGAAATCTGAAAACTGTGAATTTAGGGTTAGATCACACAAAAAAAAATTTAATTGTGGTCATGAACTAATAATTAGTATTTTCAACTTTCGAAGTGAGTGACTATATCAAGTGGGGTATCATAATATGAAAGGTCTTCACCTTTAAACAGATTTTTATTTATTTTTATGCATCATAGTTTTTGAATTATCGCGCAAAATATCGAAAAAATACGACTGAAGTACGGAACCCTCGTGGCGCGAGCCTGACTCGCACTTGGCCGGTTTTTTATTTAAATTATTCCCTCAGAGTTGACGTCGCGTCGTATGGAATTACTTTTCTCTTTTCCATACTTTACTACTCAGTACTCTATCTTTGAAGTAGTTGGGTGAATGGAGCGCATACACTACACTATGCTGATGTTTTTATGCAATTTTTTTTTTAAATTTATTATAAACATACAAGAGAAAATTACACATAATAGGTAGCACGCATTGTAAAAACCACAGAGGTTTGACCCTCAATGCGTACGTCTGCGCATTACATCATGCCTACTTATATCATTAAAAAAAGATTATAAATAAATAATATTACTATATTATAAATATTTAAAAAAAAATAAAGAACAGACAATACATATACATATATGTATATACACACATATATGCAAACACACATACATACATATATATATATATATATATATATATATATATTTTATATTTTTTTTATAGGTGACATTATTATTTATGTGTTAAACGCGCGACAATTATATCGTCACGACAGGAGCCGAGGGGATATCCCCGAAGCAACCCGGCAATACGTACGTGTAAATAAGTACGTGTGTCTAACCTTCTGTGTATATACGCGGCGTCCACCCGTGGACCACCTGTCAACAACGAGTGGATGTCGAGGTGGTGTTGGTTGGGTGCCGGGTGGCTCTAATGAGCTATGACCTTAATTTTACTTTCTTTTGGCTAACATCGTTTTTTTTTATAGAAATTTTATTTCGATGAACATCACAAAAAAATCCTCTTCTATTTTACGACATATCTTAATACTATCCCAAACTTAAAGACAAGCATGTCATAAAGTTCGCTACAGATAGCCGCAATTTTCCGAACAGAGAAAAAACAGTTTTTTTTCTTTTTCTGCAAAATTGTTCCTTCGTGAAGACGTTATTCCTATTTGATGGTATTTCGATGAACGAATGAGACGGAATGGGACGAATATGATGAAAGCAAACCCTGTTTTTGGAGGTAAATCGAATTGACTAGATTTTTGTGTTCACTCGGCAAATTTGGCAGACGTGGGTTCCCTTATTCTAATGAAATTGCTCAATAGGCTCAGGTTATATAAAATACGTACCTAAGTTATTTTATTTTTCTTTGAGACATTAAGGCCATGGAAATAAATGGAGCAAAATAATTATAATAAACTTAGAGAATTATATAGACTTTATTTTAGCCAAAGCATTGAAATCTTAATAAACTTACCTATTTATTTCGTACATGAAAAAAATTAAGTGAATTGTTACCAGTCAATAAATATTATTCAACAGAGCTGGATTTAATTCAAGATAATAAACTTAAAAATAATAAAAAACACTATATTGCCCTTGCCGGGAAGCGAGTCCGGAACCTCCCACTTAAAAGACCACATCGCTTACCACTGCGCCAGGGAGGTCGTCAAATTTTGAATTAATCATCATTATCATCATGATCAACCCATCGCCGGCTCACTACAGAGAACGGGTCTCCTCTCAGAGTGAAAAGGGTTTTGGCCATAGTCTACCACACGGCCAAGTGCAGATTAGCAAACTTCACACACCTTGAGAACATTATGGAGAACTCTCAGGCGCGCAGGTTTCCTTACGATGTTTTCCTTCACCGTTAAAAGCAAGTGATATTTAATTACTTAAAACGCGCATAGCTCTGAAAAGTTGGAGGTGCGTGCCCGGGATCGAACCCGTGACCTCCGATTAGGAGGCGGACGTCCTAATCACTAGGATATCACAGCTTCTGGTTTAGATACAATTAAATACAAAAGCAATAACAACAAAGGAGATATTTAGGTTAAATCTATCCCTAACTATAAACTAGTCGTTCCTCAATTGTTTCAAGTTTCAGAGCCATTAATTGCTATTATCGTGCAACCTCCTTTATAGCGGCATCGATGTCATCGGGAACTACAACAATAGCTGTTTCAATAGTGTTTCAATGTGTTTCAAACTCAGAAAAATGAGAAAAATGTTCAAAACAATTGAAACATTTCACAATGTCTCCACCAGTATTGGCACATACGGATGTGCAGTGTCTTTAGTATGAGATTTCAAGTGTCAACGTTGATAGAATTCGAGCGTCGAAAAACTTCAACTTTAAAGTAAAATGAACTTTAATTGCTCATGTTCCTCCATACTTCTGTAGCCAGCGCTCCAAGCGGAAACGTTATGAAATTAAAATGGATGGTACTGAGTTTAAGTTTTTTAAATTGCATGATGGGTTAGTGTTTGACGACAATAATTATGCATGAAAAAACAATGTTTAGGTCTTAAGTTGCAGCTCGCTTGCCTAGAAGATGCCTATTCACTCTAGACCTGAAGGTATTTGGGTTATATGTGGCAGGAAACACGGTCGCCGAAGGGCAATCCACACCTTAGCGGTTCGTATCGGATACGTTGAGTGAGAACGTTTCGTGCGAGTATATTGGATGTTGACCACATAAGAATGCCAAAGTTCACGGTTTCTCTCTGTTCTGTGGTAAAACGGTGAAGGAACAAGGTTGTGAAGTTCGTCAAACTCATTCCAAATTGGACCTTAACTGCTTTATTTCAAACATAAAGTTGTATATTACTTCTACAGTCAGTACTCCATGCGGAAACTTATAAAATTAAAATAGGCGGTGCTAAATTTTTGTCTCTAAATCGACCGACTTAGAGCGATCACGCACTCATCTGATTCGAGTCCGTGAAAATACGGATATTTAAAAAACCTACGGACATTTGTGCTCTTGTGAGATTATTTTAGCGTTATAAAGTTTATTTACACATACACATTACACATGTACAATTTTAGCATAGTTAATATGTCACACTCATCCGTATTCTGTTCATATCCGTGATTCTTCGAAGTGGTCGTCATACAAATACGTACTCATTCGATTCTTATTTTTACGGAATCTGTGATTTCACGGATGAGTGCACAGACACCCTTAGTCGTATTACGTCATAAGCTATCATACAAATAGTTCTATGACTACTTCGGAACATATTTACGCGGATTCGATTGGATTAGTGCGTAACCGCCCTTACAGTTCATTTAACTCTGACGTCATTACGTTTCGATGCTCGAATTCTACCAACGTGTGAGATGTGAAACCCTATACTAAACCCACAGAAGTATTAGATTTCATTTTCTTTTGTAACGCCTGTGATGTTTTCGATTTTCTCTTTCATTTACTCAATTTTGTTGTCATCGTATTGTTCTACCTTTTATTCTTTTGTTTTTATTCGCGTTTATAGGTTTATGGAACCTGCCGAGTCGTTTATATTATTGGTTTTCGCTTTGATTTATAGCCTATAGGCTTTAGTAATAAGTACAACGTGGAATATTATGTCTGATATTATGTATTATTTTATTTTATCCATTCCTCGATTTGCTGCTGATATTGGTATTCTGTTAGATCGTATTATTATCATCTAGCTTATGCCCGCGACTTTGTCCGTGTGGACTTCACAAATTTGAAAACCCCCCTTTTACCCCTTTAGGGATTGCATTTTCAAAAATCCTTTCTTAGACCTTCCGGTGCGAGGTCGCCATTCCAACACCTGGAGACCCCAACGACTATCGGTTTTACGGACTATGTGCCCTGCCCATTGCCACTTCAGCTTCGCAGCCCGTTGAGCTATGTCGGTTACTCTAGTTCTCCTACGGATCTCCTCGTTTCTGATTCGATCACGTAGAAAAACTCCAAGCATAGCTCTCTCCGTGACTCTGAGCTTTCTTATGAGTAATCCTATAAGGGTCCCTTTTTTCTACTGTGGTACGGAACCATAAAAATACCTGAGCCCCAGCTTGTAACAAAATAAATTCTTATCCCTAGTTGGGTTAAGTTGGACGTCTAATCAAACTTTCGGGAATTAGGTACGTGTGAGTTTTTCAAACGTCATTACAAACTTGTTATCCTGTGTGTAAGGTTTTCCACTTGGACGGGAAAACTTTGAAGGATCGCACCGACCCAGTTTTGTAGGTTTTCTTTATGCGAAAATCCCTAAAACATCACTATCCATATTATAAATGCGAAAGTGTGTTGATTTGTTGGTTTGTTGGTTTGTCCTTCAATCACGTTGCAACGGAGCAACGGATCGACGTGATTTGTTGCATGAATATAGTTTAAGATCTGGAGAGAGACGTGGGCTACTTTTTATACCGGAAAATTATAAATGTGAAAGTGTGTTTGTTTGCTTTTTATTGGTTTGTTGGTTTGTCCTTCAATCACGTCGCAACCGAGCAACGGATCGACGTGATTTGTTGCATGGACATAGTTTAAGACCTGGAGAGAGACATAGGCTACTTTTTATCTCGGAAAATAAAAGAGTTCCCACGGGATTTTTAAAAACCTAAATCCACGTGTACGAAGTCACAAGCATCAGCTAGTGTTTCTATATCTAAAAGTGACTTACTCCATTGCAGTTTTTGGCTTTCTTGCATTACTGCAATAATCTAAATATATAAAAGGAAAAGGCGACTGACTGACTGACTGACTGACTGACTGACTGATCTATCAACGCACAGCTCAAACTACTGGACGGATCGGCCTGAAATTTGGCATACGGATAGCTTTTATGACGTAGGCGCCCGTTAAGAAAACATTTTTGAAAATTCAACCCCTAAGGGGATGAAATGGGGGTTTGAAATTTGTGTAGTCCACGCGGATGAAGTCGCGAGCATAAGCTAGTTTTATAGAAAGTAAAAGAAAACTTTTCTGGTCTCATGATTTTAGTTAAAATCCAAACTATGAATTCATTTTCATCTATTTATCGCCTGTCGCGTACTATAGCTGATAACACTGAAAATAAATGCAAACTACATGCACATGCTATTTTAACCGGCTAACTTACCGCTTGGCAGCCGAATTGGCTGTGATTAAACCGCTCTGCAGGTTTTAGCTGTGCTCGTTTAAACTTTGAACATTTATACACGCACACGATCGTGTATGTAATTTGAAATTTAAATTTAACACTTCATCAGTCTACAAGTTCTACAATCTACTATTCGTAGAGATCACTTTGTGTTTTATTTGTCTGAAGTGCCCGGCTTTCACAAATACACAAGTGACATGAGTACAGTTCACGACATGGCCTGTGAACAACTGTGAACACTTGGCACACACTAGCTGTATACAGAACGTTTAAGGTAACCGGGGATCCTATTAGGATTTACT
Organism: Maniola hyperantus; assembly: GCF_902806685.2. Lineage (NCBI taxonomy): Eukaryota > Metazoa > Arthropoda > Insecta > Lepidoptera > Nymphalidae > Maniola > Maniola hyperantus. The sequence goes on from NC_048555.1 coordinate 12,033,365, forward strand.
TTGACTGACAACGGCGCCGATTCTGTTATCTTTCTCTAAACTAAATTAGGAGTATCTTCATCTTTTTCCTTTTATTAAAATACTAGCTTATGCCCGCGAATTCGAACCCCTGTTTTACCCCCTTAGGGGTTGAATTTTCAAAAATCCTTCCTTAGTGGATGTCTACGTCATAATAGCTATTTGCATGCCAAATTTCAGCATGATCTGTCCAGTTGTTTGAGCTGTGCGTTGATAGTCAGTCAGTCATCTTTTCCTTTTATATATTTAGATTATTAAGGTTGAAGTCTTTTAACATTTTACTTGACTCAGTCTACAAGTTCTACAATCTACTATTCGTCGAGAGCACTTTGTGTTTTATTTGTCTGAAGTGTCCGGCTTTCACAAATACACAAGTGACATGAGTACAGTTCACGACATGGCCTGTGAACAACTGTGAACACTTGGCACACACTACCTGTATACAGAACGTTTAAGGTAACCGGGGATCCTATTAGGATTTACTTTGACCGACATTTTGTACAAAGCCAGAGTATTCTAGCTTAAAATGTTTCGACTTGTTAGTTGTGAATTCCATTTTGTTTAGGGGGACAGATTTCGCTTTGTTTATCAATTAAATGCTACTTGTTAAATTAGTAACTTTGTTCGTGATCGCTTTATGCATTTATGTGGACTTTACGTGGTATGAATTGTTTTTGTGTACCTAACGGTAAATGTTTGTGTTAATTGTACAAAGCGCTCGGAAGCTCGCGACTATTGTTTGTTTAAAGATAAACCTTTCAAAAATTATAATGATAATACAGTATAGTTCTTGCATTTCACGAAGGCCACTGACTCATGCTTGTGTTTAAGTCGTATCGGTATACGTAAGGTACACTAAATGTGTGCGTCTGACAGCGCTTGCTCGCGACTGATTGGTCTGACACGCACGCACACTTATACGCAATGACCATGTAAACGACGTTACCACAAGTAAAGTTCAGTAGCCTTCGTGAATTGCAAGAACTGTATCAGATAATATCAGTCAATAGAAAAATGTAACAAAAATATCTTATGGTGGTGAAAAAGATGATTCTCTCAGAATCTATAACGCGCAAGTGACATGCGCAAGTACAAGAGCCATCCTACTTGTATATCTAAGAAGCCGCAATAAATATTTTACGTCATAGCCAAAAAATTGGGAATTTAGAAAAATTGATGTTCCCAAAAAAGGAGACGCAGCTTTGGAACACCTCCCATTAGGTGGACGGACGACATCATACGAGTCGCAGGTAGCCACTGGATTCAGGCGGCGCAAGACCATGGCGTGTGGAAGTCCCTACAAGATACCTATGTCCAGCAGGACGTCTATCGGTCGATGATGATGATGATGACTGCACGTAGCTTAGAACCAAGCTAAAAACTTACTGTACCCGTAGTACAAGATTTTACGTCTCACCAAACCAAACCAAATTCGAGAGTCGAAATACTTCCGCGTTACAGTAAAATGGACCTAAACAGCCTTGAATTGAAGTCAAATATTCAATGCCACTGATTTTAATTTCGCAATGTTTCCGCTTGGAGCGCTGGCTGTAGAAGTGTAGACAAACTTGAGCTTTAAAACAAGGGATTTAAGATCCAGTTTACTGTAACGCGGAATTATTTCGACTCTCGAATTTGGTTTGGTTTGGTGAGACGTAAAATCTTGTACTACGGGTACTGAGCACCTCGGTCTTACGTAGCATTATTTTAGTATGAAGCAAAATGAAGATAAACTAACGTGTTAAACGCAGTGTCTATAAATGGCTACTCTATTTTATAGGATCTACTCCGTGGTAACGGCTCGCATAACTTTATATTGTTCCATTCATGTGAATAATAAACTTTGATGTAGGTTCCGCATCCGTTACCAGCTTTGACTTAACAGTTATAGTGTTTAGTTAGGAGCGCTTTCATCTATCATATTCCTCGTATTTGAACGGGATAATAATTTTATGTTCAACATAGATGGAGCACTGACCTCGACTAATACAAGTACACTGGATTTGCGATTGCCGACCAAGATTTTTTGAAGCATTTTATTTTAATTTATAGACTAGCGCTTGGCTGCGATCAGACCGGCTGGCAAGTGATGACGCAGCCTAAGATGGAACGCGCTTGCCTAGAAGATGCCTATTCACTCATGACGTAAAGGACCTATATTAGAAATGGAGGGGAAAACCGATACCGGAAGGGCATTCCATATCCTAGCGGTTCGAATAAGAAACGAGGAAGCAACGAGGAAGGAGGAAGCTTCGTACGTGTTCGTAGAATTTCGACTAGGCAGGTACGTGCGGGTTTAGAATTAGACCTTGATTTTCACCATTTTGTGACTGTCATCATCAACATGATCAACCCATCGCTGGCTCACTATAGAGCACGGGTCTCCTCTCAGAGTGAAAAGGGTTTTGGCCATAGTCTACCACGCTGGCCAAGTGTGGATTGGCAGAATATACAAACTCATAAAATTAAGATCTCTATTTAAATCTTCGAACAAGAGACGTTAAATTACAGAAAATTACTCAATTACGCTGAATTACGACAAATTACACGTAATCACGTACTATGTATTCAAATTACGAAGTGCGTATTCATTTCTAAGAAGCGTATCACTGTTATCTGTTCCTTTGTCGGTAAATAATTGCAATATTACTGTTTGTATGGAATATAATGATTTTGTTATAATAACTCCAAGTATAGGGATGCTCCTTACCAGTCTTGTATCGATAGAGTATCGATAGTCCAGCAACGTTATGGGATTTGCTCATCACTCATTTCAACCAGTTTATTTATTACTGAGACAGGTCTCCTTTCCTCCTGTTAACATCATGACCTATAAATTTTCGGTAACTAGCTAATGCTCGCGACTTCGTCCGCGTGGACTGCACAAATTTCAAACCCCTATTTCACATCCTTAGGGTTTGAATTTTCAAAAATCCTTTCTTAGCGGATGCCAACGTCATAATTAGCTAACTGCATGCCAAATTTCAGTCCAATCCGTTTAGTAGTTTGAGCTGTGCGTTGATAGATCAGTCGGTCAGTCAGTCAGTCACCTTTTCCTTTTAATATATTTAGATTTAAAAAATGCATTTTGAAGTTATCGTTTTAGTCTAATAAAGAGCCGACTATCTAAAAAGTCGTTTATCGATTTCAAGTCTATCGACATTCCGACATCACTAAAACCTATTTATAAGAGCCTTTACAAATACAATATAACAAAGGAAAACAATCTAATTTACAGCTTGCGTGGATAATGTATTCATATATTTGAATATCATTATTATTGTAAGAGAACGTTTCCTTAGATTTGTGTAGGTAGGTACCTATTGTAATATTTTAGAGTGTCGCGTCGTCGAATAAAACCAGGCGTTACTGTCTGAGTCTGAGCCTTCTTTTAGGAGTAGGATAACTATACTTCTGTGTCTATACTTTGAAAACCAGCGCTGCAGCTTGCTACAGCATGATGCTGAGTGGGAGACCTATATTTGGTCACACGTACTCGTATATATATAGTTTATTTTTATTATTATTATTTTTTACTTATCAGTTTAATTATGTAGATTGACTTCATTAGCTTTTAAGGTTTATTGTAGTATTGTGATCAAATAAAAGTTTTCTTTCTTTCTTTCTTCTTTCTGTGTCAGAAGACTACCGCTCTTCCAGTGAACGAGTGCATACATGTGTGTTAGTAAATTTCTATATATAAAAATGAATTGCTGAATGTGTTGCTAAGCGCAAATCTCGAGAACAGCTGAACCGATTTCGCTAATTCTTTTTTTATAATAGGTACTCCTTGATGTACGAGCATGGATTTTACGGAGAGAAAAATTTAAAAAATTGCCTGAAAAAGTCTAAAAACAACACTTTTCTACATTCCCATACAAAAGATTCGTAATAATACTTAAAAGTCAAAGGCGGTACGAAGTTCGCCGGGTCAGCTAGTAAGTAGATATATAATACGTATGTGAGTTTGAATATACCATGCGACGAAAACAGTTTTCTTGTGAACAAAAGAAACGCTTACACATCAGTCGTTTAGAAGGTACGCCACAAATCCCACGTAAGAGAAAATAAGTGATCCAATATATTTTGTTTTGGAAGAGGGATCATAAAAAATTAAGGTATCTCCCGCGGCCTGAGCGGACGACATGGGACAGATAGCGGGATGATCCGTGTCGTTTGTCATTTTGTGAAAAAAGTCGACGAGATTCTGTCTCTAGGGCGGCTGTAGGTTTAAGTTTTGTGGGATAGTCTCACGAACAAAGCATTGGCTAGCAAACGTAAGTTAAAATATACCATAAATATATGCGTTAAGAATGTAATGGATATGATATATACACTACAATATACAGTAGGTATATAATATGATATGTACAACATAATATTATGTCCAATATATTTTGTTTTAGAAGAGGGATCATAAAAATTTAAGGTATCTCCCGCGGCCTGAGCGGACGACCTGCGACAGATAGCGGAATGATCCGTGTCCTTTGTCATTTTGTGAAAAAACTCGACGTGATTCTGTCTTTAGGGCGACAGTAGATTTAAGTTTTGTGGAATATCAGGGATATCTCAGATACCAAATATATACCTAATCCTTACTTTTAGCATTGGCTAGTAAAAGTAAAGTGAAAGGTAGGTATGCCTTTTACAAATAGGTAGGTATACCTTTTTGTACACTATAAAAATATTCATTACCAGCTTATGCTCGCGACTTCGTCCGCGTGGACTACACAAATTTCGAACCCCTATTTCCCTCCCTTAGGGGGTAAATTTTCAAAAATCCTTTCTTAGCGGATGCCTACGTCATAATAGCTATCTGCATACTAAATTTCAGCCCGATCCGTCCAGTAGATTGAGCTGTGCGTTGATAGATCAGTCAGTCAGTCAGTCAGACAGTCAGTCAGTCAGTCAGTCAGTCAGTCACCTTTTCCTTTTATATATTTAGATTTATATATGTAAAAAATATATCATATAATAAAGTCTAGTCGCGGAAATAAGCTATAATATACATGTATGTAATATGATAAATGTACATTAGGCTTTAAAAAATCTAAAATAAAGGGAATAAATAACAGCAAGTTCATCACCACCTATGTCCAACTGTGGACTTCCACAGGCCACATCATAGGATTCCTTTATTTATTTTACTTTTGTCATGTATACCTACTAAGGAAAACGCACAGACCACCGCCTACAGACACCTCATAGCCGGACACCGGCCTACCAGCCGATCGCCAAGCTTAGGCAGTTGCTTAGCATAAAACTCGGCCCACGCCCGTTGGGTACCCTCATTCCGTACATTGTCATGATTACGTGACTTTTGAGTCCATCAATCACAACAAAGCATTCCCTGTCCCCCGCAAACATTTTTCGAATTTTATTTTCATACAAAACCTTGTTTACGAGGTGTAACCAGTAGGGCGATTGTCTAAAACCTGCATCAATCATTATTACAATCTCAATTGTTCTGATTGGCTGAATTTGTACGATTCTTGTTGCAACAATGCATTGTGGCCAATAGTGAGCGAGCATTAACCAATCAGAGATGATTGCGATCGTGACATTGTAGCTGTCAAACAACCGCGGTAGGGCCACAGAACGCTAGTAAAAACGAAGACAGGTGATAGTACTGATAATTCCTGATATGATACCATAAAAAAATCGCGAAAAATAAATAAAAAATATCCTATATTTCATCGATCGATAGTTCACGATATATTGCAAATAAAACATCTGACTGACACTAGAGGGCAACGAACGTTGCGTAAGATGGCCACTCGCAGTCAATGCCGCGTCGTAGCTGGGGCGTTGACCCCAGTTTTGCACGTTATACATTGCGGGTTTGAAAATACTGAATCACTAAAAGTACAAAATAACGTGAACTTTATATTAATGGTGTCCTCATGTACACACTTATATTATAGGAATCCGCAAACCCCAAATCCCAAAACTTGTCCTACTAAATCCTTGTCACTGTATCTAATGTGTTTCGATTTGCCTATCAAGGATCTGTCTGGCAATGATTTCTGTAGGAAAAGGGTCGAGGAATTCAGAGGATGAAATAGGGACACGTTATCCTTTTCGGTTTTTAAAAATATCTCTAGGCATATAATATTTACATATTTTTATATAATGTACATACCTACATTTTTCATCAGTACCCCTATTATAAATGCGAAAGTGTGTTTGTTTGTTGGTTTGTTGGTTTGTCCTTCAATCACGTCGCAACGGTGCAACGGATTGACGTGATTTTTTGGATGGGTATAGACAAAGATCTGGAGAGTGGTATAGGCTACTTTTTATCCCGGAAAAATCAAAGAGTTCCCACGAGATTTTTGAAAAACCTAATTCCACGCGGACGAAGTCGCGGGCATCAGCTAGTAACAACTAATAATGAAAAATTTAAAATGGCCGCCATGAAATTTAAAAAAAATTAAGAAGTGTTATTTCTTGTACTATGGTACGGAACCCTTCGTGTGCGAGTCCGACTCGCACTTGACCGATTTTTTTCTTGTATGAAAACAATTGCACAATCTTTTCAAGTGTTAAAGCTGTATTGACCGCAACTGAATGCAGCTCGTACAAATCCCAGCATTGTTTTCATTATTCCCCAGTTTTATTCAACGAAAGCCTTTATTTCACGACGGAATCCATTTTGTATGAAACTTGCTGGAAAGTTGATCGGCCCACTCGTTTTCCAGCATTTGAGTGTATACGACGATTACGATTTGGTTTTAGAGCTTTTAGTTTTTAGTTTTTACGGTTCCGTACCCGAAGGATGCTAATGGGACCCCATTACTAAGCTTCCGTGTCCATCCGTCCGCCCGTCCGTCGTGTGTCTGTCAGCGGGCTGTATCTCGTGAACTTAAAAGATAGTGTTGAAATTTTCACAGAATGTGTATTTCTATTGCCGTTAACGACTAATAATGAAAAATTTAAAATGGCCGCAAGGAAATTAAATAGTGTTATTTCTTGTACTATGGTACGGAACTCTTTGCGTGCGAGTCCGACTCGCACTTGACCGATTTTTTCTTGTATCGAAACATTTGCACAATCTTTTCAATAGTGTTAAAGCTGTATTGACCGCAGCTAAAAGACAGTTTCTCAATGCAGCTCGTACAAATACCATTTGCGATTTTGTTTTAGAGCTTTTAGTTTTTGTTTTTTTTAAGTTTTTTTTTAATAGTTTTAGCAAAGCATGAGACTGCTAGATAATGTTGGGGATTCAATTTTGACTAAGATTAATGTAAAATTGTGTCTTTATTATTTCCATAATATATTCCATTCTCTATTCCACTAAGCGGTGATAGCCTAATAGCTCATGACAGTCTCTTAGTTGGGGGGTCCGGGTACGATTCTGGGCAGACAGACAGACACGCTTTTGCATTATTAATATATGTATAGATAAAAAAGTACTAACTAGCCTCCGATTTCTAAAATTGTGCCATATGGCCATTCAAACCAGTGACAGACTTAATAAAATATTCAAAAGCACTTTGTAAAAGTTTGTTTGAATAAAAATCATTTCTATTTCTATGTCAAGTAACTGACTAAGTACCTTGAAATTAATAAAGGTATTACATTTCTGTATTACTCTTTGATATTATTATCCTAAATATAAATATTTCAATGAAAAATGGTATTTAAGCTTTCAATAAAAAAATAAAAAATATGTGATTCACAATTTTTCAAAATTCAACTATACCACGGGGGTTAAATAAGGGATGAAAGTTTGTATGAAAGTCCGTCATTTTTCAAGTTATTTGCATAAAATTTTTGTTTGGGTTTTCGGTTACAAGTGAAGAAATACGTGTTTCAGGGTTTTTGGAAATTCAACGTCCCCCTCGATTTTCTAAATTCCACCCGAGCGAAGCCGGGGCGGGTCAGCTAGTTTTGGTAAAGTACATGATCTTCAATTGTGTTTTTATGTTTTTTTAGGAATATTTTTATGAAAATAAACTCTTACATTAGAACGTGATTTGTGTTCAGTTAATACCCCGCATACTCTGATTTTTGCTTTCAAATCTCGATGTTCTAAAATAACTCGAGTGTAGTAATATAATGAAAGGAAGTAAGTTATAGTCGAGTTCATCCCAAATCCAGTGCGAACGATGTCACGAACATTAACTAGTGGATGTAAAAGGTTTTCTGGCAGCTACCAGGGCAGGAGCGCCATTAAAGCGGTAATATGTCCCGACACGTGACGTTAAAAGCGAATTTCAGATAATATACTCGTAGTTCGCGCGACACTATTTTCTCGAGGAAGCGGATTCAATGTAATGGATTTTAGTTCGTATCATGACAACTCATACTCTGGTATAGTTCTTGCAATTCAATAGTGCGCGTGAAATTTACTTGTACTTAGTTGCGGCGTATCTGTACAAACACATTGCGTAAGTGTGCGTGCCGGTAGGACCAATCAGTCGCGAGCAAGCGCCAGCAAACGCACACATTTACTTTATTTGTACCGATACGACAAGCATGAGCATTCGCCCTCTCGAAATGCAGGGGTTATAAACTAAAATTACTTCAGGCAAAGCCTCACGCTCGCCACCCCACCCGGTGACGCTGTAGCGGCCTGCAGGGCCTACGCAGCATAGGTCATTACTCAATCCGGAAAAAGGCTATTTTTTTACTATTTCTTTGCAAAAAACACGGCAATATGATTTTAATATTGAAAATTTTACGTCAAAATCGAGATTCAGTCGCATCAGTCGCAGTTTAATTAATGAGTCAGTCAATGGTTTTTCTGGCAGCTACCAGGGCAGCAGCGCCATTAAAGCGGTAATATGTCCCGACACGTGACGTTAAAAGCGAATTTCAGATAATATACTCGTAGTTCGCGCGACACTATTTTCTCGAGGAAGCGGATTCGATGTAATGGATTTAGTTCGTATCATGACAAATCATACTCTGGTATAGTTCTTGCAATTCAAGAGTACGCATGAACTTTACTTGTAGTTGCTGCGTATCTGTACAAACACATTGCGTAAGTGTGCGTGCCGGTAGGACCAATCAGTCGCGAACAAGCGCCAGCAAACGCACACATTTACTTTATTTGTACCGATACGACAAGCATGAGCATTCGCCCTCTCGAAATGCAGGGATTATAAACTAAAATTACTTCAGGCAAAGCCTCACGCTCGCAACCCCACCCGGTGACGCTGTAGCGGCCTGTAGGGCCTACGCAGCATAGGTCATTACTCAATCCGGAAAAAGGCTATTTTTTTACTATTTCTTTGCAAAAAACACGGCAATATGATTTTAATATTGAAAATTTTACGTCAAAATCGAGATTCAGTCGCATCAGTCGCAGTTTAATTAATGAGTCAGTCAAAGGTTTTTCTGGCAGCTACCAGGGCAGCAGCGCCATTAAAGCGGTAATATGTCCCGACACGTGACGTTAAAAGCGAATTTCAGATAATATACCGAGTTCGCGCGACACTATTTTCTCGAGGAAGCGGATTCGTAGAAATGGGTTTAAGTTCGTATCATGCATGACAACTCATTCTCTGGTAAATCTAAATTATTTCTAGATTTGCTATATAGCTGCAAAAAACGCAAGCAATGCAATTTCCACATCAAAGAAGGGTCGATTAGGTCAGAAAAGGCTCTTCTGGCCTCTGATGACTTCTACTCATGCATTTTTAATTTTTTTTTTTAAATTTATTTATTCAACTCCTTAAATCTTTGTTAAAAATTTGTTCACGCTGCCTTCATTGTATCTTCAGTACTAAGCCTAAAGGTTTTCTCTCACAGCTACCAGGCAAGCAGCGTTATCAAAGTGGTAATTCATGATAGTGTATATAGTAGTATAAAGGATTTTTAGAGTTCCGTAGTCAAATGGCAAAAAACGGAACCCTTATAGATTCGTCATGTCTGTCTGTCCGTCCGTATGTCACAGCCACTTTTTTCCGAAACTATAACAGCTATACTGTTGAAAATTGGTAAGTAGATGTATTCTGTGAACTGAATTAAGATTTTCACATAAAAATAGAAAAAAAAAACGATAAATTTTGGGGGTTCCCCATACCTACTTAGAACTGAAACTCAAAAATGTTTTTTTTTAAACTCTACCCCTACACCGATTCTCCAAATTCTACCCAAGCGAAGCCGGGGCGGGTCAGCTAGTTTCATTATAATATTAAGAGCAAAGTTCATCAAAGACTTGTTCATTTGCAATCATGATCCGATTATATTTATCATCATCACATAATAATAATTTCAGTAAGAGGATTATTTCGGAAACCAATTTTAAAATATACCTACCGTACCCTATCCTACTCAATTTTAATGTGTTATAATATTTTCATTTTATTCCCGTGTTTTATGAGAGCGGGACAATTATTCTTGACGTGAAAAATGATATATCGCACGGTAAAGAATTGGATGTAATGTTATACAAAAATGAATAATAATACCGACCTAAACAACTTTTAGAGCCTCAATAGCTCAACCGGTATAGGAGTGGACTGAAAACCGAAAGGTCGACGGTTCAAACCCCGCCCGTTGCACTATTGTCGTACCTACTCCTAGCACAAGCCTGACGCTTAATAATTGGAGAGGAAAGGGGAATATTAGTCATTTAATATGGCTAATATTCTTTAAAAAAATATATAATGACTAGCTTATGCTCGCGACTTCGTCCGCGTGGACTACACAAATTTCAAACCCCTATTTCACCCCCTTAGGAGTTGAATTTTCTAAAATATTTTCTTAGCGGATGCCTATGTCATATTAGCTATCTGCATGCCAAATTTCTAAGCTGTGATAGCCTAGTGGTTAGGACGTCCGCCTTCTAATCGGAGGTCGGTGGTTCGTGCCGCCAAGCGATTTAGCGTTCCGGTACGATGCCGTGTAGAAATCAAAGGGTTTATTAAAAACTGCCATACTCCTTCCAGGTTAGCCCGCTTCCATCTTAGACTACATCATCATTTACCACCAGGTGAGGTCACAATCAAGGTCTAACTTGTAATAGAATATAAAAGATGTATACTATTATATAGTACCTACGTATAGTAGGGATGTTAATCAAACAGTTGGTATAATATTGAGCCTCAATAGCTCAACCGGTATAGGAGTGGACTGAAAACTGAAAGGTCGACGGTTCAAACCCCGCCTGTTGCACTATTGTCCTAGCACAAGCCTGACGCTTAATTGGAGAGGAAAGGGGAATATTAGTCATTTAACATGGCTAATATTCTTTAAAAATATATATATATATATATATATATATATATATATATATATATATATATATATATATATATATATATATTTATACATATACAAGTACCTAACAAAACATACAAGTGCTTATCAAAAACAAATCTCTTATATGAAACATCAGCATTTTATGGCCAGTAAACACGCAAGCGTATTTCAAAAAACTGCACCGGAAATAATTCCCATGTTCTACCATATATTACCAGGGAACTGACAAAAATAATAATCACATTCATTCTTTATCGTGAATACCCACGGATGTAGAGTTTTTAGATGAGACATATTTTTAGGGTTCCGTACCTCAAAAGAAAAAACGGAACCCTTATAGGATCACTTTGTTGTCTGTCTGTCTGTCTGTTTGTCTTTCTGTCTGTTGGTCTGTCAAGAAGCCTACAGGGAACTTCCCGTTGACCTAGAATCATGAAATTTGGCAGGTAGGTAGGTATTATAGCAGACATTCGGGGAAAAATCTGAAAACCGTGAATTTAGGGTTAGATCATACAAAAAAATTAAATTGTGGTTATGAACTAATAATTAGTATTTTCAATTTTGGAAGTAAGATAACTATATCAAGTGGGGTACCATATGAAAGGGCTTTACCTGTGCATTCTAAAACAGATTTTTATTTGTTTTTATGCATTACAGTTTTTGAATTATGGAGCAAAATGTCGAAAAAAATACGACTGTAGTACGGAGCCCTCAGTGCGCGAGCCTGACTCGCACTTGGCCGGTCTTTCTATTTTTAGGTGGTTTATATTATTTTAGCGTTTATATTATTATATTAATCGAAAATATTATATCGAAAATTTATATTACACGTATGGGTTTATATTATATCGAAAAGTGTACTATTTTTACACAATTGCGCAAAAATAGTGTAATGTTTTTACAATTTCATTCATGTATTTGAGTATTTTTATACCAAACTAGCTTATGCCCACGACTTCGTCCGCGTGGAAAACATAAATTTCAAACCCTCATTTAACCGACTTAGGGGTGGAATTTCGAAAAATACTTTCTTAGTAGATACCTACTCTTTACAAAGAGCACACCCTCCAAATTTCATGTCTCTAGGACCAGCGGTTTAGGCTGTGCGTTGATAATAATATTATAATTCAGTCAGTTAGTCATGACCGAATTTTTTATAATATACAGATTTTAACAACTTCCAATAAAATCATCAATTTTCAAGACAATAAAACCACGATAAAGATAAATTCAGAATCCCATTCTTCAATATCCAATTGTCAAAATGCTTGATCAATTTAAGCCAGGAAGCCATTGATCAGAAACTGCTAATTAAGGCCGTCAAATTCAGTGATATAGCCACAATACCTGAAAACAATGGACGCGTTTAACAGTAATTGAGATAGGCACTTGCTTGGCCGAGAATAATCGATTAGAGATTTGATGCTAGTATCAAGAAATGAGCCATGATAATCTAGTGGTTAGGACGTCCACCTCCTAGATTATGGTCAACGGAAAATTTTCGTAACATACATGACAAACAGACGGACAGAGAGACAACGAAGTGATCCTATAAGGGTTCCGTATTTCCTTTTGAGGTACGGAACAAAATATCATGATTGCTATTTATTTTTAACATAATTAACAATTAATTATTAACGTCACGCCGAGCGCTGTTCGGAACGCGATTAATGACGTCACAAGGAGTAAACGTCAAAATGTTTTTTTAATTTTTTGCCATAAAAATAGAGTAATTTCTGCGGGAAAATATTTTTTATGTTAAAAATATTTGTTGTTTACGCCTTGTGACGTCATTAGTCAACTGGTACCCTGTACATAATATATTTTGATTCCCTCGCCGGATCTTGACAGACAAACAACGTGATCCTAATAAGCATGGAACCTTAAAAAGAAGACTTTATAAAACAGCCACGCTCATGTCTCGTCCAGGTGCTTCAGATCCAGGTCTTTATATTCTTTTAGCGCATATAAGCTGTCATATGCAAATCCCTCGACTCGCATTGCAGCACCTGCTTTGTTCGTCGCATAAGTAAACTGGGAATTTGAATACAAAGTACAAAAACCGGCCAAGTGCGAATTAGACTCGCGCACCCAGGGTTCCGTAGTAGGTACAATCGTATTTTATCGACATTTTGCACGATAAATCAAAAACTACTTAGGTACTAGATCTCGTTAAAACCAATTTTCGGTGGAAGTTTGCATGGTAATGTACATCATATATTTTTTTAGTTTTATCATTCTGTTATTTAGAGGTTACAGGGGGGGGGGGGGGGGGGGGGGGGCACACATATTTTACAACTTTGGAAGTGTATCTCTCGCAAACTATTCAGTTTAGAAAAAAATGATATAAGAAACCTCAATATCATTTTTGAAGACCTATACCTCACACGTATGGGTTTGATGAAAATGTTGTTTTTTTTATTTTTGTGTAAAAATCTTAATGCGGTTCACAGAATACATCTACTTACCAAGTTTCAACAGTATAGCTCTTATAGTTTCGGAGAAAAGTGGCTGTGACATACGGACGGACAGACAGACAGACATGACGAATCTATAAGGGTTCCGTTTTTTGCCATTCGGCTACGGAACCCTAAAAATGGGCTTCAGAAAATGCAAATGGTTTCATAATTGTGTAGATTACGTCACGTGAATTTGTGTTGTAGTTTTTCTTTTTGCTCTTTAAGTTTTAGCATGCAAGTGAAGATTTTCATTATACATGTACTAGCTGATGCCCCTACTTCGTACGCGTGGATTTAGGTTTTTAAAATCCCGTGGGAACTCATTGATTTCCCGGGATAAAAAGTAGCCTATGTCATTCTTCAGGTCTTTAACTATACCCATGCAAAAAATCACGTCGATCAGTTGCTCCGTTGGTTTATTGGAAAACCCAATAAACCAACAAACAAACACACTTTCGCATTTATAATACCTACTGATAGTTTCTTCGCGTGAGTTAGAACTTTATAGCAAATAATGGTGCCGATTCTGTTGTCTTTCTCTAAAGGATATTAATGATTTTATGTGTAAATAAAATAGAATTGTGCACTAATAACTTTTAATTAATTTAAATAATTGTTACAACTTAACAACTTGTATATGCCAACGTAAGCGTCCAGAGATCACTCTTGAAAGATAGAAGGGCACTGAGCCATAGACACAGTGCTATAACAATGAGTACGGGTAACATTAGTAAGAGGCTTTAAATTTTACATCTAACACTCCCACTAAATTTAAGCCTTAAACAACAAAATAAACTGTAACAAAAATTAAACAACAGAATGACACATTTAAAATTTTAAGTATTAAGTGTTACCAAGCCAATCTTTTCTCTTAACAATCTAAACTTGTCTCTACTCAAAGCTTTAGTAAAGATATCAGCGTACTGATTACTACTGCAAACATACTTTAAATCAATTACTTTATCATAGTACTTTTCTTTTACAAAATGATACTTAATATCGATGTGTTTGCATCTTTTATGAAAATTAGCATTTCTTATAACACTTATAGCACTCTGATTATCTAAATTTAGGCACAATGTCTGTTGTTTATATTCACCAATATCACTTAATAACTGTTTAATCCAAATGGCTTCTTTGGTAGCGGCACAGGCTGCCATGAATTCAGCCTCTGTTTTCGATAGAGCTACAGTTTGCTGACGTTGGCTAGACCAAGTTACTGCTGCTCCGTTCTTTATGAATACATAGCCCGTGATTGAGCGTCTGGTGTCAACATCATTGGCATAGTCTGCGTCACAGTAACCTAGTATTTCATGCATTTCTCTATTTGCATTCCGACAAAATTACTAACTGAGCTTGTTTTTATTTCAAAAATTGTTTGCAAGTCACTGATAAGCTCTTTTAATACAGACTTATTCGTAGAAAACAATAGGCCGTCATCCACATATAAACATAAATAGCATTTTGTTCCATTTACATTGCCCATATAAACACATTGGTCGGCTTTGCTATTGACAAGCCCACATGTTACTTTTGCAGGTTAGACCTACTGGTGGAGACATAAATATATTCTCTTCTAATTCTCCATAGAGAAAAGCAGTTTTAACATCCAATTGAATAATTTCTAGATTATATTCAACAGCTAAAGACAATAATAAACGGATTGAGTCATACCTGACTGTCGGAGTAAAAGTTTCCTTGTAATCTATACCTTCAGTTTGTGCATAACCTTTGGCACAAAGTTGTGACTTGAAGCGTGGACCCGTTGGCTCGTCTTTGATTCGGAAGACCCATTTACATCCAATTACCTTGGTGTCTGATGGTTTTTCTACCAATGTCCAGGTTTCGTTCTTCTCATGAGCCTCAAGTTCTTCACTGATAGATTTTCTCCATTTATCTGTATCGCTTGAACTCAATGCATCACTATATGTTTCAGGAGCTGTACAGAATAAAACATCTTCACTGTAGCACAGGTAAGTATTCTCTGGTTTCCTGGTACTTATTTTATTTGTAGGTCTCAATGTAATGTGTGAAACCAGCGGAGACTCAATACTAGACTCACTACTTTCATCAGGTAAGTACTCGCTTTCCGATTTATTTTCAGTAACTGTGTCTTGCGAGCTGTCCGAGGGATCCTCTTCACTATCACAGGAATCACTCTTCTGGTAAGTTTCTGTTGTATTCAACTCCACGGGCACATAATTTCTTTTGACAGTTGATTCTAGGAAAGTAGCATCTCTACTTTTAATCATGGTCTTGGAGTTGGGTACAATAAACCTGTAACCTTTGGTTTTATCACAATATCCAATGAAAATCATCTTCTGAGCTTTAGCATCCCATTTCTTTCGTTTTTCTTTAGGTAAGTGGCTTCAATATCAAACGTTTTCATGTGATTACATATGGTTTTCTACTTGATTTCTGAATTCCTTTACTTTTTGTACAACTTGTGTTTTATTTTGTATAAAATAGACAAAAAATCTTCTTAGATTTCATCCAAAAATGTTAAGAAATATCTACTACCACCCAGTGATTTGGTTTCCATAGGACCACAGACATCTGAGTGTATGATAGTCATGTTTGCTTTCCTTCCTTGCATGTTGCACATGCAAAACTAACTTTCTTTTCTGATAAGCAAACACCTACTGTATTTTCTTTCATCTTTTCCAGACTATTTAAGTTCAAATGACTCATTAAATGGTGCCACAGGTCTTCAATCTTGCTCGTCAACTTCAGACATGCATGCATAGCCCTTAGGGGTATTCAGCCGGTGCATGTTGTTGATTAAGCTGGCAGTTGCCACTCTCTTATTTTGGCTATACAAAATAACACAGTCCTTATTATTAAATATTACTTGGCCACCATAATTATTTGACTTACTGATAGTAAATTTGTAGCAGGTTCCGGCACATACAAGACATCTTTAAATAAAATTTTGTTTCCTTCGCCTTTGTCATTGCTAACCTCTAAGCATATTTCTCTTGAACTCATAACAGGTAAGATTTTTCTTTCATTTTTTTCAGACTATTTAAGTTCAAATGACCCATCCGTTGGTGCCACAGGTAAGTATCTTGCTTGTCAACGTCAGACATGCATGCATAGCCCTTAGGGGTATTCAGCCGGTGCATGTTGTTGATTAAGCTGGCAGTTGCCACTTTCTTATTTTAGTTATTCAAAATAACACACAGAAATAATAAAATAGCAAATTACAAAATGTTACTTGGCCACATGAGTCATTAAATGGTGCCACAGGTAAGTATCTTGCTTGTCAACGTCAGACATGCATGCATAGCCCTTAGGGGTATTCAGCCGGTGCATGTTGTTGATTAAGCTGGCCGTTGCCACTCTCTTATTTTAGTTATTCAAAATAACACTCGGAAATAATAAAATAGCAAATTATAAAATGTTACTTGGCCACCATTGTGATTTGACTTACTGATAGTAAATTTGTACGAAATTTCGGCACATAAAAGACATCTAAGACTAAAATTTTGTCATTGCTAACCTCTAAGCACCTCTGACATCTTACAAATGTTTAGACTTTACGGAGTCTGCCGATATTTGCATACCTGAGCTCTCATTTGCTATCATCATAGGCTTATAGTATTCAGGCAGACCGGAGAGTAGCGATGTTCCCAACCACTCATTATCCACTTTTAAGCCTATATTTCTTAGCTTATGAGCTGTCGTGATGATCTTGCTTACGTATTCCTTTACGTTTTGGCATCGGTCAAGTGTCGTAGTGCACAAGTCACGCAGCAGACCTACTCGGCGTGTCAGCCCGGAGTCGTCAATGGCACGTGATAATTTATCCCAGACCTCTTTGGCTGTCTTCGCTTCTTGAATGTGTACGTTATCAATTGTATCAACCAATGTGAGTGGATTAGCCGAAGACATTTTTGTGAAAACTTATAATAAAAGTTGTGGGGGCGTGGCACACGTTGACGCGAGGTTATGTTCCCGACAATGTTCACTTTGATTCTACTATCCAGGGCTTTCTGGGCCCATAACCTAATGATTTTATGTGTAAATAAAATAGAATTGTGCACTAATAACTTTTAATTAATTTAAATAATTGTTACAACTTAACAACTTGTATATGCCAACGTAAGCGTCCAGAGATCACTCTTGAAAGATAGAAGGGCACTGAGCCATAGACACAGTGCTATAACAATGAGTACGGGTAACATTAGTAAGAGGCTTTAAATTTTACATCTAACAGATATTTAGAGTAGGTATTTACATCTTTTTCTTTTTAATTTTGATAGAACGGGACGGAACATGAATTTTACATTCAAAGACTCTATTTTAGTGCATGCTACAAATTTTAACAATAGGCAGCTAATGTCACGACGTTTTATAACTCTAAATTAAATTTAAATGATCAAATGTGTCTGTCCTTTTCATATTACATTAGTAAGAAGAGAATGCTAATACTCTAAAATTTAGGTGTGCTCAGAATCAGTACCGCCTCTACAAAAGAAGCGTCGCCAACCAAGATTTTGAATGAGATTTGATTTTTTTGATTTGATTTGATTGAGATTTGGTTTTTAGCGTTAAATTTAAACTATCGTAAGTGATTTCCATATATAATATCTGTCCCGACTTTACTCACGTATTTAGTCGACGTTAGCCCGACTAGTTTCGAACCCATCCGGGGTCCTTTTTCAAGGGAGTCAGTTCGCGCACGCGTTGCGATTGTGACTCACGTCGACTAAACACGTGAGTAAAGCCGGGACAGATCTATATATATAAAATTCAAAGTCCTGACTGACTGACTGACTGACATAGATATCAACGCACAGCCTAGACCGCTGGTCCTAAAGACATGAAATTTGGAGGGTCTATTCTTTGTAAAGAGTAGGTATCCACTAAGAAAGGATTTTTCGAAATTCCACCCCTAAGTGGGTTCAATGGGGGATGGAAGTTTGTATGAAAGTCCGTCATTTTTCAAGTTATTTGCATGAAAATTGGTATTTGCGATTTCGGTCACAAATGAAGAAATACGTGTTTCAGGATTTTTGGAAAATTCGCCCATAAGGGTGGTAAAATAGGGGATGAAAGATAGTATGAGAATGTTTTAATTATTGGTATTATTAACTTGAAATTTGGAAAGTAGGCTTTTCTTGAGGTCAGGTGTCAGCTAAGAAAAAGGGATGAAATGGGGGTTGGAAAGTTATATGTGTTATTCGGTGCTGTTCAGGGTGCGCGTCCTGATGTTAAAATGTTTGTTTCTGAAAAAAAAATGCCATTTGTTTCCTGTAGACCACACGGGCGAAGCCGCGAGCAGAAGCTAGTATTATATATTATTATAATTTGATTTTTACTTCGAATATTCTACGAGTAGCAAGATGAATATTTCATAAATTACTTTCGAGTCAGCAGAGAACAGTTTAATAAGCGTAAAACATTGTCTAGGATTCTAGGAATGCAATACAATAATGCCCGGCTAGGCTTTGTACTTTACAACGTTTTGAATTTCAATCCATATTGTTATTAAAAAGTGAACCCGAAAATATCATTTATTCAGTTTTGCGTAGCATTTTAATATTCTATTATTGGAATTTTCATAATAAAACGCATTATTATTGCTGAGCGAAAATTTGTCTTAAATAACCCTTTGTATTTTATTTTAAACGGAATATTAATGGATTTTAAACGGAATAGTATTTTATATTACTTGTATAAAATTCAATAAAATATGAAAAATGTTAAAATATGAAACAGCAAAATTAATTTCAACAAATTTTGTGAACTTTCTGTAAATTATTTTTTAAATTTTAAACTTAGATATTGTATACAATGAACCAAAAGCTTAATTTGCTATAATCCGCTGAAATAGTTCGAATCTGTATGGTGCAACATGCAGCATACGAAATGCACCGCCCGCCCTCCCACTGCTAAACATGCAGGAAAAAGCAGCCACCAGGCAAGCAATACGCACCACCAATAATATCTACTCGTGTGCCACCACCACGCAGCACCACACAAATCCAAAAACACACTCGACGCACGTTTCGCCCCGACACCGGACCATCCTCAGGAGATGTAGACCTTACAATGCACAATTGCAAAGGTTGCTTTGCAATTGTTAACGTTGTGTCTGTTGGGCCGTAAAAAGCTAGCAGACAGACAGACAGACATACTTTATAATATTAATATATTTATGATATCTGTCCCGGCTTTACTCACCCGTTTAGTCGACGTTAGCCCGACTAGTTTCGAACCCATCCGGGGTCCTTTTTCAAAGGAGTCAATTCGCGCACGCGCCGCGGTTATGACTGCCTCACGTGCGCGTGCGCGAATTGACTCCCTTGAATAAGGACCCCGGAATCCGGATGGGTTCGAAACTAGTCGGGCTAACGTCGACTAAACACGTGAGTAAAGCCGGGACAGATACCTATTATATATTATAATGAAAATCACTCACGATAGTTTAAACGCTAAAATATTAGTATAGATTATAAATATAAACTGTAGTCTTAACTGAACCCTATTCCCGCGCTCTATCGCAGTTTGTCTTGAGAAGCAATTAGGCTAAGTGCGCCTTCTTCTGTGCAGGTCCCTGGGCAGTGGGCACTGAAGCGTGACGTCATGAAGAAGGTAAAATAGATTCTAAGAAGCTTTAACGTTAATGCAGAGAAAGATTTATGATAGTAAGTAGTAGGTAAATATTTTATAAGTAGACGGAATGACACACTTCATATGTTGATAATTAAAAATAACCGGCCAAGTGCGAGTCAGGCTCGCGCAATGAGGGTTCCATACTGCAGTCGTATTTTTTCGACATTTTGCACGATAATTCAAAAACTGTGACGCATAAAAATAAATGAAAAGCTGTTTTAGAATGCACAGGTGAAGACCTTTCGTATGATACCCCACTTGATATAGTTATCTTACTTCTAAAATTGAAAATACTATTTTTTTTTTGTGTGTGATGTAACCACAAATTCACGTTTTTCAGATTTTTCCCGGAATGTCAGCTACAAGACCTACCTACCTGCCGAATTTCATGATTGTAGGCCAACGGGAAGTACCCTGTATAGGTTTATTGACAGACAGACAGACAGACAACAAAGTGATCCTATAAGGGTTCCGTTTTTCCTTTCGAGGTACGGAACCCTAAAAAAATATTTATTGACTGCAATGTAACCTGGTGGTAACTGTTAATGCAGGCGGGCTTACCTGGATGGCAGTTTTTATTAAACCCACACCCCTTTGGTTTTAACACGGCATCGTACCGGAACGCTAAATCGCTTGGCGGGACGGCTTTGCCAGTAGGGTGGTAAGTTGGTAACTAGCCTCCCACCAGACCAGACCAGACATTTAGAAATTATAAAATTCCAAACCCTGCCAGGAATCGCACCCGGGACCTCCCACTAATAAGCCCCACAGCGCTTACCACTAGACCCAGGGGTTGTCATCGTCGTGAACGATAACAAACACACCTAAGCTTCTGAAATATCTGTGAGTGTGTGTTCAAGCTTAGTTTAAGTCGATGAACTTAATCTCTGTTCTACCTAGACGGATAATCAGCTTAGAATACAGACAGATATAAAAACAGACAATGACATGAACTAGACTAGACGTCGGATCACTTTGAAGAATTAAATTGAGTGGGTGTCAATCCAAAATGAAAGACCCTGCTATTATAAGAACTATACGATATATCACTACTTTGTCGTGGGCTAGGCTATTTAAAAGTTTTTTCAAGGGCGCTCTTTTTAGGGTTCCGTAGCGTCATGTCTGTCTGTCTGTCTGTCTGTACGTCCGTAGGTCACAGCCACTTTTTTCCGAAACTATAAGAGCTATACTGTTGAAACTTGGTAAGTAGATGTATTCTGTGAACCGCATTAAGATTTTTACTTAAAAATAGAAAAAAAAAACAATAAATATTGGGGTTCCCCATACTTACAACTGAAACTCAAAATTATTTTTTTCATCAAACCCATCTATGGATAGGTCTTCAAAAATGATAATATTAAGGTTTCTAATGTCATTATTTTCAAAACTGAATAGTTTGCGCGAGAGACACTTCCAAAGTGGTAAAATGTGTGTCCCCCCCCAAATAAGAGAATGATAAAACTAAAAAAAATATGATGTAGGTACATTACCATGCAAACTTCCACCGAAAATTGGTTTGAACGACATCTGTTGTACTGCGGAACCCTCAGAGTGCGCGAGTCTGATTCGCACTTGGCCGGGTTTTTTTTAATCCCGTGGATTTTTTTTGATTTTCCGTGATAAAAGTAGCCTATGACCTTCCCCTGGAGGCAATCTGCCTCTGTAGGTACCCGTGAAAATCGATTAAGCAGATGACCGTGAAAAGCAGACAGACAGACAGGTACACTTTCGCATTACGATTTTCACCATTTAAGAAATTCCGTTTTAGCAATTTCACCACGTAACTTCAAAAATCATCTAAAGCTGAAGCTAAACATCAACACCGTTTACTTAAAGCGAATATCTACTCTATTTTGTTGACAATAGAGTTTCAAATCGCTGAGTTCAACCGAAATATTATAATCGAGAGTGTTTTTATGGGCTGTAGAATGAAATGACGCGCCATTTATGGAGATTGCAAACACTTTTCTACGTTAGTGTAAAGTTTTAGGGTTCCGCAAATAGAGGTTGGATTCTGAAAGACCCGTGATAGCATAGATGATGTTCTTTTCAACTTTTACTAATCTTTTTAGGGTTCCGTACCTCAAAATTTCACAATAAAAAAAACCGGCCAAGTGCTAGTCAGACTCGCGCACCGAGGGTTCCGTACAACAGTCGTATTTTTTCGACACTTTGCACGATAAATCAAAAACTATTATGCATAAAAATAAATAAAATCTGTTTTATAATGTACCGGTAAAGCCATTTCATATCATATAAACCCCACTTGGTATAGTTATCTTACTTTGAAGATTGAAAATGTTAATTTTTTGTTCATGAACACATTTTATTTATTTATTTATTTATTTTACACTTTATTGCACACAACACAAAGTAAACATTGAAAAAACACAATACAGGATCTTAATCTAATAGCTGTAGCATGCAAAGGCGGCATTATCGCTAAAGCGATCTCTTCCAGGCAACCTTTGACGAAAGGAATCACGAAAGCACGGGTTGGTGCGGCAGCCGAAAATTTATTTATTTATTTTTTGTTATGTAACCAAAAATTTACGGTTTTCAGATTTATTCGGGCTGTAGGTAGATTATAAGCATAAGTAAGGACTTATGCTAACCTATCTACCTACCAAATTTCATGATTCTAGGTCAACGGGAAGTACCTTAAATAGGTTTTCTTGACAGACACGACGGACAGGCGGACAGACAGACAGATAACAAAGTGGTCCTGGTGGTCCAAAGGGTTCCTTTTGAGGTACGGAACCCCAAACATAATTAAAAACCTATCTACGGAATCATCCCTTAGAAAGATCAGTTCACACTTAGACTTAATATTTTTGCAGATTTGAGAGTATATTTCCAGTGGTTCCCTCTGTGGCCTGTAAGTGAATTAAACTGACACGGTCCAGGGATACATTAAAACATGAGAAGAAAAGCATTACTCTGGAGAAAAGCAACTTAATATCTGTTAAAGTGTAATAAAAAATGAGTATAAGAGCCAAGTTAATGTCATTTGGTTAGAATTGAGGGTAATGGACAGAAAAATAGAATTAAATGTAGTAAATCACTCTCCTTAAGGGGTTGAATTTTCAAAAATCCTTTCTTAGTTATAATAGCTATCTGCATGCCAAATTTCAGCCCGATCCGTCCAGTAGTTCAAGCTGTGCGTTGATAGATCAGTCAGTCAACCAGTCAGTCAGCTTTTCCTTTTTTATTTGTATTCGAAAAACCGATAGATGTTGGGGGTCCCAAGGTAAATATTGAATAAAATTAATTACCTCGTTTGGTAAATGGTATAAATCATCTTACGAAAGTAGATACCAAAAGGAAAAGAAAACCAGCTAATAGAACCTCATAATATAGCCTTATTAATTGGGAAGGAACCAAATGTAGCCGAAGAGAAAGAGAAAAGGGAAATAACGCTTTGATTAATGAAGCGTGCTATCGCTGAGGAGAAAAATAACCTTTTGACGACCTTTGACCCTGCAAATTGCCGCATTGCAAATTAAAGGCAAGGATATCCGTTTAGCAGACTTAAGAAACTTAAATAAACCTTACCAACTAAAAATTGAACGTCTTCAAAAAGACCACCCCTGGTTGCCCCTGAGCCAAAAGTGCCCATTAAGCTGGCACCATTGCCACGCTGAATGGCGATGGACCACCCTTGGACCAGGTAGGCCCAGAGCGCGGATCGCAACCTCTTTCCCTTCGACGGCCGATGTTGCATACGAAACAATTTGCTTCCTCGTCCCAGCATCCCATCGTCTCCACCGCCAGTGGGACAAAGAGGTAAATAAGAAGATGAAATGTTTTTAGGGTTCCGTACCTCAAAAGGAAAAACGGAACCCTTATAGGATCACTTTGTTGTCTGTCTGTCTGTCGGCCTGTCAAGAAACCTACAGGGTACTTCCCGTTGACCTAGAATCATGAAATTTGTCAGGTAGGTAGGTCCTATAGCAGACATTCGGGGAAAAATCTAAAAACCGTGAATTTGTGGTTACATCACACAAAAAAAATTAAATTGTGGTCATGAACTAATAATTAGTATTTTCAATTTTCGAAGTAAGATAACTATATCAAGTGGGGTATCATATGAAAGGTCTTCATCTGTGTATTCTAAAACAGATTTTATTTATTTTTATGCATCATACTCATCATAGTTTTTGAATTATCGTGCAAAATGTCGAAAAAATACGAATGTAGTACGGAATCCTCGTTGCGCGAGCTTGACTCGCACTTGGCCGGTTTTATTTTTAAATAATTTGGAGAATTTATTCGCTGTGTCATCTCAATGTAACCATCACAATTACAGAAGATTTGAGGAAAAATCAATATCTAATGATATCATTAGTAGACTAGTGATGCCCGCGACTTCGTACGCGTGGATTTAGATTTTTAAAAATCCCATGTGATTTTCCGGGATGAAAAAAAATTCCATGGTGCGCGCTAGCTCAAGAGGCGTCATCGCACTTTTTGTGACAGTATGAAAAGATATTTCACAAAACTTTGCAAATAAATGTTGAAATCCATATTTATAACTCGCATACGGGAGGACGCACGTATATTCCGGAAAATCAAAGATTTCCCTCAGAATTTCCAAAAATTCTTAATCCAAAAGAATGAATTAGTCTAGCCTAGTTTCATATAAAAGAACCGTTTCAGTCCTCGCTCTTGCATGGGAACCGTTAAATAAGCGAAACTAATTGAAATAAAGAGTATATATTTTTCAGCGTAAACAAACGCGAATGTAACTAATTATTGCCTAAAAGCGGTCTAATTTGACCGTAAATAAGGACTGAAGAGCCTTCTAATTTAGGCGTCGGACAAAGCGCATTGCTTGTCCCTAATTTATACTTTCCCAAAAAACTCATCAAGCGACAAAAATAGACAGAGCAAAACAATAAATTTTAATCAAGGCACAAATTGCTTTGGCAATCGAGGATTCTTTGTTTTCACAGCTCTGCGATAAACTTCCACTCAAACATAAGACTTCTTTTCTAAAAGACAAAAATGTCTACCTGTCTAAAATGTCTACTACTGTACTTTCAGCGCTGTAGCTTGCTGCAGCATGATGCTGAGTGGGAGACCTATATTTGGTCACACCTGACACTTTATTTAGAATATTTTTACCTATATGTATAATAATTATTATGTAGTTAATTAAATTAGCCTTAAGGTTTATTGGAGGGTTCATTGTGATCAAATAAAAAAGTTTTCTTTCTTTCATCTTTTTTTACCAGAATGATTTTCATGTCTCTAACTTCAAAAACAAAGGACTTTCATATTATAACACTCCAAGCCCTATTTCAAATCCTTAGGGGAAGAACTTCTAAAATGGAGCCAAGGCTTTAAATTTTATAATAATACTAGCTGATCTGATACTAGCGCGGCTTTGCTCGCGTGGCTGTTGGTTTTCAAAAATCCCGTGGAACCTTTTGATTTTTCAGGACGAAAAGTAGTCTATCCGTAGCAGCCCATCATCGAGATGCAAGATCAGCCCGTTCAAACAGACATACAGACAAAAAATGTATGCTGAAAAAGACGCTGGCCCGATCCGTATCGGCAGACTTTACACACCTTGGAGACCATGAAAAACTCTCAGGCATACAGGTTTTCTCACGATGTGTAAAAGCAAGTGATATTTAATTGTTTGAAACACGCACATAACTCTGAAAACGAACCCTCTGACCTCCCGAAAAGAAGGCGGACGTCTTAACCACTAGGCTATCACCGCTTCCACTCGAGTACGGAACCTTACACACACCTTTGATTACGGAACCCTAATTAGTAGGATTGTGTTTCACCAACTTGGTGGAAAACCGAACAAAATTATTCCAAACGACACACAAATCACTTCTGTTAAGCTGTTTATAATTTCGACTGTCTCGAGAATCTCAAGACAAGATTTATGTGCGCGCAGCCTCTCGCAGGATCTGTAGGCTTAGTATAGGATTTTACATCTTACCAACGTTGTTAGAATTCGAGCGTCGATATAATTTAGCGTTAAAGTAAAATGGTAAGGCGTTGTCCAAATACAACGCGAATGCGCGATCATCACAAGTTCGCGCAAATTTTACTCGTACGAACGCGCGATCAAACATACTGATCTCGAATAGGTGTCCTTATTGGCATTCGCGCGACGATCGCTTATTTTTGTTCTATTTGACACAAGCACGCGATGGTTGCATCGCTTACTTGCGCGAAGATCGCGTAATCGCGACGCCTTAGGCACTGTGGTTAGCAAAGTTTCCTTCTCTGTGCGGGTATGCGGGGTTACCCCACCTCGATTGTCATCTCGACCTGTCGCGTACTATATCTACAGTCACCGCTCCAAGCGGAAACGTTGCGATTTTATTGGTGGTATTGAATTTTCGACTTTAATTCAAGGACTGCAAGTGCATTTTACTTTGACGTTATTTTGTTATGACTTAGAAAGAACCTACTTTCCAAATTTCAAGTTAATTAACAACAGTAAAACTTTCCCATACAAACTTTCATCCCCTATTTTATCACCCTTAAGGGGAGTTTTCCCAGTATAACTTCTACAGGTTTTTTTATTAAAAAAAATAGGACTTTGATATAACCTTCCACCCCCATTCCACCCTCTTGGGGAAGGATTTTTCCGTTTCTTAGCTGACAATTCTATCAACGTTGCGTGATGCGTCGTTGGTGAGATGTATAATCTCATACTAAGCACAGTGAAACAAGTCGCGCGCTGATTTTAATATCTTATTCCGAGCCTTAATTAAACGTTACATTTTAAAACATCTGCTACAATAGCCGGCAAGAAATATTGTACATCAACCTTTAGAAAGCCATTTCGGCTTCGTAGAGCGTTGTCTCTGTCCCTCATACCTATATGGTGTTTTGTCGGTCTCAATGACCGAGACAACGCTCTACGAAATTTCTATCTCTTTCTAAAGGTGGATGTACAATATTTCTTGCCGACTACTGTACGTTTTGTCTGTTGATCTACCTGCCAAATTTCATGATTCTAGATCAACGGGAAGTACCCTATAGGGTTTCTTGACAGACACAACGGACAGACGGATAGACAGACAACGAAGTGATCCTATAAATAAGGGAGCCTTTTCTCTTTTTGAGGTACGGAACCCTAAAAAAACTTATTCTGGGTAATTAAGCGTCTTCTTCGTTTGATTACTTACTTTACTTCATCAATGTCGCGTAGCTTGGAGATAAATACTGTTCTAGTATAAACGTTAACTTTAAATGTCTCTTCTTCACTATTATAATGATCTCCGCTATTGTTCCAACACTTTGCAACACTGTTTTCATTTCTTACTTTGTCACTAAGTACACTGAGGTATTATCTGAGGTACCGTTGCATCTAAATACAAAAGTTACTTTTGATAAGTAATTTAGTTTTAGCGTTTAAACTACCGTGAGTGATTTCCATTATAAATACTATCTGTCCCGGCTTACTCACGTGTGTAGTCGACGTTAGCCCGACTAGTTTCGAACCCATCCGGGGTCCTTTTTCAAGGGAGTCTCACAACGGGCTCTACGGGCAGCGGCACGTGCGTCCCGCAGTCAAAACCGCGGCGCGTGCGCGGACGGACTCCCTTGAAAAAGGACCCCGGATGGGTTCGAAACTAGTCGGGCTAACGTCGACTACACACGTGTGTAAGCCGGGACAGATAGTATTTATAATTTAGTTTTATCAAAACTTTCTGTGACTTGGTGTTATCCAAAGTAGTCAGTACTCGCGATTTTAACCGCAAGCAATCAATACCCTTATTATAAATGCGAAACTCGAAAGTGTGTTTATTTGTTGGTTTGTTGGTTTGTCCTTCAATCACGTCACTTCAACGGTGCAACGGATTAACGTGATTTTTTGCATGGGTATAGATAAAGACCTGGAGAGTGACATTACTTATTATCTCGGAAAATCAAAGAGTTCCCACGGGATTTTTAAAAACCTAAGTCGGATCTCTATATATAAAAAGAATAGCTGACTGATAAATCAACGCACACCTCAAAGAACTGGACGGATCGGGGTGAAATTTGGCATGCAGATAGGTGTTATAACGCAGACATCCGCTAAGAAAGGATTTTTGCTAATTCGCGCAGAGTTTCTTGCTGGTTCTTCTCGGTAGGAAAGGCATTCCGAACCAGTGGTAGATGCATCCGACTATTCGAAAGTACTTGTAAAAGTTTATTCGAATAAAAAAGATTTTTATTTTATTTTTATTTATTTAATAGGGGTTTGAAATTTGTGTAGTCCACGCAGACGAAGTCGCGAGCACAAGCGGAGGTAATAATTAAGGTAAAATGAGCGTCTAATTTTAATTCAAATAACGTATTTCCGAATTGGTTGGTATAATGCGTTTGACTGAAAACGGGTCCTCGTTTTCCGTGTTACCGCTTTTGTTACAACTCTGAAAGGACCCATTGAATTCTCTAAATCCATTAGCTCCAACGATTCTGTTCAATTTTTTTTAATTCATTGTACACGGCGAGTTTTTTGTCGTCTTAGAAAAACGGCATTAAATAATTAATAGTATCTAATAATGACTGTAAAAGTAGCGTTTAAAAATATTTTTCAAATCCGTTCAGAAATCTCGGAGCGAATCGATGACGGTCTACGGTATCAAAAATATTGGTGACATAATTAACTTCGTATTACCTAAGAGTGGTATGTACCAACACATTTCTGAAAGTATGAGAATTACGATTGTGGATTTTTGTTCAATTTCGGCTCATTGGTCAAAGACCAATAATCCTCCGTGGAAACTATTTCAGCTGATTATATCTACCTAAAACTACCTGATGCCCACGACTTCGTCCGCGTGGATTTAAGTTTTTAAAAATCCCGTGGCAACTCTTTAATTTTCCGGGATAAAAGTAGCCTATGCCACTCTTCAGGTCCTTAACTGTACCCATGCAAAAAATCACGTTAATTCGTTGCTCCGTTGCGACGTGATTGAAGGACAAATCAACAAACAAACACACTTTAGCATTTATAATATGGGTAGAGCTTTTGGTTCCTTGTACCGGAATGTACTTGTGGAATTCCGCAAAGTAGCGCGTTATTCTATACAACATTTAACAGACAGGTAGACACATTTTCGTATTTATAAGTGGTACTTATGGATAATCTAAATATATAAAGGAAAAGGTGACTGACTGACTGACTGACTGGCTGACTGATCTATCAACGCACAGCTCAAACTACTGGACGGATCGGACTGAAATTTGTCATGCAGATAGCTATTGTGACGTAGGTATCCGTTAAGAAAGGATTTTTGATAATTCACCCCCTAAGAGGGTAAAATAGGGGTTACGCGGTCTTAGTATCGTAGAATGTCACGTTCCTAAGCACTTAAATACGAATAATTCCCTTTATTGTTACTTAGCAAACGTTTTATTTAATTCCCCCCCCCCCCCCCCCCCCCCCTTCTAACCGCACAGCGTTCCCGCAACCACATTCACAAGACGTTTAGTTTTAAAAGCACCATAAAATACGCTAAAAGCACTGTAAGTTGCGTTCTCATCACATTCGAAAACAAACTCTATTTAGTAAAGAATTAGGTTGAAATTCATTCAACAAATTCAACGGTACACGTAATCCTTTTGGAAATTATGTAGATTTTGGGGGACGCTCAAACATTTCAAGCAAATATATCTACAAATTCACAATATTGTTTTCGGGACATAAAAAGGTTTATGTTGAACCTTTTCCAACATTTCATTGTTATCTGCAAATAATGGATATAAGATTACTTAATTACGTTTTAAGGACAATATCCTTTTTGACGTCCTTTTTAGGGTAGCGATGCTACGAGAGTACTTTGGGAGTTTCATTTCCTAAAACATTAAATTACTTTGATCCTAAAAAAGCATTGGTATCACTACAGAGATGTCGATGATCTTCTTCTGTATAGAGTCCTGACTGACTGACTGACTGACCGATCTATCAACGAAAAGCCCTGAGGGGTAAATATGTGTACGAAATTTTGTATGAAATCCTGTCATTTTTCAATTGCCTATATAAACTTAACCTATATTACCTACTATTTGAAATTATAAAATAGATTTTTAATCAATAAGTTAATATTATTTTGAAGTTTTTTTTACAAACAGAATATCTGATGCTGTTCAGGTTCAGGAATCAGAATCAATGTAGTTAGTCCAAATACATAATATATAAAAGGAAAAAGTGACTTACTGATCTATCAACGCACAGCTCAAACTACTGAACGGATCGGGCTGAAATTTGGCATACAGATAGCTATTATGACATAGGCATCCGCTAAGAAAGCATATTTTAAAATTCAAACCCTAATTGGGTGAAATAGGGGTTTCAAATTTGTTTAGTCCACGCGGACGAAGTCGCGAGCATAAGCTAGTAAAATAATAAAACTAGTAGATAAGTACAACACACTAACAAAGACTAAGTTTCCGAGCAGAACTTAGAATTTTGGGCTCAAACTCAAATAGAATTACGCTTTCAACTTACATTGTTCGTAAAGCTTCAGATCTAAGACATCTAGTAACTTGGTTATATTGGAGGCCCCTATCACGTCAATACTGGGAGTCCCCTATCACGCCGATACTGAGCCAAATTGAGTTCTGAAAACACTGATTGGAAATCAAATCAGCCACAAAACTAACCTAAAATCTCAACTTACCAAACGGTTCAATCTCGCTTAGCAAATAGGAAACATCCGCTCTAGGGACTAACTACACTTATTCAGCTTATGGATATTTGACTATATCAAAAATAAATTATTTCACAGTGATTATTAAATAGAGGGTCTCCTAAAACACGTAAAATCCACGTCTTTTGTTAGTTTGAAGTGTAATAACCATTTTAAATTTCCAATTAAACTAAAAAAGTACGTCATTATGATGTGACGTCACATTTCAGTATTTCATAGAATATTGCATAATAAGTGCGCGTTTTGACGTTTGATAAAAAGTTACTGATTTGACTAGTTGTCAAATACCATGTTCAGCTTTTGGCTATAGATAACATCAGTTTTGTATAGAGACGCGTAAGTACGCATCAAACGACAACCCTCCACCTCCCATGGCCCCACCAACCTCTCGGTCATATGGGCCGAGTCGCGGGAGGGCGCCCGTTCGATACTTGCTCTTGGCGTTTTTCTGGGGCGCCTTTTTGACGTAGGTAGGTACGCATCCGTTCAGCTTTCCGCGTCTATTCAGTTTTTCCAGCCAACAGTTTTACAGGCCATAAGTAGTGTGTTTTTTCATGCGCATGCTAACGCGTGTTCAGCGCTGTTCCACCGCATTCAGCGGTATGCAAGTTGCAACTTCATTATCGAGGACAGTCCGCGTGCAGCGCTGAACGCGGCTGAACAGCGCCGAACACTGGCATTAGCATGCTAGCAGGCGTATGGTGCTAAACGCGGCTGATAGAAGTGGAACTGTATAAGTGTAACAAAAATCGTTCAGCGAAACGCGAATGGAGCTGAATAAATGTAGTTAGTCCCTTATAATTTGACGTACAAATTAGACCAGCATCGGAGCTTTTGTACTGAGCTTACACAGAAGCTTATGTTGCCACTTGAATCTGACCTTTATTTTTATAAGCATAAGAACTATGGTTATAACAATACATGAGGCTTTGTACCTTTTTTCACATACAACATAATTACTAACCGGTGTGCTAATTGTGCACTGTAATGTGGAACAAGGCTTTTCTTAGGCTCAAAGCTCGAATGTCAGGCTTAATGAAAATTGCTCGAGCTAACAAAGGTTTCAAGGAAAAGACATGAATTTTTAAAAAGGTTTTCGTAGCAAACTTTCTATAGAAATGAGCAAAAACAAGTACCTACTAACATAATAATAGACCATAGATTAATTGTTATTGGTTTCGCTACGCTCAACTAATAGACATACCTACGAATAGATTAGTTTTTAATTAAAAAAGGAATGTTAATATTTTAGTTAACAAAAGCAATATCTTGTGGCGTGATTGATTAAATAGTTGTTATTGAAAGGTAAATACTTTAGTATTTATTTATTTATTTTATTTTTATTTTTATTTTTATTTTTCATGTACCAAAATTGTAGTTACAAAGTAATAATAAATTAAGTTACATTGGAAATGCTTATCTCTAAACAGAGATTTCTTCCAATTTACCTTTTACTTAAAATTATACTGAAAATAATTTTAATTGGAGATAATTATTATAATAGAAGATTCTAATATTTTTGTAGCCAAAGATACTCCGTATTTTTTTTTCACCAACACTTACACCGACTATAAAATATTTAAATACACTTATCGTTTGGTGTACCTATGGTCAATTGCAGGTGTACGAAAATAATCTAATTAATATTTAGCGTATTTTATTATTATTTCAAAAACGATTTAATGTTACAAGTAGGTAGGTATACATAATTAAAGAAAGTGCTCAGAGATAAAACTGTCTGAAAATTCCCAGAAGAGATTCCTAAAATGTGTATTATTAGATTTAGCAATTACCGTAATAAGCAACAGCAGTGCTCTTGTACTTATTTTCTCTTGGAAAACCACCAGGGATCCATTTTTAAGATATATGATGTACATAAAGACATAAAAGTTATGTTCTCTCATTATATTCTGATGTCATTGTAAAACGTAATATATTCAATTGGAGCTACAAGTGCACCTTGGGGGATGCGATACTTCATTTATATACAAACCACATGACATAGGCAACTTTTTATCCCGGAAAATTTTTATTTGTTTGTTTGTTGGTTTGTTGGTTTGTCCTTCGGTCACGTTGCAACGGAGCAACGGATTGACGTGATTAGCATTGTTAAAAAGAAAAGGATGCAGATACTCTAAATTTAGTTTAGAGAAAGACAACGGAATCGGTGCCAATGGCTACTTTATATCCCGGAAAATTAAAGAGTTCCCATGTGATTTAAAAAAACCTAAATCCACGCGGACGAAGTCGCGGGCATCATCTAGTCCGAAATAAAAAGACCAAAACAGTGCGAAAGAAATTCAAAAGTTTTATAACAAATACGGGTTAAATTCATTCTCGTACTTCTGTAAAAACAGACGGGGTCATAATGATCCTTCAGTGACTGCGCGGAGCGTGCCTGGAATGCGGAGCTCTTTATATTAAACCCACGCCATGATAAGGATTAACGCAGCCTTCATCGCAGCCTTTATTAACACAAGGGATAATATGAGCTCAAGGTATAATACAAACTTGGCACAATTTGTATTGAAAGTTCAACATGTCACATAAGAATTTTTTTAATTAAATGACAAAAGGGTAAGTAAATTTAATTTTGAGTAAAATACATTTTTACCCAATAGTCATAAAAAAATATTGACGTAACACATACAGGCCAAATTCTGTGTCACGTTCGTCAAAGTCACACATTAGGTTACATTAATCCTCCAGTGACTGCGAAAAGCGTGCTTGGAATTCAGAGTCTCTAAAATGAGGTCACGCCATGATAAGGATTAACGCAGCCTTCACTGGAGCCTTTATTAACAGAAGGGATAATATGAGCTCAAAGGATAATAGATACAAACTTGACACAATTTGTATTGAAAGTTCAATGTGACATTGAAAACGTAAATGGGTAAAAGGTATGGCAAATATCAAAGAATATGGCTATCAGTAGAGTATAGTTGGTTAATTTCTTATCAATATAACACCACTTAAAGAAGTAAATACAGAATTATAATAAAAATACAAGATAAAACTATTGTCACGTTCGTAAAAGTCACACATAAGGTCACAATAATCCTTCAGTGACTGCGTATAGCGTGCTCGGAATTCAAAGCTCTCGGTAATAAGCCCCGGGTTATGATAAGGATTAACGGCGCAGCCTTTATTGGCCTTTATTAAAGCAAGGGACAATAATATGAAGTCAAGGGATAACACAAACTTGACGCAATTTGTATTGAAAGTTCAACACGTGTCATTGAAAACGTAAATGTTGGCTAAAATGTAAGCATTTTGTGCCCAAAAGATAAAGCCATGACTTGTTAGGTAGTTATTTTTTTTGCATTTATTTATAACTAGCTTATGCCCGCGATTTCGTTCGCGTGGATTACACAAATTTCAAACTCTTGTTTTACCCCTGAAATTGAATTTTCAAAAATCCTTTCTTAGCTAATTTAAAGCTATCTGCATGCCAATGACAGCCTGATCCGGCCAGTAGTTTGAGCTGTGCGTTGATAGGTCAGTCAATCAGTCAGTCACCTTTCCTTTTATATAATATATAGATACTAGCATATGCTCGCGATTTTGTCCACCTGGACTACATAAATTTCGAACTCCTATTTCACCCCTTTAGAGGTTGAATTTTCAAAAAGCTGATGTCTACGTCATAATAGCTATCTGCTAACAAATGTCAGCCCGATCTGCGTAATTTGAGCTGTGCGTTTATAGATCAGTCAGTCAGTGAGCTTTTCCTTTTATATATTTAGATTTATAACATTACTAAAAGAAATAAAAGCAGAATAATGTAAGAAAAACAGCCAAAATTCATTGTCACGTTCGTAAAACTAGTGGAGGCCACAATAATATCTTCAGTGACTGCGTAAAGCGTGCTCGGAATTCAGAGCTCTCTATAATAAGCCCCGGCTCATGATAAGGATTAACGGCGCAGCCTTTATTGGAGAAGCCTTATTGACAGGCCGGCGCGGCCTCGCGAGCTTGTTTATGGAAGGATTGTGGTTCAGTTTACTCTTGCTTTGTATATTTTCTCAGTCGAAACACTTTATATGGAAAAACAAAACTAGAAAAACCGTCTAAAATGACGGGTCTTGCGTTATTATGTAGTTGTATGTACCTCCAATAGTTTGATTTGTGCGTTGCTAGATCAATCAGTCAGTCAGGTTTTCCTTTTTATATATAGATACTAGATGTTGCTCGCGACTTCGTTCACGTGGATTTAGGTTTTTAAAAATCCTGCGGGTACTCTTTGATTTTTCGGTATCAAAAGTAGTGTATATCTGATTTCTTTTGGAAATAAAATTCTTTAACCACTAGTAGCCTATGTCCTTCCACAGGATGCAAGTTATCTCTGTACCAAATTTCATGGAAATCGGTTTAACGGATGGGTCGTGAAAAGCTAGCAGACAGACAGACAGACACACTTTCGCATTGATAATATTAGTATGGAAGTATGAATTAACATCGCAGCAGCCTAGCCGGTGCGAGTTTGTAGGTAGTAGGTATGTTAAATACAGCAGACGTCAAAGTTTGCAAATCCTCAATTGCTAATCAGTAAAGTACACCACGCCACGTCTAGATAGGAGCAAAGTTAGCTCAAAGTTTGAGAAAATTACGCTCCACTGGCAAATTAAGACATGGTCAATATACTTACCTATCGATACGTGAATATAAATTGCAACTAACCTTTGACCTCAATATGAAATGAAGGCATGATCCATATAGCTACTAACACGAGAATACATTAAGCAATCACCACGCAATACACGAGATTAGATCCAAGATTAGCATAACTATCGAATCATTGTATCACCCACGCCATAGATCACTGGTGTACTATATCTCACACGTGTATTGATACGGTAATGAGTTACTGCTGCAATAAACGTGAGATGAATATATTGGCATCGGAGTTACGATCCTGATTTGCATTATCATAAATCTATGAAGGCATGAATATTATAATATCTTGGATATACAAAAGATAGCTATGTAAATGGGCCTCTGCCTCTACATTTATCTATCTATCTATCATCATCATTATCAACGCATGGCTGGCTCACTACAGACTGATCATGGAACTCCTCTCGGAATGAGAAGAATTTGGCGAAGTGGGGGATCGGCAGACTTGATACACATTTGACAATATTACGGAGAACTCACAGGCATGCTGGTTTCTTACAACGATTTCTACCGTATTACCGTGGGAACCGTCGACTAGCAGGATAATAATATTATGTTAACCACTAGGCTAACATGATTGTTTATATATCTTTGTCTATTTGTAACCTTTGACCTCAATATGAAATAAAGGCATGATCCATATAGCTATATATCTATATATCTTTGTCTATTTGTAACCTTTGACCTCAATATGAAATGAAGGCATGATCCATATAGCTACTAACACAAGAATACATTAAGCAATCACCACGCAATACACGAGATTAGATCCAAGATTAGCATAACTATCGAATCATTGTATCTCCCACGCCATAGATCACTGGTGTACTATATCTCACACGTGTATTGATACGGTAATGAGTTACTGCTGCAATAAACGTGAGATGAATATATAGGCGTCGGAGTTACGATCCTGATTTGCATTATCATATCTATGAAGGCATTAATATTATATCTTTAATATACAAAAGATAGCTATGTAAATAGGCCTCTGCCTCTACATTTATCTATCTATCTATCGTCATCATTATCAACGCGTGGTTGGCTCACTACAGACTGAGCATGGAACTCCTCTCGGAATGAGAAGGTTTTGGCGAAGTGGGGGATCGGCAGACTTGACACACATTTGACAATATTACGGAGAACTCTCAGGCATGCAGGATTTCTCACATCGTTTTCTTTCACCGTTAAAGCAAGTAACATTTAATTGCTTAAAATACCGTGGGAACCGTCGACTAGTAGGATAATAATATTATGTTAACCACTAGGCTAACATGATTGTTTATATATCTTTGTCTATTTGTAACCTTTGACCTCAATATGAAATGAAGGCATGATCCATATAGCTACTAACACAACAATACATTAAGCAATCACCACGCAATACACGAGATTAGATCCAAGATTAGCATAACTATCGAATCATTGTATCTCCCACGCCATAGATCACTGGTGTACTATATCTCACACGTGTATTGATACGGTAATGAGTTACTGCTGCAATAAACGTGAGATGAATATATAGGCGTCGTAGTTACGAGCCTGATTAGCATTATCATAATATCTATGAAGGCATTTATGTATCTTTGACTAGCTCGGTTAACAAAGTTATTTAGCTGTTGGACTTAGTTTTTCAAAATGTTTTCAAAAACTCTTTGATTTTCTGGGATAAAAAGAGGCTTATGTCACTCTTCAGAGGGCCTAAAATGCGCCCCGCGAGAAATTTTTGTCTACGCATTATCTCGTGTTTCTTCATACAAATAAGACGAGTAAATGCGTAGACAAAATTTTCTCGTGCTGCACATGTTAGCCTAACAGGTCTTTAACTATACCCATGCAAAAATCACGTCAATTCGTTGCTCCGTTGCGACGTGATTAAAGGACAAACCAACAAACCAATAAACCAACAAACCAACAAACAAACACACTTTCGCATTTATAATAAGTATGAGTAGTGATTTTTACACAATAAGAATATGCTGGGCACATTTGGGGCAAATTATGGCATTCTCCCTTGAAGGGAAATATAAATGCATGCTTTAAAACGCACATAACTCCGATAAATTATATGTGCGAGTCCTAGATCGAACCCCCGACCCCCGGTATAAGGGGCCGACGGTTTAACCACTAAGCTATTACCACTTTTTTCTATCTAGGTCTCTAGAACAGGTACGTGAAATCCGGTGATTAGATAGTCATCAATAAAGAAAAACTTATTATCAGACCTTTGATCGAACTTCGGCAAGAGTTTGAACTTTGTAATAATTTCGAACTTTGTAATAATTACTTGTTCGGAAATTGAGATTGCTTATTCAAACATTATAAAGAGAAAGTAGGTAATGAGTTGCAAAGCGTGTTATAAATTTTAATAGGTAGAGGTATCTCATTATCTTCTTCTTTATATGAATAAAAGGATAAGCTGACTGACTGACTGACTGATCTATCAACGCACAGCTCATAACTACTGGACCGATTGGGCTGAAATTTGGCATGCAGATAGCTATCATGACGTAGACATCCGCTATGATAGGATTTTTTAAAATTCGACCCCTAGAGGCGTTAAATAGGCGTTTGAAATTTGTGTAGTCCACACGGACGAAGTCGCGGTCATAAGCTAATATCAGTACCCACTACCCTTATTATGAATGCGAAACTGTGTTTGTTTATTGGATTGTTGGTTTGTCCTTCAATCACGGCGCAACGGTGCAACGGATTGACGTGATTTTTTGCAAGGGTATAGATAAAGATCTAAAGAGTGACATGGGCTTTTTATCCCGGAAAATCAAAGAGTTCCCACGGGATTTTTAAAAACCTAATTCCACGCGGACGAAGTCGCGGGTATCAGCTAGCGTTTTATAATATCTAAAACTTAAATCTCGATTATAGAATGAGTAACTCCATGAAAGCTTTTTGCTAATGTATGAAAATTATGAAAAGAATGTCGAAACTGCGCTCGAAAGTGACCGTTCCTTCATGAATAGTTCTGCTATAATTCAAATTCACGGTGATCGCTGCACGACCGCACATTTCAATGCAAAATTTGCTGCACTTTAGTGAGTTTTCTGAATAAATTGATAATTTTCTTCACTGGAGTTATTAAAGTAATAAGTGGGGCCGGGGGTGGTCTAGATGCTAAAACGTACGCTTTAACACACCGGGTCTAGGGGTATTGGCGTCGATTCTGATGGTTTTCTCTAAACTATTTAGACGATTAACCGACAGACGTTGGGGTCCCAAGGTGTTGGAATGGCGACCTCGCACCGGAAGACGCAGCGTTGGAAGACCCCCAACTAAGTAGACGGACGACATCAGAGGAGTCGCAGGGAGCTGCTAAGCTTGACTGAGACCAAGGACTTATTTGTATTATTGTAGCGGTGATAGTCCAGTGGTTAAAACGTCTATTCCAAGGGCCTGGGGTTTAATCCCAAGTATACCTGTAACTTTTCAGAGTTAGATATGTTTTGAACAATTAAATATCACTTGCTTTAACGGTGAAGGAAAAACGTGACGAAACCTGCTTGCCTGAGAGTCCTCCATAATGTTCTTAAACGTGTGTGAAGTCTGAAAATTATACAATCACCTTAAAAAAGAAAATGAGTTAAAGTTAACATGGAAGAATCAATATAATTAGGCAGTGTTAGCTAACAATTAGAAAGATTCCGATTCAGACTACGGGAAAATAGTCAGTTGCAAAATTTGGTGAAAACGAAACAAAAAGCAGGAGCAAAGCTCAGTCTATCTGTCTGACCTTAAAACATTAATGATTGATCTACTAGAGGTCTTCGTGCAACCGCGTGGATTTAGATTTTGTAAAATCCCATGGGAAATCTTTAATTTTCCGAGATAAAAAGTAGGC
This sequence comes from Maniola hyperantus, assembly GCF_902806685.2. Classification (NCBI taxonomy): domain Eukaryota; kingdom Metazoa; phylum Arthropoda; class Insecta; order Lepidoptera; family Nymphalidae; genus Maniola; species Maniola hyperantus. The sequence goes on from NC_048555.1 coordinate 12,072,889, forward strand.
TATGTCTGTCCCCGGGATGTAAGCTAACTCTGTACAAAATCGGTTGAACGGTTAGGCCGTGAAAAGCTAGCAGACAGACATACTGACAGAGCGACACATTTTCCCAATTTTTAAATTTCTGGTCTGGTCTGGTGGGAGGCTTCTGGCGTGGCTAGTAACCACCCTTCCGGCAAAGCCGTGCCGCCAAGCGATTTAGCGTTCCGGTACGATGCCGTGTAGAGACCAAAGGGGCGTGGGTTTAATAAAAATTGTCGTACCCCGTCAAGGTTAGCCCGCTACCATCTTAGACTGCATCATCACTTACTATCAGGTGAGATTGCAGTCAAGAGCTAACTTGTATCTGAAAAAAAAAACTTCAAGAACAATAGAATTGAATAGATATACTTTTACAAGTGCTTTTGAATCGTCAACTAGTTTAATTAACAACGTCGTCTGCGTTACTGCTTAATAAACATTGAAGAATCAAGATACCTAATTGGGCAACAATTAGAAAGATGCTGATTCCGCTTTAACCAGTCCTATTTCTGGGGAACATCGGAATCTACATATTCAACAGCTTCTCTTAACATTTAAGTGGCTACATTGAAACCCGACATCTTAAGAAGATCTCTATACGGATGTGGGTACACCGAGAGAAGATTAAATTAAGTCTAATCTCTGACAGCCTTACCATGAAAACTATAAGCGTTGAACACTACAGTACGTGGCTGAAAGTATTGTACATCGACCTTTAGAAGGAGATAGCAGATTTGTAGAGCGTTATCCCTGTTGTTCAGACCGACAAAACGTCATATAGGTATGAATTACAGAGACAACGCTCTACAAAGCCGAAATGTCATTCTAAAGGCCGATGTACATTACTTTCGGCCACGTACCTACTGTATTTATTTTAAACATAAGTTTTTCGTTACAAAAACTGTTATATCGTTAATTTAACAGACTATTTTTTTATATTTTCCGATAAGAAACTTGCTTTGAGGCACTTATTTCAATTACAAAACCTGCGCAAATAACTATCAGGTTTATGCATTTTTATCGTTTACCTAATAATTTAAAAAAGCCTGTGTATAGGTAAGCGGGAATTTTTGCTTCTTTATAAAAAAAGTAATAAAATCATCCTTAGTAATTCTTACATTGTATTATTTTAAAAGTTTCTATTTTCATATTATGAATCATAAAATGAAAATGATTTTACATAATTTTAGTACCTATAAGTAATATTTTACCTACATTTCAAGGAAATGTCATGGGTAAATAATTTTTAAATAATAATTACATAATATCAAAAAATATCTGCCCAGTATTTTTACATTATTGTGTATTAAATGTGTAATTGTTGTGTTTTAAATCTTTTAATAGACTCTCTCAATACATCGCAAGCTTTACGAAATAACGCAGCACGTTTCCGAGAATTGCTATTTTAATTTCGTCGGGAAATCGCTACGGAAATTACGTCATTAAGTGCAGATGTACGTAACCATTACGTAACAAAGCAATTCCGTTAGCCGCACGGACGTAATGGATGTAAAGATAGCTTTATTGTTATTAGAATTTAGATTATCATTGAGCTGAGCACAGATGGCCAGACCAGCATTTGATGGTTCCGTGAATCAGGAGCCATGAGCGTTGGCATCCTTTCCTTTATTTCTTAACTAGCATTATGCTCGCGACTTCGTCCGCGTTGACTACACAAATTTCAAACTCCTAAAGGGTTGAATTTTCAAAAACATTTTCTTAGCGGATGCCTACGTCATAATAGCTATCTGCATGCCAAATTTCAGCCCGATCCGTCTAGAAGTTTGAGCTTTGCGTTGATACATCAGTCAGTTCATCAGTCATCATCATCATCAGTCTTTCAGTCAGTCACCTTTACCTTTTATAATATATTTGGATAGCTGATGCTCACAACTTAGTCCGGATCGATTTAGGTTTTTAAAAATCTCGTGAGCCTTTGATTTTCTGGGATAAAAATTAGTTTATGTTCGTCCTTGGAATGTAATTTAAGCTAACTCATCATCTATACATTTTAAAGTAAAAGCTGACTGTCTGACTGACTGATCTATAAACGCTCAGCTCGGTCGGCACAGATCTATAAAGGCAACGGTCACAAATGAAGAAGTACGTGTTTCAGGATATTTGGAAATTCAACCCCCACGTCGATTTTCTAAAATCCACCCGAGCGAAGCCGGGGCGGGTCAGCTAGTCTGCTTATAATCTGACTAATCGCAGATCAAACACGAAGAAAAGTTGATCCTTCCGGGAATCAAACCCACCCAAAAAATTTCATTTATAAAGACCACAGGGCTCACGATTGCGCCAGAGAGGTATTCATTTATAAGATCAGCAACATTTAGTATCTCATGTTGTTATTGCCAGTGTTAATGTAATCAAGTCCGACCCTTGGCTCCATGGCTTATCCGCTCAATCAGGGAGGCTGTGAAGGAAATGAGGCGTGGAAGGTCACTGCTAAAATGTACACAAACGCTTGTGTTAGTAGATAACATGAACGTGATAGTATTATTATCTTCGGACTGTATTAAGGGGGGGGTTACCCTCTCCGAAATCCCAGACATGATGCGGAATAGTTTTAACATATATTATACAGGTAGGTAATTGTATCATCTTTATCTTTATCTTTCTATATATATAAAAGGAAAAGGTGACTAACTTACTGACTGACTGATCTATCAACGCACAGCTCAAACTACTAGACGGATCGGGATGAAATTTGGCATGCAGATAGCTATTATGACGTAGGCATACGCTAAGAAAGGATTTTTGAAAATTCAACCCCTAAGGGGAGTGAAATAGGGTTTTGAAATTTGTAAAGTCCACGCGGACGAAGTCGCGAGCATAAGCTAGTATGTTATAAAATTCAAAGTCCTGACTGACTGACCGACTTAATTATATATCAACGCATAGCCTAAGCCACTGATCCTATAGAGACATGAAACCTGGAGGGTGTGTTTTTTTGTAAAGAGTAGGTATCCACTATGAAGCGGGGAGTTCGACAGGGAGACGTAATCTCCCCGAAACTCTTTACATCAGCTTTGGAAGACATCTTTATTTTTAAGCTTCTGGATTGGAACGGATAGTCGTTATTGCAGAGACTCTTTAAGACCTCAATACAATGCTCAATGACCTTAGCAGAGCTTCTCAGCAGGTGGGCCTAAAAATGAATGGTAAGACGAAAATCATGTCTAATGCTTATGTCCGGCCCCACCCAGTAATCGTTGAGAGCTCTGCACTCGAAATTGTAGACGAGTAGGTATAGGACACACAATCCAGTTGTGTAGGTCCTATTTCGAGAAAGAGGTCAGCCGAATCCAACTTGGTTGGGCAGCGTTCAGAAAGCTTCGAGATGTCTTTTTGACCAAAATTCCTGTGCTTGAAGACCAGCGTCTTCGAACAGTGCGTGTTGCCAGTGATCACATTAGGATCCGAGACATGGTCGCTAACTATGGATCTCATAAGAAAGCTCAGAGTCACTCAGCGGGCGATGGAGAGAGTTATGCTTGGAGTTTCTCTACGTGATCAAATCAGAAATGAAGGGATCCGTAAGAGAACTAGAGTAACCGACATAGCTCAACGGGTTGCGAAGCTGAAGTGGCAATGGGCAGGGCACATAGTTCGTACAACCGATAGACGTTGGGGTCCCAAGGTGCTGGAATGGTGACCTCGCAACGGAAGACGCAGCGTCGAAAGAACTCCCACTAAGTGGACGGACGACATCAGACTGTATTAGTTAGGTTGTACATTTAGATTAGTTCCTTAAAAATGTACATAATCAAGTCAGTGACCTTAGGGTACCATTTCTCTAATAGCCTTCCTTGGATAAAGCTATGTAGCTTGGGTCCGCTTGATTACATTATCACATTTAGGATAACAGCATGGGATACGAGACGTAGAGTTTTAGGTATTCCGGTATACGACCGTCTTTATGGCTTTATACTGTTTATACCACGCTTTGTATGGAAAGATTGTCGGCAATGTGTTTTGTATGGTTTTATTACTTCATAAAATAGATTACTATGAATATTGAGTGAGTGCCTATTTCTACATTAGGTAGAACGGGCGGTACAAACTTATAAAATAAATGTACAATTAATCAGGAGTCGCAGGGAGCCGCTGGATCCAGGCGGCGCAAGACCGTGGCGTGTGGAAGTCCCTACAAGAGACCTATGTCCAGCAGTGGACGTCTATTGGTTGATGATGATGATGATGAATCAGTGCCTTTATTATAAACGCAAAAATGTGTTTGTTTGTTGGTTTATTGGTTTGTTGGTTTGTCCTTCAATCACGTCACAACCGTGCAACGGATAGACGTGATTTTTGCATGAGTATAGATTGACATACTGCAGAGTGACATAGGCTACTTTTTATCCCGGAAAATCAAAGAGTTCTCACGGGATTTTTAAAAAACCTAATTCCACGCGGACGAAGTCGCGGGCATCAGCTAGTATAAAAATAACAAGAGTAGGTAACCGACACAGTCCCAAGGTGCTGGAATGGTGCCCTCGCCTAGGAAGCGTTGGAAGACCCCCCACTAGGTGGACGGACGACATCAGACGAGTCGCAGGGAGCCGCTGGATTCAGGCGGCGCAAGACCGTGTCGTGTGAAAGTCCTTACAAGAGACCTATGTCCAGCAATGGACGTCTGTCACTTGATGATGATGATGATGATGATAATCATCCCCTTAACTCATCGCTGGAGACCCCTTCTCGTTATAATACTTATTAACTTATTATCCGTTTCTGTTTGTCTTTTTTAGGGTTCCGTACCTCAAAAGGAAAAACGGAACCCTTATAGGATCACTTTGTTGTCTGTCGGTCTGTTTGTCTGTCTGTCTGTCTATCTGTCTGTCAGGAAACCTACAGGGTACTTCCCGTTGACCTACAATCATGAAATTTGGCAGGTAGGTAGGTCTTATATCAGACATTTGGGCAAAATCTGAAACCGTGAATTTGTGGTTACATCACACAAAAAAAAATTAAATTGTGGTCATAAACTAATAATTAGTATTTTCAATTTTCAAAGTAAGATAACTATATCAAATGGGGTATCATATGAAAAGTCTTCACCTGTACATTCTAAAACAGATTTTTATTTATTTTTATGCATCATAGTTTTTGAATTATCGTGCAAAACGTCAAAAAAATACGACTGTACTACGGAACCCTCGTTGCGCAAGCCTGACTCGCGTTTTTTTTCTTTCAACACTGCGTCTTCCGGTGCGAGGTCGTCATTCCAGTACCCGTAGTACAAGATTTTACGTCTCAAGAAACGAAACCAAATTCGAGAGTCGAAATACTTCCGCGTTACAGTAAAATGGACCTAAACTGCCTTGAATTGAAGTCAAATATTCAATGCCACTGATTTTAATTTCGCAATGTTTCCGCTTGGAGCGCTGGCTGTAGAAGTGTAGACAAACTTGAGCTTTAAAACAAGGCGCTTAAGATCCAGTTTACTGTAACGCGGAAGTATTTCGACTCTCGAATTTGGTTTCGTTTCTTGAGACGTAAAATCTTGTACTACGGGTACAGCACCTTGAGACCCCAACGTCTATCGGTTGTACGAACCATGTGCCCTGTCCATTGCCACTTCAACTTCGCAACCCGTTGTAAACAACAAAAGTTTAATTTCAATTCTACAGTATTTTTTTCCATGCACGTTCAAACAAATAAACTGTCTAATATTTACAAGAGATACAAAATACAGCATAAAATTGAAAATAAACCGATATAGCAAAATTTGAATGAATTTCACGCGATGATCGGAATTTTTCCGACTGACTAGCATTCTCTCACTATTGATTAAAATTTACTGTTTTAGCAAGCCTACCGTGAATTCATAACCATAGTCCGCGACAGGCTGAGATGGCAATCAGGGTATGAGGAGGGGGAACACTCTGCATATCCGCACGTCACCCGCGCTCGCTTGTAAGACAGACAACGAAGCGATAGCATAACGGTTTTTTTATCTCTGGGGATACGGAACCCTAAAAAAACACTAAAGTCACAATAAAAAATCTAGCAAACTACTAGCAAAGATACTAGAGCGGAGTACCTACTGCATTAAGTCAAAGTATTTCCCTAAACTAACCGAAAAGCGCTGAGAAAATTCAATTTTAATATGTCAGCGGAAAACATGGTTCCGATAAAGAAAAACAGCAAGTTTTCATTCATTCTCGTTCGTTGTCTTGCATTATTCATGCTCATAAATTTGTGCTGCCCGCACTACGCTGGTGTTCCGTAGGCCGATTGTATCGGAGATCCTTGGGAATTGCCCTGTTGTCTCTACAGATCTGATCAGCTTACTTATTCATTGATATTGAATGTAAATGCAATGTGATATGTTAACGTGAAAAGTTTATGAATATGTAATCAACTAGCTGACCCGCCCCGGTTTCGCTCGGGTGGAATTTAAAAAATCAAGGTGGGGGTTGAATTTCCAAAAATCCAGAAACATGTATTTCTACATTTGTGACCGAAAACCCAAATACCAATTTTCATGCAAACAACTTGAAAAATGACGGACTTTCATCCCCTTGGTTATTTTTAACCAAAAATAAAATATGTACCAATTTTCATCGATGTAACTTCAAAAATGACGGACTTTCATACAAACTTCCATCCCCCATTTAACCCACTTAGGGGTGGAATTTAAAAAAACTCCTTTCTTAGTGGATACCTACTCTTTAGAACACACCCTCAAAATTTCATGTCTTTAGGACCAGCGGTTTAGGCTGTGCGTTAATATTAAAAAAAGTATGGAGTATGGATATTCATGACTAGCTGATATTTATGACTAGAATCACGGGAATAAGCTAGTTGTATATTATATAATAACTAAATATCACTTGCTTTAACGGTGAAGGAAAACATCGTGAGGAAACCTGCATGCCTAAGAGTTCTTCATAATGTTCTCACAGGTGTGTGAAGTCTGCCAATCTGCACTTGGCCATCGCGCATCGTGGTAGACTATGGCCAAACCCTTCTCACTCTGAGAGGAGACCCGTTCTCTGTACTGTAGTGAGCCGGCGGATGGGTTGATCATGATGATGATGAAGTAAACATAAATACAAGAGTTAGAATTCTTACCTATTGGTTTCTTTAGCCCGCAATACTTTTCAGATTTCTATTATCGCGAGAGAGTATCGGAGATATATCCCTGAGAATCGCCTACGTGGTATGTTTTTTTTTTTTTTTTTTTAATCTTTTTTTTTTTGGGACTTTTGCCCGAGACGCCAGCCCCATCGTAACCTAAATTACAATCTAAATTTCATAATGGAGTGCAACAGGTCTGTACAAAGCTGATCTACTTGTATATTCATTAATACTGTACTGTATTCATTAATACCGTATGTAACAGTGTTGTGAGGTAAATGTATTAGTGTATTAATAATATGTATTTTATATTCTTATTATATGGTTTAGTTTATTTATCTATTGGTATTTAGGTTTATTTTACACCACCTCCCATTGTCCATTTGTTCGTTTTTTCCCTAGCGTTAAGGTTGTCTGGAAGAGATCGCTGTTTAGCGATAAGACCGCCTTTTTGTACCTACTTATTAAGATTTCTTTTTGTAACCTGTCATTTGTGTTTCTGTGGTGCAATAAAGTATATACATACATGTTGTAGTGTGTATTTATGTTAACAGAATCAATGGCCCAGAACAATATGAACAACTAGCTGATCCCCGCGGCTTCGCCCGCGTAGATTTAGGTTTTTAAAGATCCCGATTAAGATTATAGCCTATGTCACTCAGGAATAATGTAGCTTTCTACTGGTGAAAGAATTTTTAAAATCGGTTCAGTAGTTCTAAAGATTACCCCCTACAAACAAACTTAACGACATTACCTCTTTATATAATACAACGGGCCGTGCAGCAGAAATCGTAATATTTTAATTTTGCCATAACTTCAAAACCAAACGTCCAATTTTAATCATTCAAAGACCAAATATTATCTCCATAAACTGTTCTTAGTGATGAAATCATTTATTTTGATAAGGATTAATAGCATGAGTAAAATAAACGCGTTTAAATGTAGTCCAAAAAAAATTCAAGATTTTTAAATAAAAAAATGGTTGCTGTGCCTCACTCGACATAGATGGGTATAGTGTGTCGCGGACTTTTTTGTAGATATTTATAAGATCTACAATTAATTAGAACATTTTATGGTTCTATCTTTTATAGTTTAGGCAGCGTACGCAAAATAAGTAACTTTTCTGGTTGATTTTTTACACCTTGTGTCCGAAAAACCCAAATATCTTACGGAACCCTATTTTTTTCCAAAATAAAATATAGCCTATGTTACTCGTGGATAATGTAGCTTTCGAATGGTGAAAGAATTTTTAAAATCGGTCCAGTAGTTTTTGAGCCTATTCAGTACAAACAAACAAACAAACAAACAAATAAACAAACAAACAAACAAACAAACAAACAAAGTTTTCCTCTTTATAATATTATAGTGTAGATGTAGATTATAGTGTAGATATACAGGGTGTTACAAGAACGCTGGCAAAAACGAAGACAGGTGATAGTACTGATGATTACTGATATGATACCACAAAAAAAACGCAAAAAAATATTTAAAAAAATCGTATAACTTTGTAAATCTGGAATACTAGATCAGTGTTTCCTGTCAATTATAATCCGGGTATCTTTAAAACAAGAGTGAATAGGCACCTTCTAGGCAAACGCGTCCCATCTTAGGCCATATCATCACTTTCCATCAGGTGTGATCGTGGTCAAGCGTGCGCCTATAACGTTAAAAAAAAAAATGTTTACGATATATTGCAAATAAAACATCTGACTGACGCTAGAGGTTAACGAACGTTGCGTAAAGGTCTATGGTAGCTACTCAGCTTTGTACTTGTGTGAGAAAGATCTGTAATTCATGATCATAAATTAAAAACGGGCAAGCTAAGCTATACCTATATTTCATTTTTGAAGACTTTCTATGTTATGCAAATGCTTAAGTACCATATTTTCGTAAAATACGAAAATAAAACATTTCTAAGCGCAAAACAATTAAAAGACTGAGTCAAGACAAATATTTTTCTCAGAAACGATTTTACTTTATGTGAAGACAAAGAAAAAGGTATTTTTCCGAGTAGATTTTTTTTCCGACGCTTTTCAAACCGTTACACATATATAGGGTAAGGCGGCTATTAGACGATACGTTGTGCTCTCAATTTTGCGACAGTAATGGCTGTGGCAAACCTTAACGCGATGACTGATGTTTTATTTGTACACTATAGCTATTTCCTGCAACTTCTTCCGCGTAGATTACGCAAATCATTAAAGTAAAAAAAATATCATTTTAAAGTTGTTAATGATGAACCCACAAGAAAAGGAAAAGAGAAGAAGGATCCCTATATTCTAGCCATCGCCATTACGACTGTCAAAACAAATAGACAATATAACAAATCACAAGTAGCTCCTCTCAGACACAATCCTTTATCAGTCCCGCACTACCGCACTGAGAATTTATGAGCATGAATAATGCAGAAAAGTTTCTAGGGCGGGCGGAAATTACTTTGCTTTTTTCCACTGGCGGTAGGTACACAGTTACATACATGCTTACGAGTCCAGAGCAAATGTAAATTGCTTCAACCCTTTGTTGGCTGAGCTATGGAAAAAATTGACATCAAATAAATACTTTCTTTTAGCAAGTCTTCTAGTTTCTGCATGGGAAGATCACAATTTCAAAAAGAAACAAAATTTTAAAATTGTTAAGACCAGAGATTGTCGATATTCAATTAAAATAAGAAGACCCGCATACCACATCACCGTCATACGATAGACGTCTACTGCTGGACATAGGTCTCTTGTAGGGACTTCCACCGCTAAGGCAGACCCTATGCACGCCACTCTGAGTGACACTGGCTATAATTTAAAAAAAAACCAGTAAAGTTTTTTATTTTAGCTCGTTTTATGGCAGGACATTTGAAATCTTTTTATTTATAATATTTGGTTGTATGTCCACGCCACGGAAAAACGAAAAATCAAATAGACTACATAGCTACAAATGTTCCAAAGAGCGTAGAAAACTGTACCACACTTAGCAAATTATTACATCCAAGCGACCATAGGTTAATCAGACTGACCTTGAAAATAGATAAAATAAAACCATCTCGTGCTCATTGCAACACAAAAAAATCTGATAAATATTTAGATCACACACTATTTGAGCAAGAGATCTGTAGTCTCCTGGAAGAAGTGGATGCACCAGTGCAAACTTTTTATGACATATTCGAACATACACTTATTAAATGCTTAAAAAGCTCTTCTTTGACAAAAAAAGATATAAAAAAACACACAATAATAACCGAAGATATTGCCAAACTGAAATCCCAAACTCACGCTCTTAAAAATAAGAAAAATAAATCAAAAGAAGAAAAATTAAGACTAAGTAAATTATACAGAGAAATAAAAAGCAAAATTAAACAAAATATAGTAGAATACCGATTGAATACTCTGGAACGTTTCATAGAAAAGACAGGAGGAACAAAAAAGGCTTATAAACAGTTAAATAATACCAGGCAAATAATGACGCATCTACAAAATTCATCAGGGTCTACTGTCACAAATAGGAAGCATCTAATGGAAATAGCCACTCAATTCTATCAAAATTTATACAGAAGCAATGTACACACCACAAGACCACAACCAATTCGACTAAACAACAACGATTCAGTGCCAACATTTATGACCACTGAGATAGAATTGTCAATAAAAAACTTAAGATTAGAAAAATGCTCTGGACCTGATGGAATAACGAATGATATGCTGAAAGCCGGCTCTAAAGTCCTAATTAGACCACTCACGTCACTCTTCAACCTAATTTTAAAACAAAAAACAATTCCTAACCAATGGACAAGCTCAGAAATCATATTGATATATAAAAAAGGAGATCCTAAACTTATAACAAACTATAGGCCTATAAGCCTCATATCCTGTATCTACAAAGTATTCGCGACGACTTTACTACGCCGCATCACAAAGATTATTGACGAAAATCAACCAGTCGAACAAGCAGGCTTTATGAGAAATTACTCCACAATTGACCATATTTACACACTTAAGATGATAATAGAAAAGTACACGGAATTTTATAAGCCGCTGTATGTAGCCTTTATAGATTACTCAAAAGCTTTTGACTCCTTATACCATAACTCAATATGGCAATCCTTAAACGAGCAGGGGTTAAATGATGAATATATAGAGCTTATAAAGGCAATTTACAGAGGTAGCAGGGCTCGAGTGAGACTGGAATCACCAGGACCATACTTTAAAATAGAACGCGGAGTAAAACAAGGTGACCCATTATCTCCCAAACTATTTATATCTGTTTTGGAGAGCATCTTCAGGAAATTACAATGGGAAGATAAAGGCATTAAGATAAATGGGAAATATTTATCTCATTTAAGGTTTGCTGACGATCTAGTCATACTCTCGGAAGACCCAAAAGACCTACAATATATGTTAGAATCGCTTAACCAAGAAAGTATGGCTATGGGACTGGAAGTGAACGAGAGTAAAACTAAAGTAATGACAAACAGCGACCGAATACCAATTGTTATTTCTAGTTCAATAATAGAATATGTCGAAGACTACATATATCTTGGTCACCTTATTTCATTCAAGTCTTGCACAGAAAAAGAAACAAATCGAAGAATAAAAAATACGTGGAACAAATACTGGGCAATGAAAGAAATTTTCAAAGGAAATCTACCGACCAAACTCAAAACAAAAGCTATGGATACCTGTCTCACACCCTGTCTGACTTATGCCGCACAGACCTGGCCCCTAACTAAGAAAACCTTAGACAAGGTAAGCAAATGCCAAAAAGGAATGGAACGCAGTCTCTTAAACTTAAAATTGAAAGACAGAGTAAAAAATGTTACCATAAGAAAGAGGACGAAAACAAAAGACGTCGTAAAACACATTCTTCGCTCCAAATGGAAATGGGCAGGCCACATACAAAGAGTTGCGGACGAAAGGTGGTCACATACAGTCACAAACTGGTACCCACGAGACTCAAAACGTAGAAGAGGCCGACCTTTCAAAAGATGGAGTGACGACATAGTCAGAGTGGCAGGAAAAACATGGTCGAGAGTAGCTAAAGATAGAAAGAAGTGGCTTCTAATGGAGGAGGCTTTTACCGCCCTAGGCGGTCCTTACAATGAAACCCATTATACTAACATAGTTATTTAAGAATAAGAAACATAAGTTACTAACCTACTAATAATTCTTTTATTTTTTTATTTTTATTAATTATGCACTGTATTGGTAATAAGGAAAATATTGTAAGGAAAAAATAAAGCTATTTTTATTTTTTTTTATTTTTATTTTATTTATTTATTATGTCCACGCCCTACCCGGGATTCAAACCCAGGACCTCTTGATTTTAATTACTAGAGCAACGAGGCTGTAAACCCGTTCCTTTATAGGAAGAATGACACTCATAGTCTTTGAAACGTAATTTAAAAGTTCCAGAAGTTTAGCCTACGCGAGGGCGTGAGACTTGAATGGAATAGAGAACTTGAGGGCAACTTTCGAGCTAACAAGTGCTTGCTCCGAGAGCTTTTTAATTTTCTTACATTCAGAAAATTCATATTCATTTTTCGCGACTCGAGATTTGTTATTTGAGAAACGTTATGTGGAAAACAATTTTTATTTTGAAAGAGTTGTAGCTGTAGATATGAAATAGAAGAATTAAAAACCGGCCAAGTGCGAGTCAGGAGAGAGGGTTCCGTACTACAGTCGTACATTTTGCACGATAATTCAAAAACTATGATGCATAAAAATAAATAAAAATCTGTTTTAGAATGCAAAGGTGAAGACCTTTCATATGATACCCCACTTGATATAGTTATCTTACTTGGAAATTGAAAATACTAATTATTAGTTCATGACCACAATTTAATTTTTTTTTTGTGTGATGTAACCACAAATTCACAGTTTTCAGATTTTTCGCCGAATGTCTGCTATAAGACCTACCTACCTGCCAAATTTCAAGATTCTAGGTCAACGGGAAGTATCCTGTAGCTTTCTTGACAGACCGACAGATAGACAGACAGACAGACAACAAAGTTTTTCCTTTTGAGGTACGGAACCCTAAAAAAGAATATCAATTGTAGAAATCGTCTCTAACGCAAATTTTCTGCATTCTATCTCGATTCTCGACGTCTCAGTTTCACAAAGCTAGCAAACAGAGTCAAAAGACTGAAAACTGAAGAGGGTGTAAAAATATATTTTTATCCCACGCGCAGCATCCGAAATAAAACTAACAATTTGCCAATCGCTTTGATAGACATTCGAAACTCCAATTTATAAAGTTACAGGCTTTTTTCGCGAATGGTATCGGAGTGGGAAAACAGTATTTTTTTCTTTTTTCTTTACTCCCTAAAATAAAATAGAGTCCATCCGTATGTATAAAATACATTTTCATTCTTATTTTCCTTTGCTTTTAGGGTTCCGAACTTCAAAAGATAAAAAGGAACCACTTCGGTATAGGATCACTTTGGTGTCTGTCTGTCCGTGTGACAATCTGACCGTCTATCCACCTGTTCGTATGCTTGTCTATCGTGTCTGTCAAGAAAACCTATAGTGTACTTCCCGTTGACCTAGAATCATGAAATTTGTCAGGTCTTATAGCACAAGTAAAGGAAAAAATCCATAACCCGTGGATTTTGTGGTTACATCACAAAAAATATTTTTTTAATAAATTATACCCGCGAATTCGTCCGTGTAGGATTATTTGACTTTTTAATTTCTTCGGGATAAAAAGCGTTGCTTTCATCAAAATCAGTTAAGCGGATGGACCGAGAAAATATAGTTATTATAATATTATGAGTATAAATAATAATAAAACTATGGCAGAAAATCTCAATTTATTACATCAAAATTTATATCGACTGTTTTTGACCGCATAAAATTTTACGACCAAAGTTTCATGATACATGAATATCTCTTCGCGATATGCTGAATTATTATATTGCTAGCATTCAGACTTTTCTTAAATCTTTGTTCTGATCTAAATTCCTGAATACCTGAAATATAACTTCAGAATATTTCAGTTTCGACTTTTATGGTAGCATTAATTCGGCGTCTTTTCTAAGCTTGTTTTGACTATGCGAGTACGACTACGATAAGACCTACGACCTACCTATTTACGATATCAGATTTTTTGAACTACTTTAATATTCATCATTTAATATTCTACGGCACGAATCTCCCCTCAGACTGAGAAGGGCTTAGGTCACGCTGGCCAAGTGTGGATTGGTAGACTTCACACAGCTTTTTGAGAACATTGTGGAGAACTCTCAAGTTTCAGGAATGCTGGTTTCCTTACTATGTTTACCTTCGCCGCTAATATTATTTGGTAGGTACGTGTTACTAGTTTTTTCTTTCAATCTTCAATCTATACAGTCAATAAATTATGCAATACAATAATTAATTTGATTTCAAGAAGATTTTTTGATCTATCAAAAGTGATCGTAAGAACCTTATTGAATAAATTGTTTTCGTAGCCATCGTTCGGAGCGGCAGGCTACGGTGTAGCCTGCCTGTCCAAGCTGCTACGCACATCGTAGCAATGACATCTAACGAATCGCGCGTGTCATCTGCTGTTTCCAGTGCTAAACTAGCTAAATATCTAGCTAGCAATAGCTAGGTAACCAATATAGAAACGCGTAAAATGTTAAGAATAATGCAAAACCATTTTTGTGTCGAGTCGATTTTATACTCAAAAATCGGTCTAGAAACCTCGATAAAATCGATGTACATACATAAAAAAAAGACGGGCCGAATTGAGAACCACCTCCTTTTTGGAAGTCAGTTAAAAATAACACAAGCCCGCTCTATCCTCACCCAAAGAAGGCAATTAGGCGTGGCATTATATTTTCCTTTATGTCGCTAAAAATCACAGCCTCTCGTGAAATCTTTCATGAAAAATGTATGAAAATTAAATCACCGTAGGCGCTGTCCTAATTGCCAATCGCTCGCACGAAAACTCTATGCGAATAGATCGCGCGATTGAAGTTCGCACAAAATTAATGAATCGCACACAAAACAAGTAGGACCCTCGATAAACTGTGTCTGTTTGATTTAGCGAAATATTATCCTAAAGAAGATCATTCAAGGCCGCGAAAAAGGCACACACAAAGGTTTTTCCATACTGAAAGATAAGACCAAACGTATTGCACCCAAAAAAAAATATGACAACATAGGTAACGTCACTGCTGACCTCTGAAATCACCTATTTTTAGACATATTATTATATTATTTTTGTTTGAATAACATAATTTATCCAAGCCATCTTGTGATCGCTTTCTTTATTTATGTGGGAGTAGCTTTTAAATTACAATCTTACGACCAATGGTTATACTTAAATGAAATTTTCACGCCTTTGTCGTTAGACCTAAAAGGTAGTGCCTCTAAGTCCCAGACAAATATCGCCCTAAAAGTCATATTTTCCGTTCGGTATATTTGTTCTTCGATCGGATAACGTATAAAGGGGCTTTGTACGGCACGTAAATACACGCTCGTTGGTGATAAATTCCACAGTTTATCCGTCTGTGTATTTAGGTGAAATCGAATTGTACACAGCTGATTGCGAACGGCGACATTTTTAATTGTGTTTACATTGTTATTTGTTGATACTTTTATAAAACTCGTAGGTAAGTTAAACATCAGAATCAAAAATTGGTCAAATGCCAGTCGGACTTGCACACGAAGGGAATGTCAGGTCATGTAAGTCTCGTAAATTGCTAATGCGCGTAGCCGCGATTTTAGTGACGTCAGTAGGTACTAGACTGAAGTTTCGAGCTGATTGTATATTTTTACTTATACCATACCATCGTCAGGAAATAACACTTTTTATTTATTTCTATTTTCATAACGGCCATTTTGATTTTTCAAACTATTGTTATAGCGGCAATAGAAAGACACATTCTGCGAAAACTTTAAATCTCTACCTATTTACGGTTCATGAGATACAGCCCTCTGACAGACAGACGGACGGACGGACGGACAGTGACTAGACTTAGTAGCAGGGTTGGCACCCATCCGTTGGAACTCTAACCATCTGTGTATTTGTGTATATAAGTGAAATCGAATAGTACACATATTGTGAACGGTGAAATTTTTAATTGTGTTTACGTTGTTTTCTATATTGTTGTTTGTTAATACTTTTATAAAACTCGTTGAAAATGTTAACAATGTTTGGTTAGTGTCATTTTCTAGCTTTTGTTGATTCACTGTTATTTATTGATACGTTCATATAATAACAAGCTATACCTACTCAAGGTACTCCCAAGGTGCTAGAATGGTGACCTCGCACCGGAAGACGCAGCGTTGGAAGACCCCCCACTAGGTGGACGGACGACATCAGACGAGTCGCAGGGAGCCGCTGGATCCAGACGGCGCAAGACCGTGGCGTGTGGAAGTCCCTACAAGAGACCTATGTCCAGCAGTGGACGTCTATTGGTTGATGATGATGATGATGATGATGATGATGATGATCATGATGATGATGATGATGATGATGTTTCTCTATGTGATCAAATCAGAGACGAAGAGGACCAGAGTAACCGACATAGCTAAAGTGGTTGCGACGTGGAAGTGTAAATAAAGCTATTGTAATGTTATTTTTTTTCATTTCGTTAAAGCCTCGTATATCTCAGTTTATTTTCGCTCTACGTGTACAATATCTATACTAATATTATAAATGCAAAGTGTGTCTTCTGTCTGTCTGTCTGCCTGCTAGCTTTTCACGACCAATCCGTTCAAACGATTTTGACGAATACAGAGATAGCTTGCATTCCAGGGACGGACATAGGCTACTTTTTATCCCGGAAAATTAAAGAGTTCCCACGGGATTTTAAAAAACCTATACCTATCTACGCGGGCAAAGCCAAAATATGAGAAAATTATTAAATTCGGTTCAGTAGTTTCAGAGATTATTGATTACAAACAAACAATCAAAATAATCTTTCCTCTTTATAATATTAAAAGAATAGATATCTTGAAAGTAAGATGAATCAACAGCAGACTTATCGCTAAGTTACATAAATTATCGAACAAAGATTTTCCAAGAACTTAATTCAAAGAAAAATTTATCATCCTAAAGAAAATGGGACACAAACATCGTTTATCTTCGAAACCATTTTTATTTTTTAAGAAAATATAGGTAAAAAAGAAATGTCATTCAATTATTTTTGTAAGTTTAATAAAATGAACTAATTTAGAATCCAGAGCCATGGAAAGGTCGAAACTGTATCGTAATGGAAAAAAATATATTTTATAATATTATTTTGCAATATTTTCGTATCAAAATAGTGTTATAATAATTTTTTTATATGTCAAAGTATAATAATAGTGATTATAGTAAGCCAATATGTGACACATTTTATTTTATAACTAGATGATGCCCGTGACTTCTTTCGCGAGGATTTAGGTTTTAAAATCCCGTGGGCACTCTTTGATTTACCGGGATGAAAAGTAGCTTTTGTCCTTCCCCGGAATGCAAGCTATCGCTGTACCAAATTTCGTCAAAATCGGTTCTACGGATGGGCCGTGAAAGGCTAGCAGACAAACAGCCACACTTTCGCATTTATAATATTAGTATGAATTAGAATTTTAAGATAATATCAGAGTAGAAAAAATTATTTTACCGTTCAAAACTATTTGAGAATGTCCCCATAGGAATGAAGCTTGCAATTTTAATTTCGAACATCTCTCTACAGAGTCATGTTTTAAGCAATATTAAAAATAGCTCAAAGTCAAAGGGAATTTCATTGGAGCTACTTAGAAATACTATACACAACAGGGAATTGTGTCTCATATGTAGGTAAGGCTTTTATCAAGCTTTCTAGAATACACGAGCACACAATGGACCGAATACAGACAGGGGTGAAACGTTTTATCCAAATTAAAGGTACAAATATATAGTCCGCTACAGGTTGAGATGGCAATCGGGGAAGGAGGCAGGGGGACGCCGCGCGCACCCGCACGTCACCAGCGCTTGACCATATCGAGTTAGCACGGAGGCTTTACGGGTGTGGGAGGGTGTGCCCTCCCCGATTGCTATCTCGACCTGTCGCGTACTACACCTATGGATGTAAAGGAATTAGCCATCAAGGGTAGTTTGCAAATCTAATGGAAGAAACACAATTTACTTTTTTTTTAAATAAAAATGGCGAGCATACGAGCAGGCGGGTCACCTGATGTTAAGTGATTACCGCCGCCCATGAACATTTGCAGTACCAGAGGAACCAATGCGTTGCCGGCCTTTTAGAAATTTGGATCTACTTTCAGAATTACTTTTTTTATTTGTACCAAAATTACCAATAGTAAAAAGGTACCTAAAAGATTTTCTCTAAAAGAGATCTTTATCAGTGACCCTTGGCCATGTTATCGAGACATTACTGTCTGCCGCCTACTGTACCTAGGAAGCGTCGCATGACAATTTTACTGATTTAATACGAATAGTTTCAAAATGTCGATCCGAAAACCGCAAAATTCCATATTCCCACGCGGCCCCAGTCAGCAACTATTAAGCTAACTTATCGGTCCGACCATAACGCTTTATGACACGTTTGGTTGTAACCTTTTATGCGCCCAAATTGTGGTATAGTGACGTCACAAGCAATATGTTACGATATTTTGAGGCAGGTAAATAATAATCCCACCAAAAACATTTCATGTAAATTTGGTTGCCAAGACTCACAAGTTCATAATGCTTTCAATGTTAAAAAGTTATGAGAAGTCTGCCTATCCGCACTTGGCCAAAACCCGCACACCGCAACGGAGCCATGGATCAACGTGATATTTTTGGACGGAAGTATGTACATATAGTACCGATGGCCGCTGGGGCAGACGTGTTCTGGAGTAGAGGCCGCGTATCAGCAAGCGCAGTGTGGGACGACCTCCAACCCGCTGGACTGACGACCTTAAGAAGGTAGCGGGAAGTGGGTGGATGAGGAAGGCAGAGGATCGTGTGTGGGGGCGCGCTCTAGGGAAGGCCTATGTCCAGCACTGGACGCAAACAGGCTGATTGATTGAGGTACATAGTTAAAGATCTGGAGAGAGACATAGGACTGGAAAATTAAAAAAAAAATCACGAGATTTCTAGATCTAAATCCACGTAGTTGAGTCGTGAGCATCATCAAAACAGGTAATCCATACTAATATTATAAAAGCGAAAGTGTGTCTGTCTGTCTGTCTGTCTGCTAGCTTTACACGGCTCAACCGTTCAACGGATTTTGACGGAATTTGGTACAGAGGTAGCTTGCAACCCGGGGAAGGACATAGGCTACTTTTTATCCCGGAAAATTTAAGAGTTCCCACAGGAATTTTAAAAAACTAAATCCACGCGTACGAAGTCGCGGGCATCAGCTAGTAAATAATAATCAATCTAACCGTAATTAATTGTTTTTGGGTTTCGCCTCAGAATATTATTTTAGACCATAGTTCATCACGCTGGCTAAATGTGGATTGGTAGACTTGACACAGCCTTGAGAACATTGTGGAAAACTCTCAGGCATGCAGATCTCTTCACAATGTATGAATAGAATAGAATCCATACTTCTTCTATAAAGAATATGCCTTCTTCAACGTCAATATCAGATGTTTAATTCAATACACTCGTAAATACTTATGAGATAACTCATTGAAACACCATGTAATACTTCTTTAACACATTTAGGCTCATTGAAACACATGAAATACTTCTTTTACATCTTTATCACCACTTACAACAATACATCACACCTGAGATTACCTCCCAGCTCTAAAGCTCCAAACCAATTAAATTTTAGAAAACGCCATTTATGCCGACCAAACGTCACGTTTCTTTTTTTTTTCATCCATTCCACAGAAAAATGCAAAGTGTATGCCATTGGTCTGAATGGAAAACAACCCACCAATGACAGCCTCTCTGAAATTTCATCGAATGAGATTATTCCTAAATCTTAATGCAGTTGTAAAAAGTATGTGATTTGGCTCAAACGATAAATTATTATTTGAAAATCATGACACTTCCATACTAATATTATATATGCGTCTGTCTGTCTGTCTGTCTGCTAGCCTTTTACGGCCCATCCGTTCAACCGATTTTGACGAAATTTGGTACAGATATAGCTTGCATTCCGGGGAAGAACATAGGCTACTTTTTATCCCGGAAAATCAAAGGATTCCCACGAGATTTTCAAAAACTTAAATTCACGCAGACGAAGTCGCGGGCATTATCTAGTAGGTAATAAATAGGTCTAGTATATAAAAGTTTTAAACCAAATACTTTTATTTCAGGGTAGGTTTACGTAAAAAAAGGCGAGATAAAAGATAAAAAGCGAACGACAAATTGCCTATTGTCACACACCGTTACTTGCCAGGAAAACTTGTAACACTGTAAATCGGTATTTCGGATTTCTATCAAAGCGGGAAGCGAATCGAGAGTTATTTCGCGTGCTCTTCACCAAAAAAACTCCTTTTTTCCAATACATTTGATTTTTACTGAATTCTTTATACGCGAATACGAATTTTGGGTATTGTGTTAATTGTTTTTTGGCACAAAATAAATTCAATTTATATGAGCCTTTGGGTACAATGCCACGCTGCGGTGGTCTCGACGAGGTTTTAGATTTAATTTAATTTATTTTAGTTTTAATTTAATGTTGTTTTTTTTTTAGATTTAAGTTTATTAATAGTTTATTTGTTAACCATTGATAATAAAATTTTAATTTATATGAGCTATTTGGAAAAGCTTTTAAAGCTTACATTTTTTTAAAGAATATTATATTTTTAGGGTTGTGTATCTGTTAGTCGGGATAGTGAAGATAATATTATTATGTATTAAAAAAACCGGCCAAGTGCGAGTCAGGCTCGCGCAATGAGGGTTCCGTACTACAGTCGTATTTTTTCAACATTTTGCACGATAGTTCAAAAACTATGATGCATAAAAATAAATAAAAATCTGTTTTAGAATGTACAGGTGAAGACCTTTCATTCTAAAATATCATATACCCCACTTGATATAGTCACTCACTTCGAAAGTTGAAAATACTAATTATTAGTTAATGACCACAATTTAATTTTTTTTGTGTGATTTAACCCTAAATTCACGATTTTCAGATTTTTCCCCAAATGTCAGCTATAAGATCTACTTACCTGCCAAATTTCATGATTCTAGGTCAACGGGAAGTACCCTGTAGGTTTCTTGACAGACAGACGGACAGACAGACAGACAGACAGACAGACAAACAGACAGACAGACAGACAACAAAGTGATCCCATAAGGGTTCCGTTTTTCCTTTTGAGGTACGGAACCCTAAAAAGGGGAAAAGGCTTATTATGTTAACATAATCGTAATAGAACCAGAAAAATCTCTATGGGTATATGATGGGTCTATGGTACAAAGTGCAGCATCACTACCCACATTATTAAATTTTATGCGAAAGTTACACACGATTTCTCATATAATATGGTTTGTCCTCTAATCACCGCAACGGAGCAACTGATTGAAGTGATTATTGGCCTGGAGAGTGACATAAGCTACTTTTTATCCTGGAAAATCAAAGAGTTCCCAGTTTAAACCTAAATCCATACCTTTATACTAACCTCAAAAAAAAAACGAAAGTTCGTCTGTCTACTAGTTTTTCACATCCCATCCGTTAAACCGATTTTGATGATGGTGCAGAGTTATCTTACATCCCGGGGACGGACATAGGTTACTTTTTATCTCGGAAAATCAAAGAGTTTCCTCGGGATTTAAAAAAAACCTAACTAAATCCAGGACGATGGACCAAGTCGCGGGCATCACCTAGTATAAAATAAAACTTGTTTCTTGTTATGGACAGAGTAACGTTTGCATCTATCCAACATTTAAATTAAATAAAACAAAATTTCAAACTCAATTCTCATTTTATTTAAAGCGCCGACTGTCATTTCAGTTTAAAATTTAAATTTAAAACTTCGCAAATGTTGGAAAACAAACTTAAAACACAGTTTCATCATGGGAATCCGAACAAGCGACTGCAATAACTGTTTGCATAAAATTATATCAACAGAGTTCAATGAGCTTTACCTACCCGTTTCACAAACAAGACATTTCCATTTTCATCAATGGATATTTTTTTTTTACTCTTTTCTTTATTTTCGAGATGATCGAATGCAAACTCATATTTTTTTAGAGAAAAGGGAACTGTCTGTCTGTAGTGTCTGTCAATTCAAGGGAATCAAAATCTATAGGGTAGGTATTTTAGCGTTTAACCTATCGTGAGTGATTCCCATCTTTATATACAAGGAAAAATCAGCGAAAAATCCTATATTTTGTAAAAGTTCACGATATATTGCAAATAAAACGACCGTTGCGTAAGTAGGCTATCCGGAATCAATTCCATGTCGTAGATGGGGCATTGACCCAAGTTTTAAACGCTATACATTGCGGGGCTAATAGAATAGAATGTTTTTTATTCATGTAAACTTTTTACAAGTGCTTATGAATAGTCAGGTAGTTTTAATTTACCACTGGTTCGGAATGCCGTTCCTACCGAGAAGAACCAGCAAGAAACTCGGCGGTTGCTCTTTTCAATTTTTCAATTTACATAAATACATAAATAGATAAATTCTAAATCCCCAAAACTACAAGATAAGGCAAATGGTTATTGGTATTGCATTGTGTTTAGACAGTATAACAATAACGCTACGTTGCTAGCGTTCAGAACCAGAACTTCTGGTTACACCCTGTATATAATTATATAGGTAAATGGTAATGATGGATTCGCATATTTGTTTGAAGAAAACTCAAACACAAAATAGATTAAAACTAGAAACTGTACTAGATTAACTTTAAAAATTCACGGTAGGTTAAGTAAAAGGAAGGCGAAGAAACTTTTAATACTGAATACTCCTATAAGTATTTACTCGGCAAGTTTAATCTTAAGATTTAATTATACTGTAATGAGTTTCGCACTGCTAGTGGCTTCATTTAATTTTATAACTAAATTGCAACATTGTGAGGTCGAAAATAGACGGCCTTAATCTATTCAGCAACTAAGTTGCGAACGTTTGACTACAATAAGTTCGCAACTAATTTTCTTCCATGTTCTCCAATCTTCATCATCTCGTGGCCGGTTCATTGAGCACGGGTCTCCTCTCAGAATAAAAAGGATTTGGCTATAGTTAGAATACGCGGGCCAAGTGCGGATTGGCAGACTTCACACATCTTTAAGAACATTATGGAGAACTGTCACGTAGGTGAGTAGCAAAAAGAGCAAAAAAAAGTTCTAAAAGTAAAGCATAATATACCTAGACGTTTTATTTGCAACAAAAATATCGGTACATTTTCAATGTGACAATCAAACGTAAACCAGCCAACAAATTCCCGAATATTAAATCGCATAAACAAAGTTATATTTCGTACGTTTAAAGAATACAAAGAGAACAATAGCCGAGTGGGGGATAACGGGGAACTTTGGGCTCTAATCACATTTGGGGCAAAGTTACGGAGCACGGTGTTTTCTGAATTTCAATTAATCACGTCATGACAGAGCTCCGGAACTTGATAACTTTTACTGAAACGTTTTGACTTGTAAGTTGTAAGGTCTAATGTAGGCGATCCATTGGCGACTATATAAGCGCCGGTACGTTAGAAAATCACAGGATAAAAGTATATGTATAATACTCCAATAAGGCGGCTAAAATACCGCAGCTTTCTAAAATACCGCAACTTTGCCCAGGCTGTGGTATTTTAGCTACCAACCCTCCCAAGCTGGGCCGCTTTCATTTAAGACTGCATCATCACTTATCACTACGGGAGATCACAGTCAAAGGCTAACTAATCGTAATGGAATAAAAAGAGCAAAAAACTCTAAGCACCTAGACATTTTATTTCCAAGAAAAATATACCTTTTCATTGTGACTATCAAACGCAAACCAGCCAACAAATCCCCAATATTACATCGCATAAACAAAGTTATATTTCGTACGTTTAAAGAATACAAAGAGAACAATAGCCGAGTGGGGGATAACGGGGAACTTTGGACTCTAATCACATTTGGGGCAAAGTTACGGAGCACGGTGTTTTCAGAATTTCAATTAATCACGTCATGACAGAGCTCCGGAACTTGATAACTTTTACTGAAACGTTTTGACTTGTAAGTTGTAAGGTCTAATGCAGGCGATCCATTGGCGACTATATAAGCGCCGGTACGTTAGAAAATCACAGGATAAAAGTATATGTATAATACTCCAATAAGGCGGCTAAAATACCGCAACTTTGCCCAGGCTGTGGTATTTTAGCTACCAACCCTCCCAAGCTGGGCCGCTTTCATTTAAGACTGCATCATCACTTATCACTACGGGAGATCACAGTCAAAGGCTAACTAATCGTAATGGAATAAAAAGAGCAAAAAACTCTAAGCACCTAGACATTTTATTTCCAAGAAAAATATACCTTTTCATTGTGACTATCAAACGCAAACCAGCCAACAAATCCCCAATATTACATCGCATAAACAAAGTTATATTTCGTACGTTTAAAGAATACAAAGAGAACAATAGCCGAGTGGGGGATAACGGGGAACTTTGGACTCTAATCACATTTGGGGCAAAGTTACGGAGCACGGTGTTTTCTGAATTTCAATTAATCACGTCATGACAGAGCTCCGGAACTTGATAACTTTTACTGAAACGTTTTGACTTGTAAGTTGTAAGGTCTAATGCAGGCGATCCATTGGCGACTATATAAGCGCCGGTACGTTAGAAAATCACAGGATAAAAGTATATGTATAATACTCCAATAAGGCGGCTAAAATACCGCAGCTTTCTAAAATACCGCAACTTTGCCCAGGCTGTGGTATTTTAGCTACCAACCCTCCCAAGCTGGGCCGCTTTTATTTAAGACTGCATCATCACTTATCACTACGGGAGATCACAGTCAAAGGCTAACTAATCGTAATGGAATAAAAAGAGCAAAAAACTCTAAGCACCTAGACATTTTATTTCCAAGAAAAATATACCTTTTCATTGTGACTATCAAACGCAAACCAGCCAACAAATTCCCAATATTACATCGCATAAACAAAGTTATATTTCGTACGTTTAAAGAATACAAAGAGAACAATAGCCGAGTGGGGGATAACGGGGAACTTTGGGCCCTAATCACATTTGGGGCAAAGTTACGGAGCACGGTGTTTTCTGAATTTCAATTAATCACGTCATGACAGAGCTCCGGAACTTGATAACTTTTACTGAAACATTTTGACTTGTAAGTTGTATTGTAAGGTTGTATTCGTCAGATCGCTAACACACTGGGACCAGAGTGAAAAACTCTCGGTTTGATCCTGAATCGACGATATTATATCAAATACTAGCTTATGCTCGCGGCTAAATAAAGAGAAAGAGAAACCACCTATAATATTTTAATAAAAATACCTACAGGAAAATATTTACTTCGCTAATTAATAGCTAATATTTATAACCAGTATGCAGTAAAGCTTGTTTACCAAGAAACGGTTTATTTTTCTTTCATCTCAGCTTGCGGCAAGGCAAGGTAGATTACCAGCAAACCTCGTTCACGTAATATGCTAATAGGACCTCTTGTTGATGCTCCCTTGAGATCATTTACATAGCTGAGTTGCCTTGGGAACAGAGCCTAAAGGTGAACGGCTCACTCGAATGAAGGAATGATGCAAATCTTTTGAGTGAGAGAACTGTATCACATAATTTACATAATCAACGAGATACGAATAATATTTTTACGGAGTTGTGTGCGTTTTAAGCAATTAATTAATCTAAAAATATAAAATGAAAAGGTGACTGACTGACTGATCTATCAACGCACAGCTCAAACTACTCGATGGATCGGGCTGAAATTTGGCATGCAGATAGCTTTTATGACGTAGGCATCCGCTAAGAAAGGATTTTTGAAAATTCAACCCCTAAGGTGGTGAAATAGGTGATTGAAATTTGTATAGACCACGCGGACGAAGTCGCGAGCATAAGCTAGTATCATTTAAACTATCGTGAGTGATTTCCATTATACATATATCACACTCACGTGTTTAGTCGACGTTACCCTGACTAGTTTCGAACCCATCCGGGGTCCTTTTTCACAGGGACTCAGTTCACACTAAACACGTGAGCAAAGCCGAAATTAATATTACTTGCTATGGTGAAGGAAAACGTGAGGATACCTGCATGCCTGAGAGTTCTCCATAATGTTCTCAGGGGTGTTGCGCGCAAGTTAACTTGACGGTGACACAAGATGGCGAATTTCAAAATAACCGCCATGCATTTGTACGGGAGCGGTGTGCAGGCTCGACCGTACCAAAGGGGAGATCTCCCACCAAGCGGTTGGTTGTGCTCGGCAGCGCCAGCTGGGCCGACGGTTGTATCTTGAAACTTCTATATATAGTCCAGATTGCCGAACACTCTGTTAGTGCGAGTACTGTCGGCGGTACATTTGTTCGGGACTACGTTATCGATTGAACAGCGCCATCTAGTTTATATTGTGGCAATCGCCACACATTTAAAAAGTACATAATGTTATAGGTACCTTGTACGATGGTACGGAACCCTTGGTGTGCAAGTCTGACTCGTACATGACCGGTTTTAACTCCCTGATGACCACTATAACTCTATTACGAACAAAACCTTTCGAACAACGATGAAGTTATTATCATCTAAGTTATCACGTTGTGAAAAATTTATGTATCAAAAATTCAAATAAATGGCGCGGAAAAACGCTCGGTCATCACAATATCGGAAATTATAAAGGTTGCCACACACTGACGGCGTTTTTTAGTTAGTTTTTAGTTTGGTCCTTTTATTACAAGTATTAAATAAATAATAATAAAATTAAATAAATAAAATTGATTTATTTCAGGTTAACATACCCATAATAACAACTTTAAAATTAATAAAAGTAAAATACCAATACATAAAATAATTAATAAATAAAAATTAAATTAAATATCTAGTACCTTCTCTCCGGCATTGGTACTGGAACATGTCTTTCACAGCAATGCCGAAGATAAGGACAGTCGAGTCGGGCTGCCCTTGTATTACTTATATCACTTACTAGCTTATTCCCGCGATTTCGTCCGCGTGGACTTCACAACTTTCAAACTCCTATTTTACTCCCTTAGGGGTTGAATTTTCAGAAATCCTTTCTTAGCATTCTTCTTAGACATCCGTCTACATCATAATAGCGATCTGCATGCCAAATTTCAGCCCAATCCGTCCAGTAGTTTGAGCTGTGCTTTGATAAATCAGTCAGTCAGTCGACAGTCAGCATTTTCTTTTATAAAAAAATGTATATTTAGATTACTTCTGATGATTATAAAGAGGTTAAGTTTGTAAGTTCATTTGTAATCTCTGGAGCTACTGAAC
The DNA here is from genome assembly GCF_902806685.2 of Maniola hyperantus. Classification (NCBI taxonomy): domain Eukaryota; kingdom Metazoa; phylum Arthropoda; class Insecta; order Lepidoptera; family Nymphalidae; genus Maniola; species Maniola hyperantus. Next base: position 12,100,293 of record NC_048555.1, read on the forward strand.
CAATTTTGAAAAAAAAATTCTTTCAATGATAGAAACCCACATTATTCTTGAGTGAATTCCTATACTACATTTTTGTAATATAAGATACCCGTGCGAAGCCGGGGCGGGTCGCTAAGTAATAAATAAAGTGCTTCAATGTATCTACATAAAATTTTTCATTGCCTCGGTGTTCTTGCCAACAGTGTGTGCCGACCTTTAGCCCACTAAACGATCTCCCGGCTTTAAAAACTTGACTATCATTATGAGTTGATTTATAGTTCAAAAGTAGTCCAAATTGAGTTCCGCAAACCCATGTTACAGACCCTTGTTTTGGTTTGACGTAAATTAATTATACAACCTCTAGGACCCAGAGGTACGAAATTAACTTTGTATGAAAGAGATAAGGGTCCCGTAGAATAGGTTTTACCTACAGTTGAATCAAATTATAGAAACACTAGCTGATGCCCGCGACTTCGTACGCGTGAATTTAGGTTCTAAAAAACCGGCCAAGTGCGAGTCAGGCTCGCGCAACGAGGGTTCCGCAATACAGTTGTATTTTTTCGACATTTTGCACGATCATTCAAAAACTATGATGCATAAAATTAAATAAAAATCTGTTTTAGAATGCACAGGCGAAGACCTTTCATATGATACCCCACTTGATAAAGTTATCTATGTTACTTCGAAAATGGAAAATACTAATTATTAGTTTATGACCACAATTTAAACTGTTTTGTGTGATGTAACCACAAATTCACGGTTTTCAGATTTTTCCCCGAATGTCAGCTATAAGACCTACCTACCTGCCAAATGTCATGATTCCAGGTCAACGGGAAGTACCCTGTAGGTTTCTTGACAGACAGACAACAAAGTTATCCTATAAGGGTTCCGTTTTTCCTTTTGAGGTACGGAACCCAAAAAATCCCGCGGGAACTCTTTGATTTTCCGGGATAAAAAGTAGCCCATGTCACTCTCCAGGTCTTAAACTATATCCATGCAAAACATTACGTCTATCCGTTGCTCCGTTACGACGTGATTGAAGGACAAACCAACAAACAAACACACTTTCGCATTAATTATAATAAGGGTACTGATTGAAACTGTCACACAGCAGCGGTGAGTATTACATAACACACAGTACGAACTAATCATCTGTCTATTGCGATGTACCAATACAGACGTGAGTTTGTGACCCCTAGAAATACGCCATCTATAGCTTTGTCTAGCTGTGATAGCCTAGTGGTGAGGACGTCCGCCTTCTAATCGGAGGTCGGGGGTTCGATCCCGGGCACACATCTCTAACTTATCCGAGTTATGTGCGTTTTATGTAATTAAATATCACTTGCTTTAACGGTGCAGGAAAACATCGTGAGGAAACCTGCATGTCAGAGAGTTCTACATAATGTTCTCAAAGGTGTGTGTAGTATACCAATCCGCACATGGCCAGCGTGGTATGCCCAAAACCCTTCTCGCTCTGAGAGGAGACCCGTTCTCTGTAGTGAGCCGGCGATGGGCGATGATGATGATAGCTTTGTCGTTCACTGCGTGAAGCCTTATTATTATTATTATTATTATTTATTTATTTATTATTTAATTAGAACGGCCATAAAGCCAATTACACTAATTAAACTCCGAGTACAAACTAACAAACATACATACAAAAATTGTTAAAATTATAAATTTTAAAAAGCAAAATTATAAATTTTCACAAAAGTGCAAAATCTGACCCATGAGGTCAGCCCATTTGTCAGCAAATGGGCTGACAAACTTATGTAGAGCCATTGTTCAAAATACAAAATCCAGCCCAGTTTAGCGCAAAATCAATTTGAATACGATTTTAGGAAAGGTCAGACGTAGGGCAGGTGGTACTATAATTATTATTTGCTGTCAATTGTCTCCAAATTGTTATTGTTTTGAAAACAACATTTCGAACTGTTCACCGATTTGAATAAATGAATCCGAATAGTTTCCTAATGACTGTGATAAATAATTATTGTTTGAATAGGTAATATTTAAAGGCCGATTTTCAATCGCCAAATATCTGATTGAGGGATTTGACGTCTAGTTTAATTGAAGAAGAGATTAACTGATGTTTTGACAGCTTTTGTATACGAAACCTTTTATTTTTATAATGTACTGTACTAGGTAAATACCTGATCCGTGACTTCACTTGTTAAGGCTCCCACTGAAAACCAGCGCTGCAGCTTGCTGCAGCATGATGCTGAGTGGGAGACCTATATTTGGTCACACGTACTCGTATATATATATAGTATTTTTTATTATTATTATTTTTAACTTATCAGTTTAATTATATAGATTGACTTAATTAGCTTTTAAGGTTTATTGTAGTATTGTGATCAAATAAAAGTTTTCTTTCTTTCTTTCAAACCTGTATCTAAAGTGACTAATATTCCTCAGAGGTAATCATTGACTTATATGTATAATATTACTTCGTATGGACAGGGCCATTGAACAAACAAAATGGCACCGATTCAATGGTGCTTTAGCACCAAATGCAACCTCAGTGACGTCTGGATTTCAAACGGGTCGTTCATTAGTATCTAAGAGGTGGCGCTAATTTATTTGGTTCCAAACCGTGAAAAATTTTGTTCGCTTGGGCATCTTGTCATTTATATCGATGATTGTAATCGATTGGCTGACATTTTTGGGGTAAAATATGAATTTGAAATTTGTTTAGTCCACGCAGATGAAGTCGCGGAATAAGCTAGTGAAAAATATAGGTAGTGATTGTATAATAAGTAATTAATTATTCCGAAACTCGCACAAAATTTAATTTATTCCCCTGCTTGCCCTACTCAACAAAATAATTTCATGCAGAAATTTGACTACACTAATTACTCTAAATATGTTCTGCGCCACAGTCGGCGGATTAAAGTAATTTAGACCATTAAATCAATTAACCTGGATCCTAATGAATAGGACGATTATACGGAATACAATATCTGGTCTAATTTTAGAGCGAAATATGGATTATTTACTGTTAGGATAATATTCATAATTCCAAACTTCGATTCATAATGTACTAGATAAATTCAGGGTGTAACTAGAATGCTGGCAAAAATGAAGTCAGATGATAGTACTAGTACTACTATACCTAGTACTAACTTTTTTTTCTTTTTTTTTTAATAGATATAGCGAGCAAACGAACAGGCGGGTCACCTGATGTTAAGTGATTACCGCCGCCCATGAACATTTGCAGCACCAGAGCCGCCGATGCGTTGCCGGCCTTTTAGGAATTTGTTGTTGTTGGAGTTGTTTTTAGGAGTTTGTAACTCTGTACCAAATTTCATCAAAATCGGTTAAACTGTCGGCCGTGAACAGCTAGCAAACAGACACACTTTCGCATTTATAATTAGTATGGATTTTCATTTGTTTTACTAAGTCAAACACAGAAGAGGACACAATTTTCTATTAAATTTTTTGACGACCTCCCTGGCGCAGTGGTAAGCGCTGCGGTCTTATAAGTGGGAGGTCCCGGGTTCAATTCCTGGCAGGGATTTGGAATTTTATAATTTCTAAATTTCTGATCTGGTCTGGTGGGAGGCTTCGGCCGAGGCTAGTTACCACCTTGCCGGCAAAACCGTGCCGCCAAGCGATTTAGCGTTCCGGTCCGATGCCGTGTAGAAACTTACCACCAGGTGAGACTGCAGTCAAGTGCTAACTTGTATCTGAATAAAAAAAAATAAAAAAATGTGATTGCTTTTGATCGAAGGTTCTAACAGGAATTGATAATTCGTGATTCAGGCAAATGTGTTCAAATTATGTTTCGAATTATCAACAAATTCAAATTTCAAACAATTTTGATATGTTCGAGTTGAATATTAATTTGGTAATCGATATCAATTTGTACGGGGTTTTGTGGTAGTTTCGAACAATTTAGTTCAACTGCTGAGCGAAATTGTTTGAATTACTCATCTACCTAAGAAGGTAACTGTCGAAGGGTAAAAAAATTACAATACTTCTATACTAATAATATTATAATTAATGCGAAAGTGTGTCTGTCTGTTAGTCTGCCTGTCTATCTGTCTGTGGATTTCAAACCTATTTTACCCTCTTAGGGGTTGAATTTTCTGTAATCTTTTCTTAGCGGATGTCTACATCATAATAACTATCTGCATACCAAATTTCAGCGCGATCCGTCCAGTAGTTTGAGCTGTGCATAGATAGAACAATCAGTCAGTCAGTTACTCTATCGGTTAACTTTTCTTTTTATATATTTTAGAAGACTATACTATTTCACCAAAAAAAGACAAAAAAGTCGAGTCTTAGATTATATTTTTGCAGGTATAAACACCGATTATTAAGTTCCGTTATTTTAGCCTTATTTGACAAATATAATGGTGTTACAATAGATCTAAATCAAAGAGACTTTACATATTACGTTGCTAACGACTACATACCAAATATTAGCATAATTTCCGAGTATAATGATAAACATATTTGATGTATCTCAATTTCTAGTACCGCAATGCGCAAACTATCTTTTGTCAAGCAAGAAATTTAACATACAACATAGATACCTAGTGTAAAGTGTCATAGTTTAACTATTAAACAGTTTGGAAATTTTACCGACAAGACGCGATCTTACACCGAGGTTTCGCCTTCTTTGGTAGTATTAAATCTTAGTAGAATTACTTGTTATGGAGTCAAATTTTAAGTAATCCAATACGCAATCAGTTACGTATCTACTCCAAGTATAATAGAGTGTAGTACTAAAATGACGTTATTTTTTGTATCGCGGTAGTTAATGAGGCTAGAATTCATTATTAAACAGAATAATTTATAAAATCATGTTTTTATTCATTTTAAAATACGTAGTTATTAACGTCACACTGTATGGAAAGCAATTAATGACATCACATGGCGTAAACGACAAATATTTTTAAATTTTTTAACATAAAAAATATTTTCCCGCAGAAATTACTCTATTTTTATGTCAAAAATTGAAAAAATGTTGTTTACAGGTTGTTACGTCATTATTTCTCTTCCGTACAACGTGACGTTCATGTTAAAAATAAATAAAATCATGGTTTTTTAAAATTATTCTCTTTAATACTGAATTCTAGCCCCATCCATATACCTACTACCGCTATACAAAAATCACTTCATTTTATAGTCTATAAATTAGACATTAGACAAGAACCTTTGAAGTACACTACTTAAAATAATATTCTAAGATACGACCTACAACGACCGAATTTACGCAAAGCTCGTTTAAATTTATTTCCGAACTGTATAATTGCTAAGCCATGTAAGTAACATGCCACTTTATATCAAATGCTTCTAGTACTGAAACATATAAATCATGGAGAACTCGCTGTCACTTCCAGATATCTCTGTTTATACATTTGTGGCTCTATTTTCATGAACTCTTTATATTTTATACAAAATTAGCATTTATTGCTTTATATTTAAGTTGTTTGTTCTATATTTACTTTAACCCTAATGTTTTTATTCAATTTAGTACAGACTTGAATGAACAATGAACTTTCGTCTACGATGTCATTAGCAAAAGTTTTACAGAGTCAACTTTCCTACCACAATTTTTGGTACTTACTCATTTTCTGTTCACCTAAAGAAGCCGAGTGTGAATGGTTCCGATAAAATCTCGACCAAATGTGGCAACCCTAATGTAGAATCGATACACGTAAACGATATAATACGCTTACACGATCAAAGCAAATAACATTATTTTGACGTAAAATTTCCATACAATGTATGTTATACATAAATATGTGAGGACCAAGAAGCGCTCCTTGGGAGACCCTTTTAGTTGAGGGCAATAAATCAGACCCTAATGGCGTGTAGGCTCTTCGCAGGCCTTCTACGCATAATATTTCTGAATTTTAGGCTGACCCGAGAACGGATTAAGGACTAAACGTTCGGAATATAGAGCGGACTGAATGCTGTTCAGTGTCAAAGGCTTTCGTAAGGTACAGATGGATTTCGTTATAGTGTCCATGGAAATTTGATTGAATGGCCCAACGCTCTACGACGCTATGCTAGGAGAAAAAGTGTTAGGTTTGTCTTTCAAGTAAGCCACAATAGCGTCCCAAATTGACTCAAAATTTTAGTGGATATACCTAGTTAAAGACCTGGAAAGTGATATCGGTTACTTTTGATTCCGAAAAATCTAAAAGTTACCAAGTAATTTTTGAAAAACTAGTTAGGGTTTCGTCTAGTTATACCGTTATGTAATGTAATACGAAGTTAGACGAAACTTTTATTCCCTACCCATATTATAAATGCGAAAGTCTGTTTGTTTGTTAGTTTATTGGTTTTTTGATTTGCCCTTTAAACACGTCGCAACGAAACTACGGATCAACGTGAATTTTTGCATGGGTATAGTTGAAGACCTGGAAAGTGACATAGTTTACTTTTTATCCCAGAAAATCAAAAAGTTTTCACTGGATTTTTAAAAATCTAATTCGACGCGAATGAAGTACTATTTTTGAGTTACAAAATTTATACCTTCGTCGTATGAAACTTTTGACACTATAATTACCTACTTCTAATTTTCATCGCAAAAGATAAAGTCCCTAAGTAGTTTTTTTTTGCTGACTGTAATTGAATGACTACGATGGATCATCTGCGAAGCTAACTAAAATTTAACCATCAACCTACATCAAAGTTAATTTTCAACTAAATTCTACAACTGTTCCAATACAAAGGATTTCAATGTTAATTTCAAAGCTTCAATGTTCAAGACATTTGGCTTGACCCAGAATCCTTCGTTTGACGTCATCGCTCTTTGGTTCTTGTCATCTTACAGAACAGTTAGTATTTTGCTTAATAAACTGGGATCATGTTCTATATCCGCTTTGATCTATAATTTATTGTGTCAAGGCTTGTTTTAATGATGGCTTGTTTATTGTACGCCTAATTTTTTTTGTCAACATTATTGTTATTGTTGTTATGCTTCACTTACCTATTGTTAAAATATTTTTCTCCTATAATAAATTATTTTTGTTTCCTTTATTTTCTATTTATTTTTGTGGTTTTTAGGGTGCCGTACTTCAAAAGGAAAAACGGAACCCTTATAGGATCACTTTGTTGTCTGTCCTTCTGTCTGTCGGTCTGTCAAGAAACCTACAGGGTACTTCTCGTTGACTAAACTAATAATCATGAAATTTGGCAGGTTTTATAGCAGACATTCGGGGAAAAATCTGAAAACCGTGAATTTGTTGTTATATCACACAAAAAAAACTAAATTGTGGTCATGAACTAGTAATTAGTATTTTCAATTTTTGAAGTAAGATAACTATATCAATTGGGGTATCATATGAAAAGTCTTCACCTGTACATTCTAAAACAGGTTTTTATTTATTTTTATGCATCATAGTTTTTGAATTATCGTGCAAAATGTTGAAAAAGTATGACTGTAGTACGGAACGCTCGTTGCGCGAGCCTGACTCACACTTGGCCAGTATTTTTTACCAGTCTTTGCTATAATAGAGTACTTACACGCCTTTCATACCTTCCAGGTTGACTGGCAGATAAGGTTCCTGCGCCTGATCCAATCTTTGTATGACTTTATTAATACTACTTCTACTTAAAAATAACTATGTTATTTAAGAGCAGAATTGCTTCACAAGACTTAAGTTATAGCAAGAACCACATACAAAGAGAAATCTCGATTCCCAAATACACAGAAACTACACAAATTTCCTCTTCTAAATTTATGCCTTTACAAACACAACCTATTGAATACATCACCATTATTAACCTCTGAAATATTCCCCCCCTTTTAAAACTTGCTCACAATTTCAACTTTGCCCCAATAAGATTTGTTATGTAGTATGTACTTCATTTTATAATTCACATACCTACTTGCCAAACGTTTTTCATATCAACTACACTAGAAATAAAGTCCATTTGAGTTTGAACAAAGTAAATAAGAGATGACCGAATTAGTAACAAACAGTGGCACAAATTGTGGAATATGAAACTACGCGGGGATTTGTTCACGTTAACTCCGAATGTATTTATGAGGATTTACAATTGTAATACTTCCCGCTGTCGCTATTGTTTATACTTTATATAACGACGGCGACGTGATTTAAAATGACAATTTCAAATCCGGAATCTGGAATGTGCTTTATGGTTCTATGTAAGTTTAATTTTGTTTGTGCAAATATCTCAAAAACGTCAGGTTTGGATATACCTATTTTTTTTTTATTTTTTAATTACCAACATAAAGAATGTTTAACAAATCCAATTTAGACACAGCAAAAAACCACGAAGGTTTAAAAAGTGTGTCATTCCGTCTACATCTTAATACATAATAATAATAATAGTGTTTCTATAAACAATATAAATTGTTTATAGAAACCCCTATTACATTACATTTCATGCATGGTCTTTCAGGCCAAAGGGAAACCCGTGCCCTCAAACGTACCACCCATTAAGTTATACGGTACCCCGTTAAAGAGGGTGGTTCAGTTTAAATACCTAGGGCTTGTGGTGACTTTTGACCTGAAAGACGATGCTGATATAGAGAGAGAACGCAGGGCACTGTCTATTAGAGCGAACATGATCTCTCGCAGGTTTGCTCGTTGTTCTGTCCCTGTAAAAGTAACGCTCTTTAGAGCTTACTGCACTTCTTTTTACACGAGCAGCCTGTGGGTGGACTACACGCAGAAACAGTACAATGCCCTGCGTGTTCAGTTCAATAATGCGTTCAGGATGTTAATGGGACTACCTCGTTACTGTAGCGCGTCGGGGATGTTCGCGGATGCGCATGTGGATTGTTTCTACACGACCATGCGTAAACGGTGCACATCCCTGGTGCGCAGGGTACGGGCTAGCTCCAGTGGCATCCTGAGGGCATTTGCTGACAGGTTTGATTGTCAGTACCTGAACCATTGTCATATGGGTCACGTGCTGACTAATCAGGCCTGTCTTAGATATAGTATTAGGATTAGGTAAATAGTTATAAGATTACTAACATTAGTTTTTTAAGGCGTGTGTTATTACTAACAAATTATGATCGTGTTTTATGGTCGAATTAAAGGATTTTTATTCTTTATTTTTGTATTTCATACAAAAATGGGGATCATTACAATTTGTTAATATAATAGGATTTTAGCTTATATTTTAAATTAAATCTAGTTAATGTTGTTGGATTTTCAAAAATCTTTTCTTAACGAATGTCTACATCATAATACCTCATATTACAATCCTGTCATAACAGTGTGTCGCTCTTATAATGAATTTGTTGACCCTCCACCGGGGACCCACTCACGTCGCCCACCACACGTCCGAGGCGCACCAACGATGCTGATTCGCCCTTAGCCAGCGTGGTGGTGGTGGCATACGGCCAAACCCTTCTCATTCTGAAAGGGGGCCCGTGGTTCAGTAGTTAACCGACGATTAATTGATTATAATTTATATAGAACTAGCTGCCCCGGCGAACTTCGTACCGCCTAACAGTCGATTCTTTTTCAGGATTTTTTTAAATTTTTCTCTCCGTAAGAACCATCCTCGTACTTCAAGGAATTAGCGAAATCGGTTCAGCTGATCTCGAGATTTGCGATCAGCAACACATTCAGCGATTCATTTTTATATATAGAGATATATATAGATAAAGTTAAAGATAGATAGATAGATAGATAGAAATACTTTATTGCACACAAAAAATATTACATAACTATTACAAAAAAACTAAAAACTAAAAAATAATTGTATGCAAAGGCGGCCTTATTGCTCACAGCAATCTCTACCAGGCAACCTTTGGTAAAGATAATGGATATAGGTAAAAATAGCCTAGTGACATGAAACAATCCTTCTAGGGTTTACGTAATTTATACCGTTTTCATTATCCATCCTCGTGAAGAAAATTTTGAGCTTCTAAAGCACTTTAACGCCAAACTTTTCGTTTTATGAAAGAACATTCACTTTGCTTAAAGATCCCCATCTTAGTGGTTTAAGAGTTTGAAGTTTTTTATTACTGGCCGTAAAAATGATGTACAACGTACAATTTGAGTAAGTCATATGCAATAGAAAATATTTTTAATACTTTTATAATAGGCTACTTGACTCATATCTAATTTCATCCAATAAATGATTATTTATTATAGTATTTTGCTTAAGACAACGAAATATATCAATAACAATTATTAAAAACGCAGGATGGATATATAAATCCAATTTAAAAAAATACAGTTTTTATTTTTATTTGAAACGCAGAAAACGCTGTCAGCCATGATGTGACGTCATTAAATATGTAAACAAAGAAATGTCATCCCGATGTGACGCGGGGACTAACGTAGTATCCATATATATAAAATTTAGAGTCGTGACTAACTTATATATCAACGCACAGCCTAAACATCTAAACAGCTGATCCTAGATACATGAAATTTGGTGGGTGTGTTCTTTGTAGGTAAAGAGAAGGTATCCACTAGGAAAGGATTTTTTGAAATTTCACCTCTGAGTGGGTTAAATGGAGGTTTGAAATTTATGAAGTCCACGCGGGCGAAGTCACGAGCATAAGCTAGTTTTTTATATTTCTAAAAACTCATAGTAAACGTAAAAAAATATCGTTTTCTCTTTATAAATTGAATAAGTTATTAAGTAAGACTTACAACAAAGTGATCTTTGCAAAAATAAGGGTTGAAGTCGTTAGTCATATAGGATCCCTTTAAGCAAGTCCTCGCGTGTTACGTATATTTATTTCACTGGGCACTCTAATCCACAACTTTCCTGTGGTGTTTATCGATGCGTTTTTTACATTCTCGGATGATACAATAACGATAATTACTATATTTTTCATGTAAACTAGTATAGAAGTCATGTTTATTAAACTTTGGGAGGTTATGCTGTTGTTTACAAATGCATGACGTCAGAGCACAGATAATCTATCGGCCAAACATGGCCGACAGTGTTTTCACCTGTCTAAGAAAAATATATTTTTAAATTAAAGTTTTACGGTTTTTAGGGCGGATGACACCTGCGACTTCATTCAAGTGCGCTTCAGTCCAGTAATTTGAGTTGTGCGTTGATAGATCAGTCACCTTTTCCTTTTATATAATATTTAGAAAATTTAAAAGATAAGTTTAGGTTTGATGCACTCATAAGAACACAAGTTATTATTATTATTTATTTATTTATTATTTAATTACAACGGCCATAAAGCCCAATTACACTAATTAAACTACGAGTACAAACTAACATAAACATACTTACAAAAAGTTATAACTTGTAACACTAGTATGCAGTTGACCTTAAATAAAATAGTGAATAAAAACTATGTACCTAGTTGAATTATAAAATACAATTACGAGAACTGAAGAAGTATACAAAACAAACGATTCACGGACGCGAAAACAAAAACAAAATGTCTGAACGCTTTGATGGTCGACAAGAGCTCGTTGTAAATGCATTCGTTAGAATAGAACCTTTGAGAGCCCTGTAATATTATTCATCTGGGTGCTTTGTGATACAGATAGTATAGGGGTCTGTCTAACTGACTAACATATTATCTCTCTTCTAAAAGGGTACTACCTCTTCCCCTGGTTATCTACGAGAGCGATTTCAACTATCCCGCCCTCCAACTAGACCTATGCGGTCGTGTGTCTCACAAAATCCTCTCGTCACTCCCCATTGTAACACAGTCTTCTATAACAAATCTTTCACCGTACTAGCTACCCAACTTTGAAACTCACTTCCTGAAAATGTCAGAGAGAACTGCCACTCAGTACACTCATTCAAATACAGAGTGCAGCAGTATTACCTATCATTACTATAGAGTATTTTATATATTATATGTATTTATATTTTTTATATATTATATATTTATAATTATTTATGATAAGTTGATTTGAGTATTAATAAAAGATATTTATGTAGTTTATTAGATTCTAGTACCGTAGACCTATTCCACTTCTTGATACGCCTTACTCACAACCTTGAATGGGAAGCTGGAAGAAATCTCTGTTTAGAGATAAGCATTTCCAATGTAACTTAATTTATTATTACTTTGTAACTACAATTTTGGTACATGAATAATTAAAATAAATAAATAAATAAATAAAAATAAGTGAGGGCAGGGCATTATAAGCTATTTTTGGACTGGTTATTGGACTGTCCTCTCCTTTAAACTTGCACGTAGACATTGGTCACACGCGCAGAGCTTAGAGAGGTTTTACTCTTTATCTAACCTAACTAAAACATTAACCTGATCAGAGCACAAAATTACTACTACAACCAATCATTTAAAATGGCGACCTAAACGCAAAGCATTTAAGGGGACTCAGTTCGGTGCTTTCTCCATACAAACGTAGGAGGGAAAATACAACAATATTCGATATTGTACGCACAAAACTAAGAATTATATTGATTTATCTCGTCATTATCTAGGTTCAATGATATCTAAAACATTGAAAAAAATATTGATTTAAAAGTTACGAGCCTCAAAAGATTCCTATTTTAACACTAAATTTATGACAACTTTGGGCGTAAATAAATAAGATTAGGGATATGAAAATTCTAAAACAATTTATCATTAGACGTAGTTTATTTATTCATTAGTTGAAATAACTTTACTTTGCAAACATAAATTCAGTAGTTTTTTCTCAAAAATACTTTTCCTAAACCTTTTTCGCGCGCTTGATTTCAGTGATAATCATCGTGCCTCTCAACTTTCTCATACAATGTCAAGTGAAAAGCAAACACGTTACCCACGTGCACTGCCAATTTCGATCGAGCGTCCTGCGTCACCTTAATAGTCGAATGAGTCTGCGAGCGAGACGCAGACTGACTTTAAAACTGTCAACCACGCGTATTTAAATACAATCGACTCAAAATATTGACGCAACACATCACGTGACGTCAGTACCCGTAGTACAAGATTTTACGTCTCACCAAACGAAACCAAATTCGAGAGTCGAAATATTTCCGCGTTACAGTAAAATGGACCTAAACAGCCTTGAATTGAAGTCAAATATTCAATGCCACTGATTTTAATTTCGCAATGTTTCCGCTTGGAGCGCTGGCTGTAGAAGTGTAGACAAACTTGAGCTTTAAAACATGGCATTTAAGATCCAGTTTACTGTAACGCGGAAGTATTTCGACACTCGAATTTGGTTTGGTTTGGTGAGACGTAAAATCTTGTACTACGGGTACTGTTTCAAAGGCGGCAAATATAAGTGCGATAACACTTCTGTTTATCACTATCCATATTATACATGTATGACAAACTGGCTTTACTCACGTATTTAGTCGACGTTAGCACGACTAGTTTCGAACCCATCCGGGGTCCTTTTTCTCAAGGACTCAGTTCGCGCACGCGTCGCGGCTGTTTAAGAACCCCGGACGGGTTCGAACTTCGAAACTAGTCGGGCTATGTCAACTAAATACGTGAGTAAAACTCTCAGGCATGCAGGTTTCCTCACGATGTTTTCCTTTGTTAAAACAAGTGATATTTAATTACTTAAAACGCACATAGCTCCAAAAAGTTAAAAGTGCGTGCCCAGGATTGGGGGGACCTCCGATTAGAAGCCGGCCGTTATAACAGCTTCATCATAACAATATGTCATCGAATAAATAAAGAAACGCTATTATCCTTTATCTATATCTTTGAGCCTCAATAGCTCAACCGTTATTTGAGTGGACTGAAAACCGAAAGGTCGACGGTTCAAAATTCAAATCCCACCCGTTGCACTATTGTCGTACCTACTCCTAGCACATTCCTGACGCTTAATTGGAGAGGAAAGGGGAATATTACTCATTTACTCATTTAATATGGCTAATATTCTTTTAAAAATTAAAAAAAAAACTATGGCTAGAATGTCTGAAATACGTTCGTTAGAACATTTCAGAGCCCTGTAATATTCAGCTTTGTGAATTCAGTAGGGCTAAATAATTACTGTTTCCCTTTTGTCAGGAATTATTCACAGTTTGGCTTTAGAATATCAATGACACAATAATGAAAGACTAAAATGGAGAGGCTTTATTTTTTAACTACTTTATGCTCGCAACCGCGTCCGCGTGGACTACACGAATTTCAATTTTCAAACCGCTATTTCGCCCCCTTAGGGGTTGAATTTTCAAAAATCCTTTCTTAGCGGATGCCTACGTTATAATAGCTATCTGCATGCCAAATTTCAGCCTGATCCGTCCTGTAGTTTCAGCTGTGCGTTGATAGATCAGTCAGTCAGTCACCTTTTCATTTTATAATATACTAGCTTATGCTCGCGACTTCGTCCGCGTGGACTACAAAATTTCAAACCCCTATTTCACCCCCTTAGGAGTGGAATTTTCAAAAATCCTTTCTTAGCGGATGTTTACGTCATAATAGCTATCTGCATGCCAAATTTCAGCCCGATCCGTCCAGTAGTTTGAGCTGTGGGTTGATAGATCAGTCAGTCAGTCAGTCAGTCAGTCACCTTTTCCTTTTATATATATAGATTTAGATAAGTTTGAACTTTGAACATCGTTAAGGGAGATTAGGGAATTGCACCAAAACTTTTTGGTTAAAAAAGGAAATTTTTCTGTAAGATTCCAGTGCAATTCCTCTGTCTATTGTACCCAGCTTTTCCTCTTAAGAAATAACAACACTGCGACCCAGATAGAGAATATATCGCTTACTTCCACATCGATTATTGGGATCTGGTCGAGTAAGCAATGAATGAAAATAGGCAACGGGCATCGATATAAATTACAAGATATGCCCAAGCGAACAAAAATGTTTACGGTTTTGGAACCAAATAAATCAGCGCCACCTCTTAGATACTAACGAACGACCCGTTTGAAATCCAGACGTCACTGAGGTTGCATTGGTGCTAAATAAACATTTTAGCACCAATGAGTTGGTGCTATTTTGCTTGTTCAATGGCCCTGTCCTTACGAAGTAATATATAAGTATATGACAACGGGAATTTATTTTCTCCAAACAAATAGCCGTCATGTTATTTGCCATTCATTACAATTTATCGCGAAATTCGTTTTTATCTAAGGACAATGGAATGTTTTATTGTATGGGTATTGGATACCAAATATATTAAAACTGTAGCTTTTGGTTAATCGGAGTTCTATACCTATCTCCAAAGAAAAATAACCAGCCAAGTGCGACTTCGCACTTCGCACTACAATCCGTACTACAATCGTATTTTATCGACATTTTGCACGATAAATCAAAAACTACTTACTAGATCTCGTTTAAACCAATTTTCAGTGGAAGTTTGCATTGTAATGTACATTGTTTGTTACATGTTTTTTTTTTTCTATTTTTGTGTGAAAATCTTAATGCGTTTCACAGTATACTTACATCTACTTATCAAGTTTCAATAGTATAGCTCTTATAGTTTTGGAAAAAGTGGCTGTAACATACGGACGGACGGATAGACGGACGGACGGATGGACGGACCGACAGACAGACAGACAGACTACATCTAGATATTGATTTGTGATTTCAAAGCGGAAACGTAAATTTTTTTTCTTTATAGCTTTATGTCAAAAATAAATCTTTGGACTACAGTGGAGGACACTTTCAACAGCGCGAGAAATATTTTTTGATGAACCAATAGCGTGGCAGCACGGAAAGCCTCACTACTTAGCACTATTAAATAGATGTAGGTTCAACGTCAGAGATCAACAAATTCAAGTTTGATAATCGAAATTCACCCTACTTTACAAATCCACAGCCGCAGGCCTGTAGCAGCTTGCCTACAGCAAAAAACCGCTGAGTCTAGAAACGTGGGATTTTGTATGTAGTTTCTCTTTTTAAATGGTTTTGAGTGATTCCATCCAAGCAAAGCCTGGGCTCATCTATCACATTACAATACTATAAACAAATACAAACAATATTACAATTCATGCCCGAATAAACAGTAAACGGGGCAAAAGCGACAGCCGACATCGCTTTGATGTTTGGCTTGACGTGTTTCTGATGTAAATGTGTTCATTAGAACCTTTGAGGACTTTCGTACCGCCTATCTAGATATCGCTTTGTGAATTCAGAGCGGAAATACTAAGTAATTGTTATACTTTATAGCTGTTAAATATAAAGCTTCGGACTACAGTGGAGGTCACTTTCAACGGCGCGAGAAAGGTTTATTGATGAACCAATAGCGTGGCAGCAAAGAAAGCTTTGTCATCACGCCTCACTTATGCACTTTACACTTACACTTATTTTTAGGGTTCCGTACCTCAAAAGGAAAAACGAAACCCTTATAGGATCACTTTGTTGTCTGGCTGTCTGTCTGTCTGTCTGTCTGTCCGTCTGTCTGTCAAGAAACCTACAGGGTACTTCCCGTTGACCTAGAATCATGAAATTTGGCAGGTAGGTAGATCTTATAGCTGACATTTGGGGAAAAATCTGAAAACCGTGAATTTAGGGTTAGATCACACAAAAAAAATCAAATTGTGGTCATGACCTAATAATTAGTATTTTCAACTTTCGAAGTGAGTGACTATATCAAGTGGGGTATCATATTATGAAAGGTCTTCACCTGTACATTCTAAAACAGATTTTTATTTATTTTTATGCATCATAGTTTTTGAATTATTGTGCAAAATGTCGAAAAAATACGACTGTAGTACGGAACCCTCATTGCGCGAGCCTGACTCGCAGTTGGCCGGTTTTTTTTTTATTCAGATACAAGTTAGCCCTTGACTGCAATCTTACCTGATGGTAAGTGATGATGCAGTCTAAGATGAAAGCGGGCCAACCTGGAAGGGGTTTAGCAGTTTTCTAATTACTTACACACCTTTGGTTTCTACACGGCATCGTACCGAAACGCTAAATTGTTTGGCGGCACGGCTTTCCCTGTAGGATGGTAACCAGCCATAGCCGAAGCCTCCCACCACACAATACCAAACCCTTGCCGGGAATCGAACGCGGAACCTCCCACTAATAAGACAACAGCGCTTACCACTGCGCCAGGGAGGTCGTCATGTGTCCTGCCCATTACTTCAGCTTCGCAACCCGTTGAGCTATGTCGGTTACTCTGGTTCTCCTACGGAACTCCTCATATCTGATTTGATGAAATGAGATTACAGTCAAGGAAAAAGTTATTTTCGATCGTATTTAGAAGCCCTACAAAAGAGGAAAATAATTTATTTCATTAAAGCAGAGTGGAAGGGAAGCAAATACCTACTTAAGAGTACCCACCTAGTATTTGCATGGGGACCATGGGATTTGGCAACTGGAGAGGCAGATAATTTAATATTTACCTTTATCAAATAACATTATATGAATACCTGTTGGCTGATAGAAATAAATTTATATAAAACTAGCTGATACCCGCGACTTCATCCGCGTGGATTTAGGTTTTGAAAAATCCCATGGGAACTATTTGATTTTCCGGGATAATAAGTAGCCTATGTCACTATCCAGGTCTTTAACTAGACCCATGCAAAAAATCACGTCAATTGGTTGCTCCGTTGTGACGTGATTGAAGGACAAACCAACAATCAAACACACTTTCGCATTTATAATAAGGGTACTGATTTACATTTTGTTTTTTTTAAAGAGCAACTGCCGTTGCCGAGTTTCTTGGCGACTCTTTTCAGTAGAATCTGATTGCTGAATCAGTGGTAGTCTTTAAATGTGGATGTCCTACATGAAATAAAATAATAAAAAAACCGGCCAAGTGCGAGTCAGGCTCGCGCAATGAGGGTTCCGTACTACAGTCGTATTTTTTCGACATTTTGCACGATAATTAAAAAATAAATAAAAATCTGTTTTAGAATGTACAGGCGAAGAACTTTCATATGATACCCCAATTGATATAGTCACTCACTTCGAAAGTTGAAAATACTAATTATTATATTTTCATGATTACAATTTTTTTTTTGTGTGATTTAACCCTAAATTCACGGTTTTCAGATTTTTCCCCAAATGTCAGCTATAAGATCTACCCAAATTTCATGATTCTAGGTCAACGGAAAGTACCCTGTAGGTTTCTTGACAGACAGACAGACAGACAGACAGACAGACAACAAAGTGATCCTATAAGGGTTCCGTTTTTCCTTTTGAGGTACGGAACCCTAAGAATCATTTTATTTTATTTCGTATAGCTCCCTTCATCGCCCGCTGAGTGACTCTGAGCTTTCTTATGAGGCCCATAGTTAGCGACCATGTCTCGAACCCATATGTCATCACTGGCAACACGCACTGTTCAAAGACTTTGGTCACGGTTACTGTGGTCTTAAAAATTACATAGGTATGAATAGTTTGTGGTTGACACACGAATAGATAACGTCCGACAATTACGCCGGATGCCGCGCGTCGTGTACAATGCGAATGCAGTACGGGGCGCGGTGCGGGACGCGAGGGCGGACAGATCCCGTTATGCGCCCGCGCCGGCACCGACTGTTACGCGAGGTGCGAGCCAGTCGCGACCAGCGCGCTGGTGCATCGACGTTATTTTAAGAGCATCTACTCGGTCTTTGAGACTTTCACGATCATTTAACGAGCGTGTTATTAATACAACTTATGTAACGACATTAATAGTAACTTTTTGCGTCTTGCTGCCCATTTACAGTTATAAACTATGTAATTAACTAGTTACTTAGTTAATAAACGTTATTGTGTTAATTTCGTAGTTTGTGTTATTTCCAATCATTGAGAAAGCAAAGAACTACAAGTGGTGACCCTCAAGAACACTCGCAAAAATGAGCAGCGACGGCAGTGACACGGACAGAGCAAGCATAAAACAACGTCCACACAAAAGTGCACGCACAACAGATCCGTTAGCAGAATTATTTCGCGTCGGCATACGTGTACCACCGTTTTGGGCCGAGAAACCTTCCATATGGTTCGCCCAAATTGAAGCTCAGTTCAACATTGCTAGGATAACAGATGACAACACAAAGTTCTATTACGTCCTCTCACATCTAGACGGCCAATATTCAGCCAATGTGGAAGATATCATAGAAAACCCACCAAGTACAGGTAAATTTGAAAAATTAAAAACTGAACTGATTAAGCGCCTTTCTCTGTCCAGACAAAAAAAAGTTAAGCAATTGTTGCAAGCGGAGGAATTAGGGGACCGCAAACCTTCCCAATTCTTGAGACATTTGCAACAATTAGCAGGACCAAACATGCCCGACGACTTCATAACAGACGTCTGGACGAGTAGACTACCCCATAACCTGCAAACCATAATAGCGTCGCAAGCGAACTTGTCATTGCAAGAACTGGCAGACTTGGCAGACAGAGTCCATGACATCGCACCAGCTTCACCTCAGGTAGCAGCTACATCAGTTTCGAGATTGGAAGCGACAATCGACACTATGGCCCGGCAAATAACAGAGCTGACCAAACAAGTAAGTGCGCTCGCCACCGCCGGCCATGATAGATCCCGTTCCCGCTGTCGACAGACGTCACGTCAAAAAAGTCGGACGCCATCTCACCGATCTCAGTCGAACTATAGGAAGTTCCCGGTATGTTGGTACCATCATAAGTTCGGCGACAACGCAAAGAGGTGTACAAGGCCTTGTGATTTCAAGGCGGGAAACGCAAGGGGCAGTCTGTAATGGCGGCCGATGATTGCCCTTCCACGCCTGGTCGCCTGTTTGTCACCGACCGCAGTTCAAGGATCCAGTTCCTGGTCGATACCGGAAGTGACATATGCGTGTTCCCCAAAACTGCGCTCAAACAACAACGGGCGAAGACGGAATACACATTGTGCGCGGCGAATGGGACCATTATCAGCACATACGGTTTTGTGGACTTCACGTTAAATTTAGGTTTACGGAGAAATTTCCTGTGGCGTTTTGTTGTGGCCGACGTCACCAAACCCATTATAGGCGTGGACTTCCTCTCGTATTACAACCTTATAGTGGACATTCGCAACAAGCGATTAATTGATAGTGTAACTAATTTGTCCTCGATTGCTAAGATCGCTGCGCATAATAAACTAATTTCCAGCGTGAAGGTAGTGACTGGCGACTCTAAATATAATAATTTACTTTCGGAATTTCCAGACATCACACGACCCGCTGGCGCTCCACGCACACCGAAACATAACACTACACACCACATTCGCACCACACCAGGCCCCCCAGTGTCGTGCTCTCCACGCCGCCTTGCCCCGGACAAAC
The DNA here is from genome assembly GCF_902806685.2 of Maniola hyperantus. Classification (NCBI taxonomy): domain Eukaryota; kingdom Metazoa; phylum Arthropoda; class Insecta; order Lepidoptera; family Nymphalidae; genus Maniola; species Maniola hyperantus. The sequence goes on from NC_048555.1 coordinate 12,120,342, forward strand.
TAAAAATAGCTAAGTCCGAATTCGAGGCAATGCTAGCGAGCGGAACCGCTCGACCATCAGAAAGCCCCTGGTCTTCACCACTACACCTAGCCCCCAAAAAGGATAAAGGCTGGCGTCCTTGTGGAGATTACCGGATGCTTAACGCCAGAACAATACCTGATAAATACCCTATCAGGCACATTCATGATTTCGCACATAACCTATCTGGCTGTAAATTTTTTTCCACTATTGACTTAGTTAAAGCTTACAACCAGATACCAGTGCACGAACCGGACATCCCTAAAACAGCCATTTCAACACCTTTTGGACTCTTCGAGTTCCCTTTTATGTCATTTGGGTTGCGTAACGCAGGCCAAACCTTCCAGAGGTTCGTTGACGAGCTGACTCGTGGTCTAGATTTCTGTTACCCTTACTTAGATGACTTCTTGGTATTCTCCAAGAATGAGGAAGAGCATGAGCAACACCTTCGTCAACTATTCACCAGAATGAGGGATTATGGCATACTCATTAATACCAACAAGTGCGTCTTTGGCGCAACAGAAGTAACGTTTCTAGGCTACCACATTTCTCAACATGGCACCAAACCTCTGGAAGGCAAAGTGCAGGCAATAAAGGAATTTCCAGTCCCTAAAACCGCCAGGCAGCTTAGAAGATTTTTGGGCATGGTAAACTTTTACAGGAGATTTATATCTCACGCTGCCCAGATCCAAGCTCCCCTGAACGCCTTGTTGACTGGCTCCATAAAAGCCTCACAGCCCGTGGACATAAAGGAGGACTCGTTGAAAGCCTTTAAGGACTGCAAAGACAGCCTTTGCAACGCAGCTATGTTGGCACATCCTGACACAGCGTGTAAATTGGGAGTAGTTACTGATGCGTCTGACCTCGCCATCGGTGGAGTCCTGCAACAACTAAAAGATGGCAACTGGGAACCGCTAGCCTTTTTCTCTCGCAAGCTAAGCCCGTCACAGCGGAAATACTCACCGTACGACAGAGAGCTCCTCGCCATCTATGAGAATGTCAAATACTTTCGACACTGGCTAGAAGCTACCAGCTTCACCATCTATACAGACCACAAGCCTCTGTGTTACGCGTTCACTGAGCGCAAAAATAACTGCTCACCGCGTCAATACAGATATTTAGACTACGTAGCACAATTCTCGACGGACATACAACACATTGCAGGGAAAGATAATGTCGTCGCCGACACACTTTCCCGCGTCGAAGAACTGCAGAGCCCCGTAGATCTTGCGGTGATAGCTGATGCCCAAAGCTCGGACCCTGAGCTCGCTGAGTATCTCGGCGACCAGTCTGCACTGCGCATAGAGAGGTTGACAATACCTGGGAGCCACATTGAATTGTACTGCGATGTCAGCACAGCGACTCCTAGGCCTTTCATACCCCAAACCCTACGCAAACAAATCTTTGATAGCCTGCATTCATTGAGCCACCCCGGCGCTAACGCTAGTGCTAAATTAGTAGCACAACGCTACGTATGGCCACAGATGAGGAAAGACTGTCGCGATTGGTCTAAGGCATGTTTGGCTTGCCAACGCGCGAAGGTAAACCGACACGTTTCGTCACCTTTAGGAAATTTCGATTTACCTCCAGCGCGTTTCAAACATATCCATCTGGACCTCATCGGACCACTACCTCCATCTGCCGAGTATCGGTACTGCCTGACAGCCATCGATCGCTTTACGCGATGGGTTGAAGTTGTCCCTCTTACCGATATCACGGCGGAGTCTGTGACCAAAGCGTTCTTGTCCGAGTGGGTTGCAAGATTCGGTTGTCCAATTGTCGTGGTCACAGACCGCGGGAGACAATTCGAATGCACACTATTTACGCAGCTTTCAAAGACCCTCGGCTTTATACACCGTAAAACTACCGCTTACCACCCTCAGTGTAATGGTATAGTCGAGAGATTTCATCGACAACTGAAAGCGGCAATCACGTGTCATGCTGATAGTAGTTGGTCAGAGTCGTTGCCATTCATACTTCTTGGCATACGAAGCTCTTTTAAAGAAGACCTTCACTCTTCCTCAGCCGAACTACTTTACGGGGAACCGTTGCGGCTCCCAGGTGAATTTTTCGGTCATAAGCTTGACAATCATACGACTGATATAACGGACTTCTCAGCTCGTATCAGAGCATTTGCCAACAACCTACGCCCAGTACCAACTAGCAATCACGCGAAGGACAAAGTTTTTATATATAAAGATCTTTCATCTTGCTCGCATGTTTTCCTGCGAGATGACTCCTTAAGAGGTGCACTACAACCGGCATACACTGGTCCTCATAAAGTGATCGAGAGAGGTGCCAAGGTCTTTAAAATTCGGGTTAAAGACAAATCTGTCACAGTATCAGTAGACCGACTGAAACCAGCCTACATACTATCAGATACAAATAATACACCGGAACCACCTCAAACGAACTCAACACCTACCCCTCCCGCGAATATTAAAACCACACGCTCGGGACGACAGGTCACATTTCCTGATTACTTTCGCCCGTAGCACGGTCTCTGGGGAGGAGTGATGTGGTTGACACACGAATAGATAACGTCCGACAATTACGCCGGATGCCGCGCGTCGTGTACAATGCGAATGCAGTACGGGGCGCGGTGCGGGACGCGAGGGCGGACAGATCCCGTTATGCGCCCGCGCCGGCACCGACTGTTACGCGAGGTGCGAGCCAGTCGCGACCAGCGCGCTGGTGCATCGACGTTATTTTAAGAGCATCTACTCGGTCTTTGAGACTTTCACGATCATTTAACGAGCGTGTTATTAATACAACTTATGTAACGACATTAATAGTAACTTTTTGCGTCTTGCTGCCCATTTACAGTTATAAACTATGTAATTAACTAGTTACTTAGTTAATAAACGTTATTGTGTTAATTTCGTAGTTTGTGTTATTTCCAATCATTGAGAAAGCAAAGAACTACAAGTTTATTTTGTAGCGCCAATCTTCCGCATAAAGTCCCATAATAATGTCAGCATCCCACCCTAACTAAAGGTCCTCAAGTAAATCGCTTTATGCAAATCACCCAGCCTTATTGGGAGGCTTCGAGACCATAAGTGGGTACGAGATAAACCCCGCATATTCTGCTAAACAAGCCTCGCTACAAAAGGTCGAACATATTTTGTTAGACTCACATTGTAAACATGCCTTCTTTATGCTGAGTCATCGCTATTGTACTGGCTGAGGCGTTGAATTAATGATTTCTTAGCAGCATTTTAAAAGCTCTAGCATATTTTGTAAGCGTTGAATTGTTTACTTTTCCTTGCAAAATGCTGAGGGATCATTATAAAAGACTTAGGGGAATTATAAAACGATTGAATAAAGAAAAACTTAGCGACCGATGATGAGATACTGTTTTAATAACTTGAGCGGTATGAATTTGAAATTTAAATGAATCATGAAACTTAGAATCATGAAATTTGGCAGGTAGGTAGGTCTTATAGCAGACATTAGGGGAAAATCTGAACACGTGTATTTGTGGTTACATCACACGAAAAAAATTAAATTGTGGTCATGAAATAATTTTATTTTTATTTTATTTATTAAATTAACTAACGGCTACTTACACTAATACATTTAAAAAAACTTAATTCTGAAAATATTACTTACTTAGTGCAGTCGCCAATTATAAGTTAATACAACATTTACAAACATATGTGACAAAATAAAAAAACAAACATCAATAAGATTACAGATAATACTTTCTACTCAAGACTTCCACTATGCAAAGATCTTTTCCCGAAACTTATACAAAGAGTCAGAATTAATGTCAATGACAGAGCTGTGGTGGTTAAGAGTTTTACATAATCTAGAGACAGGAGAATTGGCGCCAAGGACAGTTCTACGCAACGGTGGACAAAGTGGTGGTTTCGAAGTAAGATAGCTATCTATATCAAGTGGGGTACCATAATATGAAAGGGCTTCACCTGTGCATTCTACAACAGATTTTATTTATTTTTATGCATCATAGTTTTTAATTATCGTGCAAAATGACGAATAAATATGACTGTAGTACGAAACTCTCGTTGCGCGAGTCTGACTCGCACTTGGCCGGTTTTTTTCTGATTGACGCATTTTGGCTTTAATGTTCAAGTTGAGGAAACACCGGGATAAGTGGTTTGTTTATTTTATAACAATTTATAAAATAAACGAAAATCTTTAAAAAAAGTAAAACAATATAAGAATAAAGAAATATCTTTCTTCTTTTTTGATTACTAAAATACGACCATCGTAGTTTGATAATCACAACTTTCCCGATACCCTCTGAAATACGTGATTTTAAAAGCTCAAACAATCGTCATAAAAATCACAAAAAGTGAGTGGGTAAACGTTACAAGAATAGAATTGCCAAGTAAGTAAGAGGCTTGAATTTACCTTTCATAATAATAAGAATTCCAAACAGAGGGAAACCTTGTGCCCTAAATACACAAACGATAGATTAGAATAGAATATATTTTTATTCGAACAAACTTTTACAAGTGCTTTTGAATCGTCAAAATAATTTACCACTGGTTCGGAATACCGTTCCTACCGAAAAGATAATATTATAAAAGTTATATTTTCTCTTCAAAAATCTTCCTGCCAAATTTTATTTTAGCGTTTATCATTACTTAGATAATGATAACGACTGACAAATACCTTATCAAAGTGCTAAGGTACAACCCACAAATTTTTTATTGAGTAATAGAAATCATATCGATTTTCTTTAATTGCTGCTTAAAATTGGCGATTCGTCAATGATCGGAGCTCGCCTTCTCAAAAAAAAAAACAGCCAAGTGCGAGCCAGACTCGCGCACTGGTTTCGTACCTACCACACTACTACAGTCGTATTTTTTCGACATTTTGCACGATAATTCAAAAACTATGATCCATAAAAAAATGAAAATCTGTTTTAGAATGCACAGGTGAAGCCCTTTTATATGATACCTTACTTGATATAGTAATCTTACTTCGAAAATTTAAAATACTAATTATTAGTTCATGACCACAATTTAATTTTTTTTGTGTGATGAAACTACAAATTCACGGTTTTCAGGTTTTTCCCCATATGTCTGCTATAAAACCTACCTTTTACCTACCAAATTTCATGTTTCTAGGTCAACTAGAAGTACCCTATAGGTTTATATACAACGAAGTGATCCTATAAGGATTCCTTTTTCTTTTTAAGGTACGGAATCCTAAAAATCGAGCAAATCTGTACGCACGCTTCTACTTTTCTTCTAATTTCTATGCTACGACCAAATCAGATTACGTACAACCACAACCGACATAACGTACTTTGCACGATCATAGGCAAATAATATTACGTCGAGAAATTTCCATACAGTTTAATGTACTATATGCTACGTAATATGAGGGACCACGGATCGCTCCTTGCTATACCCTTTTAGTTCAAAGCAATAAATCAGGCCCTAATGGACCGAGTCCTTGCCGAGACCTCGCATAATGTTACTGGGCTTTACTGACCTCGCAGTGGAAGGCTATTAATTGGAATCAATTTCAGTTTGGTCATCTAACTTGACCGAATTTCGTACCAACGGCAACGTCTCTATATTCCAAGAACTCGACATTAAAAAACAACTCTCGGCGTTAGTACAGTTGCATATTAAAATTCTTCGGACATGTCTTCGGACGTGAGAGTGACTCCATCGAGCTTCTTGTCGTGCAGAGCGGTCGTAGTCATCACGAAACAATGTCTTTTACCTCACGAGCATTCGCCACTTCTCCCTGCTGGCTGATAGCCTGGTACACTCGTGCAAAGTTCCGCCCATAGCAGACTAAATTTGGTCGGTCCATCGCATGGGTGACCTCTCTTGCCCTCTGGTGCCCTCCACCGCAAGGTGCCAAAAGTGCTACGGCAAAGAATAGAATAGCATAGCATTTTTTTTTATTCTTTACAAGCTGAAAAAAGCTGTGATAGCCTAGTGGTTAGGACGTCCGCCTTCTAATCGCAGGTCGGAGGTCGATCCCGGGCACGCACCTCTAACTTTTCGGAGTTATGTGCGTTTTAAGTAATTAAATATCACTTGTTTTAACGGTGAAGGAAAACATCGTGAGGAAACCTGCATGCCTGAGAATTCTCCATAATGTTCTCAAAGGTGTGTGAAGTCTACCAATCCGCACATGGCCAGCGTGGTAGACTATGGCCAAAGCCTTTCTCACTCTGAGAGGAGACCCGTGCTCTGTAGTGAGCCGGCGATGGGTTGATCATGATGATGATGATGAAACTTTTACAAGTGCTTTTGAATCGTCAGATAGTTTAATTTACCACTGGTTCGGAATGCCGTTCCTACCGAGAAGAACCAGCAAGAAACTCGGCGGTTGCTCTTTTCAAATATTTAATATACAATATTATGCCATGTATAAAAAAGTATTTGCAGTCCTGTGCGTTGCTGGAACGAGCTGCAGGTCAAATCCACGCTCTTTTATCATTTAGATAATCTTCAATTGTGTAGTATGCTTTTTTCAGGAGCATACTTTTAATAGATTAGAATAGCATATATTTTTATTCAAATAAACTTTTACAAGTGCTTTTGAATCGTCAGATAGTTTAATTTACCACTGGTTCGGAATGCCGTTTCTACCGTGAAGAACCAGCAAGAAACTCGGCGGTTGCTTTTTTTAAGTTTTCAATTTACAATTGTTAGCTTATTGAAGTTAGTTTAATGAATTAGACAATATTTGACTCATCCGATGTCACGCGATCTGTGGCGGGAAAGCCATCTTGAATTGATTTGTATAAATACCAGTGTTTGAAGGTTTTTAAGTCAGTCTCGTTCCGACTCGAGACTCAACGACTATTAAATACTTTTGTGTTTGGGTCGATATTTTGATTAAGTGGTTACAATAGCAATTGTGCCCTAATCAAGTTAATATTGCAGTTAGGTTATAATAAAGATTAAATCTCTCGATTAGCCTCTACGCGTTGTGATCTATATCCACGTGCAAGCTTTATATAAGGGAACATTTTAATAACTTATAAAATTAGTTAAATTTAACCTGCTTTTCTGACTTTTGCTTTTACAATGTTATTGTAAAGAAGAAGAAGACCTATATTAAAAGTGGGGAGGAGAACTGATGCTGGATGCGCGTTCCATATCCTAGCGGTTCGAATTACAAACGCGAAAGTAAATCGCTTCGTTGAATTGCTTTGCTTTTATCTGTCTTTGAGTTTAAAGGAAGAAAAAATAAATCATACGAGTGTACTTGAAACACTAGAATCGAGTGAGACTTTAGAAGAAAATCGTATTGAATCAATCTCGAAAATCGCTCACGTAAGAATCCTTCGCGTTCGGTTTATTTGTGTTAGCACTCGAGGAGTCTGGTGGGAATGCCAACAATTTAGCGTTGTTTAGGGACAGATAGTAATTATAATGCCAACAATATTTCACAATTTAAAATGTGCATAGAACGTTGACTTATATATTGGTGCTTTGGCACCAATGCAACCTCAGTGACGTCTGGATTTCAAACGGGTCGTTCATTAAGAGGTGGCGCTGATTTATTTGGTTCCAAAACCGTGAAAAATTTTGTTCGCTTGGGCATATCTTGTCATTTATATCGATGGCATAGAACGAGGCATTCGCCACGGGTATATAAAGTTTTTGAGTTCAGAAAGTCACCAGAGTTAGCGACAATCCATCTTTATCTAAAACTAGCTTTTGCCTGCAATTTCATCTTAAATATATAAAAGGAAAAGTTGACTGACTGACTGACTGATCTATCAACGCACAGCTAAAACTACCTACTGAACGTGTCGTGTAAATAGCTATTATGTCGTAGACATCCGTTAAGAAAGGATTTTAAAAATTCTATCCCTAGGGGGGTAAAATAGGACTTGAAATTTGTATAGTCGCTTTCAATGCTTTCAAGTTAGTCCGTTTCCATCTGACTGCATCTTCACTTACCACCAGGTGATATCGCAGTCAAGGGCTAACTTGTATCGTAATAAAAATAAATTGAATAAAGACAAGAGGTCTCAGTTCTTGATTGTGCTACCTATGCTTTATCAAGCTTGCTCGTCGAGCATGTGTGTAAGTAAGGACTCAGCCTAATGGTGTTTGATGTTGTTACCAAAAATGCAACTGCATTGCAGCCAAAAACAGCCCCATTACCCTAAATTTCCTGAGCGCGTAACACTAATTAAGCCTTTTTCTTTGTTTTTCATCATCAGCACAAACTGGGGTCGAGGTTGCTTTTATTGTAATTTTTAGGGTTCCGTACCGAAAGGGTAAAACGGGACTTACTAAAATTCCGCTGTCCATCTGTCTGTCAGTCTGTCACCAGGCTGTATCTCATGAACTGTGATAGTAAGACAGTTGACATTTTCACAGATGATGTATTTCTGTCTATGGCCTTAACACTTCTGGTGCTCAGTAGTGAGCCGGCGATGGATGCATCATGATGATGATGCCTTACTTTACCTAACATCCAAGTTACAATAATGACGCTAAAGGAAACATTTTATTTGTCACTAGCTGATCCCCGCGGCTTCGAACGCGTAGATTTAGGTTTTTAAAGATTTCGATAGATCTCATAGAGATCATCATAGAGCCTATGTCACTCAGGAATAAGGTAGCTTTCTACTGGTGAAAGAATTTTTAAAATCGGTTCAGTAGTTCCAAAGATACCCCCTACAAACAAACTTAACGACATTACCTCTTTATATAATAGTATAGAAGTATAAAATGAAATGAAATGAAAATCTTTTTTTATTCGTATAAACTTTTACAAGTGCTTACGAATAGTCGGATGCATCTACCACTGGTTCGGAATGCCTTTCCTGCCGAGAAGAACCAGCAAGAAACTCGGCGGTTGCTCTTTTCAAATATTTGATATAGGTACAAAATTATGCCATGTATAAATTCCCGCCTCTAGGCTCAGTAAAGTTAGCAATTCATTTGCTCGTAATTCCATACGTTTCTATAATAAGCTTCCAGAAGACATATTGGAGATGTCTCTCAACAAGTTCAAAGTTTTCATAAAACGTAAACTAATTGAAAAATCCTATTACAATGTAAAGGATTATTTAAATGATAAGCAAGCTTGGGAATGAGTTGCTTAACGACTTTGTGATAGTTCTAATAAGTTTCAATAATTTTGTAAAGTGGTGATAATAAAAAGAATACCCGGCTGAGTTTGTTGTGGGCTCTTCTCAGACCTGGGCGCGTTTGGAACCCTCGTAGCTTTAGTTTTAAGTTTGCGTTATAATTATCACCACTATATTATCTTACAAATTTAACACTATACCAGACAATCAATAAGAGTAATTTATTACCTATTTTGAATAAATCATTTGACTTTGACTTTGACTATAAAATAGTATTTGCAGTCTTGTGCGTTGCTGGAACGAGCTGCAGGTCAAATCCACGCTCTTTTATCATTTAGATAATCTTCAATTGTGTAATATGCTTTTTTCAGGAGCATATTTTTAATAGATTTTTTAAACTTGTGCAAAGGTAAGTCCAAAATAGTTTGCGGGATTTTATTATAAAAGGTAATACCAATACCCACAAATGACTTTTGGACTTTCCTGAGGCGGAAGGCAGGAGCTGCAAGTTTGTCTCTGTTTCTAGTTAGCCTATTGTGTAGATCACCAATTTTCTTGTAACTAAGAATATTTTGTCTTACAAAAATTATGTTATTATAAATATATTGAGAGGCTACAGTAAGGATATCTATTTACTTAAATTTCTCTCGAAGGGAATCGCGTGGTCTTAAGTTATAAATTGCGCGTATTGCCCTTTTTTGTAATACAAAAATTCTCCCAATATCTGCCGCTTTACCCCATATTAAGATTTAATTTGCTAGCAAGAGTTGATATATGGGTGCCCCATTGAAGCTTCGCATCTAAGGTTATCCCCAAAAATGTTGTAGTCTCTTCTATTTTTAATGTATCGTTATTTATCATTAAATTAATGTTACTTGTGTTCTTGGTATTGGGCAGTGCGAATTCAACACACTTAGTTTTTTTTGAATTTAAAAGTAAATTATTTACGGTAAACCAGTGAGTTACCTGAGATATGGCACCACTCACATCGTCAAAATTGTCTTTATTTCTATCAACTTTAAAAATCAAAGACGTATCATCAGCAAATAGTACAATATCGCAAGTATTTTGGACAAAATATGGTAAATCGTTTATGTATACCAAGAACATGAAAGGACCTAGAATAGAGCCTTGAGGAACACCCATTAGTGAGGCTGATCCGGATGACTTTACATCGTTAACACACACTGTTTGAATACGATTACCAAGATAAGACGCAATGAGACCAAGCGCAGTGTCTTTGATTCATATTATAGATATTATAGATAGATTAAGTCACTGTCTGCCATAAAACGGTATCATTAAGGGAATCGTTAATTTATTTACTACCCCGGAAATGTCAAAAATATACAAAATTACCCTAAAGCACGAATGTTATGCGCGTATTCCTTAATATTAAGTTGTTTTCAAAAAACCGGCCAAGTGCAAGTCAGACTCGCGCACTGAGGGTTCCGTACTACAATCTAAAAAACTATTATATGCCTAAAAATAAATAAAAATCTGTTTTAGAATGTACAAGTTAAGTTATTTCACAATATGATACTCCACTTGGTATAGTAATCTTACTTTGAATGTTAAAAATAGCAATATTCGCCCATGAACACATTTTCAGATTTTTCCGGAATCGCGGAGCGCATTTCTTAGATAGCTGTAGACCATTATTCAGGAAACATAAGATTCTCCCACTACCAAGTTTATATATCTTCCAAATGGTTATATTTGCAAAAAAACACAGTGACATAATATTCCCTGTCCATAACAATAACGCGAACTTAAGAACTTACCGAAAAAATAAAATTTGCATACCTTCACAAAAACTAACGGTATACTCAAAGAGTGCGTACTGTATGGCAATCGCGTTATTCAATAAATTACCTGACGATCTAAGAGAGAAGCCCTTGACAGTGTTTAAAAATAGACTTTACAAAATATTAATACATAAGAATTACTACGACATTAAGGACTATGTAACGGATAAGGATATTTTAAGTTATTAACAATAATTAATTTGGACTTCTATTATGTTGACATTTTATTCATTACTAATATTTTGTTTTGATTGTACCTATGAAGTCTATGTATAACTTGTATTTTAATTCCTGCTTATTTTTATGTTTTTAATTTAAGGTAATAATATTCAAACACTAGTTACGGTAAAATGTATAAGGCTCATCAAACATTGTTTCAACCTATTGTACCTGCATTTTATTGAATAAATAATTCATTCATTCATTCATTCATTCATTCCCCTCATGTCTGCTATAAGACCTACCTTCCTGCCAAATTTCATGATTCTAAGTCAACGAGAAGTACCCTATAGATTTCTTGACAGACAGACAGACAGACTGACAGACAACAAAGTGATCCTATAAGGGTTCCGTTTTTCCTTTTGAGGTACGGAATACAAAAAGGTTGGCAAATACTATACTCTCAAATATTATACTTCTTCTCTCTCCAAATACTATAAGTAATACTCTAGAAACGTCTAATCATTTAACTTTACACCATAAAACGTTTCATCGCTCGACAGCGGTATTACGACGCTATAACTCCTCGACGTTTCGGAGTTTCATGACGTTTCATGACGTTTCATGACGTTTCCTGCTATGATTCCACTTAATGTAAAAGATAATATTATATAGATATTATCTTAAATACAGGTTCAAGAGACGCCTTTCCGTTTTATCTAGGCATCATCGACGTTCATATTATAACGTTTGAATTAAGAGTTTCTCAGAGCTTATAACACTTCTAGCAGTTTTTAATCATTGATAAATTGATAATGAACTAAATTAAAACTAAAATAGAGTTCAGAATGGCGTGCAAGGGATAATTCCTTATAGATTTTCTTTTAATGGCGCCAACCTACCCTACCCTACCTACCTGCATGTATAGATTCGCGATGCCTGGACGCTCCCGCAACTCATCCCGCATTAATGACGTGCGGGTGTGGCCGTAGCTACAGTACGACAAGGCTCTCTTGGCACTTGAATGACATTGACAGGGGACTGTTGGAGAACAAAGGCTTACAATATTCAAACAAGAACAAAGGGGACACTTGACGGCAACGTTAGTTCCAATTTTCGCCACGCGCCACGCGCCGACAAGGCTGTCGCACTGTATAAAATTATTTGACTACGCGTAAAATTTAACTCCTCACACGCCATTTTAACTTTATGTGTCCAATTTAATGTCAAAAGTGCGATTTTAAACCTTATTTTAAAGGTGAAGCCGTACTCTTGACATGACAATTGACCCATTGGCGCGTGAGGAGTCATTTTCTACGGACTATAATATACTATACTATACTATACTATAATATACTATACTATACTATACTATACTATACTATACTATACTATACTATACTATACTATACTATACTATACTATACAGTATACTATACTATACTATAGTCAACTTTCTTTAGTCTTTTAATAGCAAAATTGACGTGAATTAAGTCGCGGGCAAAATCTAGTAGTTAAGTACATAAAAGTTGGGTGAAAATAAATACCTCGTAGTAATTAGTATTTACTCTTTGTTCCTCGTAGCAATTAAGTTTAAAATCAGCACTTTAGTATTCCACACAAAACGCGGAAGTGTAAACGTAGATAAGCCCCAAAGGAACCGCTCCGAAGAATCTTACGTGAGTGAGTTACTGAACCGGTTCAGTGGTTTTAGAAAAAAAAATTAAGTCCACAAAAACCCGACTGTTCGTCTGCATCATTATCAACCGATAGACGCCCGCTGCTGGCCATATAGGTCTCTTGTACGCCACGGTCTTTCGTCGCCTGAATCCATTGCCTTCCTGCGACTTGTTTGATGTCCCCTGTCCACCTAGTGTGGGTCTTCCAACGCTGCGCTTTCCCGTGCGAGGTCGCCATTCCAGCAGTTTGGGACCCCAACGTCTATCGGTTGTACGAACTATGTGCCCTGCCCATTGCCACTTCAGCTTCGCAACCCGTTGAGCTATGTCGGTTACTCTAGTTCTCCTACGGATCTCCTCATTTCTGATTTGATCACGTAGAGAAACTCCAAGCATAGCTCTCTCCATCGCCCGCTGAGTGACTCTGAGCCTGGAGCTTACGGGGCCCATAGTTAGCGACCATGTCTCGGATCCATATTATGTCATCACTGGCAACACGCACTGTTCGAAGACTTTGGTGTTTAAAATTCAAAAAACATCTTTTAAATATTCAAAAGTTACAGATTTAGTCAAAATTTATTTAATTTATTTATCTTACCAAACTTAACTTTTTCATCCACACCTTGCGAGCTATTTTTTTTTTTTTTTCTTCATTATACAAAAAAAAAAAAACTATCGTACAATTTTCCTATTCTTACAATTTACAACATCTATTTCAATGTATTATTTCTTATTTCTTCTTTTATGTCCTATATCACTTTAAATTTAAAAACTTTAAACACTTTATTTCATTTTATTTATCCATTTACTCGCCAACTTTATATATTCTATGCCACTGACGTTTAGGTAATATTTAAAAGGCGGTCACTGAAAATCAGCGTTGGGGCATCTGGTACCTCAGATATTTGCTCTAGAGGTTTGTGTCTGAGGGGCCCGACGTCTCAACACAAGCTGAGTGGCCTACCTGTTCGAGGTGTTGCACTGCTGTACAGGACGATATTGCCTACACCATGTAGGTACCACCTATATACCTCGAATAAACATTATTCTATTCTATTCTAAATCCACGCCTGTAGTCCATAAGATATTATTTTGTTACTTAACTAGTTAAATTAATTATTATACAAATACATTACTGGTTGTTTGGGTAAATAATATAATTGGGTACATAAATTCTTGTCATGTATCTACGATGAACGTAAATATTAGGCGTTTAATATATCACGTAAACGTGGTTTATTTGTGCTAGAACAACATAATAACATTGAATATAATGTACGTGTATTAGGTATCTTTCTATATATAGATTCTCTGAGATTAACCGAGGACGGACGGACGGACAGACGCGGACATGGTGAAACTATAAGGGTTCCTTGTTTACTACGGAACCCTAAAAATGAATCGCTGAATGTGTTGCTGACCGCAAAATATCTCGAGAACAGCTGTACCGATTTCGCTTATTCTTTTTTATAATATTCCTTGAAGTACGAGGATGGTTCTTACGGAGACAAAAAATTAAAAAAAATGCCTGAAAAAGAATCGACTGTTAGGCGGTACGAAGTTCGCTGGGGTAGCTAGTTTCTTAATAAATATCAACCGATAGACGTCCACTGCTGGACATAGAACACGAGGCTTCGGCCATGGCTAGTTACTACCCTACAAACAAAGCCGTACTGCCAAGCGTTTAGCGTTCCGGTACGATGCCGTGTAGAAACAAAAGGGGTATGGGTTTAATAAAAATTGCCATACCTACCCCTTCCAGCTTAGCCCGCATCCTTCTTAGATTACATCATCACTTACCACCAGGTGAGATTGCAGTCAAGGGCTAACTTATGTCTGAATAAAAAATAACTCAAAGTGTATTGTGTTTCAAACTACCTGAGCTTGAACAAGTAATTCTCTTGAAAGGTTCGTATGTCAAATAACATGTAGTGCACAATTTATATTTACCTGTAGGTATCTACCTACTGTTTAAAAGTGCAAACTAATCTCGTAAGTAGGTAAGTAATGGATTTAACAACAGTAAAGTACATGAAGTTTTATATTTACTTTTAACCCCCTTTTTTACTCTCTTAGGAGTTGAATTTTCAAAAATCCCTTCTTAGCGGATGCCTACGTAATAATAGCTATCTGCATGCCAAATTACAGCCCCAATCCGTCTAGTCTAGCTGTGCGTTGATAGATTAGTCAGTCAGTCATCTTTTCCTTTTATATACCTACTAGAGGATGCCCGCTACTTCGTCCGCGTGGATATAGGTTTTTGAAAATCCCGTGGGAACTCGTTAATTTTTCGGGATAAAAAGTAGCCTATGTCCTTCCCCGGAATATAAGCTAACTCTTTACCAAATTTCATCAAAATCGGTTGAACGGTTGGGCCGTGAAAAGCAAGCAGGCAGACAGACAGACAGACAGACACACTTTTGCATTTATAATATCTATTTAAGACTAGCTCATGTCCACGACTTCGTCTACGTGGACTACATTTTCAAACTCCTATTTACATTAATCGTGGCGTTATCAATCAATTTTTGGGTCATAGTGGTTGAGTAAATTCGGAGCAAATTAGCTATGACTGACAAACAGACAGACAGACAGGCAGATAGAGAGAGACAGAGACAGACACACGTGTGATCACGGAATCTATAAAAAAGAAATTCACCGACGATGTCACAAAAAACGCTAGTTCTCATATACCATACTAAGCTAAGCTAAGTGACATTCCGTTCCAAATACCAATTGCTGCTGCATTGCAAAGGCTCATTCACACCCAAACGGATTCACCAGTGTAATTCACAGACGAGCTGAAACGTTCAACGTCTTTCAATAGAAGCTGTTGAGAATTTGTGCTGTAATGCGGGTCCAGTGCAGCGTCCAGTATTTACTGTGCGTTAAGCCTCGTCTACACCGTGCGAGTTACTGAGTCACCAAACCTGTGTGTCTCATTTATGATTAAACAGCCCGCCCAACTGTGTAAGAATAACGTTTTCATCATTATCGTAATCGTCAACAAATTCTGCCCTTTGATTGGCTGTGAAAAAATGTAAACAGCGAATTAACCAATCAAAGGGCAGAGTTTGTTGACGATTACGATAACGATGAATACGTTACCTGCAGCTTGCTGCAGCATGATGCTGAGTGGGAGACCTATATTTGGTCACACGTATATATATAGTATATTTTTATTAATATTGTTATTATTTTACTTATCAGTTTAATTATGTAGATTGACTTAATTAGCTTTTAAGGTTTATTGTAGTATAGTGATCAAATAAAAGTTTTCTTTGTTTCTTTCTTACCTAAACACTTTCCTATTCATTAAAATCAGAATGGATTATATTAATGACATGCATCTTCAAAAAGTTCCTAAAATTACAATTTTTATTTTATTTTTTTATTCAAATGACAAGTTAGCCCTTGACTGCAATCTCACCTGGTAGTAAGTGATGATGCAGTCTAAGATGGGAGCCGGCTAACCTGGAAGGGGATATTTTAGGAACAAATTTGGAAGCAAAGCTGCTTGCTTATAAGTAACGTTCTATGTAACCAGGGCTTTACGAAGATTTGACCGAGTGTGCTTTCACGGTTGGACGCCTGCAAAGTGTGAACTAAACCTAATAGTGTGTATACATCTTTACACGAGTTTCAATGGAAAGATGCGGAATTTTCTCTCTGGCAGACCTTATTTCTGTTATTAGATTCCTTTTATAAAGCGTAAGACCGTGAAATTTTCATTAAACATTTCGTCCCATGAGGCGCAGAAATTGATATTGTTCAGTAAATACCTCGTTTTAGAATTTTGCTTTTAAAATGTTTTCGTTTTAAAAACTCCATTCTCAATTTAACTCCGCAAACAGAATTGTTTTCAGGAAACTTTGTCCAAATAGAAAGTAGTTTATAAAAGTTGGGACGGAATTATTTTGAGCTACGATGACTTCCCTAACTCAGCAGTGGTCTTATAAGTACCTAAGTGTGAGGTCCTGGGTTCAATTTCCAACAGGTCGGATTTAGGAAATCCGGAACTGGGTCTGGTCTGACTTTGTTGTCACTTACCTGGTGAAGCTGTGCTCCTAAGAGATTTACCTAGTTTTTCAGCACGACACTGATTTGGAATCCATGCTAATATTATAAATGCGAAAGTGTATCTGTCTGTCAGTCAGTCAGTCACCTTTTTAGGGTTCCGTACCTCAAAAGGAAAAACGGAACCCTTATAGGATCACTTTGTTGTCTGTCTGTCTGTCTGTCTGTCTGTCCGTCTGTCTGTCAAGAAACCTACAGGGTACTTCCCGTTGACCTAGAATCATGAAATTTGGCAGGTCGGTAGATCTTATAGCAGACATTTGGGGAAAAATCTGAAAACCGTGAATTTAGGGTTAGATCACACGAAAAAAATTAAATTGTGGTCATGAACTAATACTAAGTATTTTCAACTTTCGAAGTGAGTGACTATATCAATTGGGGTATCATATGAAAGGTCTTCACCTGTACATTCTAAAACAGATTTTTATTTATTTTTATGCATCATAGTTTTTGAATTATCGTGCAAAATGTCGAAAAAATACGACTGTAGTACGGAACCCTCATTGCGCGAGCCTGACTCGCACTTGGCCGGTTTTTCTTTTATTATATTCAGATAATGTTTTGTAATAAAATGTCCAAAGTTCAAGTGAACCGACTTCCCAGTTCCCATCAAGTTAATCCGCGCTTTTCTCCGGAAATCTTTCTAATGGATACCCGTCTTTCTATTACCCATACAAACTCTTTAAGACTGGCTTACGGCCAAGCTTAGGGAAAACAAGTAGTGCAAAGTTTTGTTTTTAAAACGACTTCTTGCTTAAGAACTGCTTGGCTTAATAGCCTGTAACCCATTGAGGAAGTTTTTTGAGTTCGAGAAAGTGATTATGTTTGGTCCTAAAATGCATGTACGTTTAAAAAAACCCCGGCCAAGTGCGAGTCAGGCTCGCGCCACGAGTTCCGTATTACAGTCGTATTTTTTCGACATTTTGCAGGATAATTATAAAAATAATAAAATAAATAACCTTTTATTTGGGACCATAGCGCACAGTACAAAACAGAACAACACCAGACAAACGTACATAAACAAAACAAAAAAAAACACAACAAAAAACAGAGCATGAAGACAAAAAGATCACAAATACTTAACTAATACGTACGGCTTTCCATGCATTTCAACCGAGAAAACAATCGCACTTACTTAGCTCCTATAGATAGTGTACGACTGTACGTGTATAGAGGCGGCGATTTTCCCAACCGAATTGCATGGAATTACAGTAAAATTAATCTAAAATAAAATAAAATAAATGTCTGACATAAACCCGAATGCGTGTCTGTGGCGCATAGCTGTCCCAAAAAAGGGAATTGCCTCAGCGTAATGCTGTAGTAGTGTATGTGGGTACACTACCTCAGCGCTGTTTTTCAGGCATCCCCTGAAAAATTCCGCTCGACGTCCCGGACCGGTCCGGGTTTCATAATTTATCTGTGCGATTGACCCCTCGGCGTTAAATTGACATACTAATATCTATGGATGGGCGAAAAATTGTCTGAAACTGAGTATTTTTCTCGGTCGGTGGTCTGGCATAGTAACTAATACTTACTTAGTAAACTAACTGACTTTTTATTTAAAAAACAAGGCTTATGACGAGTCCCCCACGGTGTGCGAGGGTTAGATTCTTGGGTAGTCTCTAGAAACCTCCCAGTGCTAATTATTTAGGCCGCTTTCCAAGATACTGGAATGGTGGGTGATCGATACCTCAAGAACTCAAGCAAGTGCTTCCAAAGTCTTTTGCTTTTCTAAGAGTATCTTTTTGAGCTTAGACTTGAAAGCAAATACTGACTTAAGGTGCTGTACTGGAGGTGGGATAATGTTCCAGATCCTGGAAAAAGCAAGCCTGAAACTCCCTCGGAATGCTGCTGTTCTATGCCTTGGCACGGCCATTTGACACGCTGAACCTCTTGGCGTAAACCTGCTCTGCTGTCTTGCCCATTTAATCTGTGTGAAAAGATATTCTGGTTTTCCAGTGGAGATCACCCCAAATAACATAGTAGCCAAGTGCAGATTCCTTCTAGCTGACATATTTAAGAGGTTTGCTTTGTTGAGGTAAGGACTAATATGTGAGCGAGGAGCAATGGGGAAACAGAACCGAGCACAGGCATTTTGGACTCTCTGTATTAGCTTTTTGGTTCTTCCAAGCAAACATGGTCCATATGCTGTGTCTGCGTAGTTTAACTTTGACAAAATAAGTGAATCACATATTCGTATTCTGACTTCTACGCTAAGGTAAGATCTTATCTTGTAAAGCACTTTTAATCTGTAGAAGCAGTTTTTGACTGTATTCGAAATATGTGATTCAAAGTGCAAGTTTGAATCAAAGATTACTCCCAAATTTCTTGCCTCAGTTACTTTTTCTACACTAGTATTTCCTATTCTGACTTGTGTACCCAGAGACTCAATTGTTTTTATCATCTTATTTGTTCCTAGTATCATGTACTTAGACTTGAGAGGATTCAATAATAATGAGTTTTTCTCTGACCAGTTAGATACTCTATTTAAATCTTCATTGATTTTAAATTCTGCGTCTGCTGCGTCTTGTGGTTTGAAAGAGAGATATAGTTGCACGTCGTCAGCATATAGATGGTATTTGCAGTTGGAAAAACAGTGAACTATATCTGCTGTATAAATAGCAAAAAGCAATGGACTGAGCGCGGATCCTTGAGGTACACCTCGAAGTACCGGAGATGTTGACGAAATCAGTTTAGTACCATCACTTTTAATTATATGCACAGATTGGGCCCGGCCACTGAGGAAGCTATTGAACCACTTTAAGGTCGACATTCCAAATCCATAATATGACAGCTTTGAAAGTAATAGTGTGGTATCGATTGAGTCAAACGCACGAGAGAAATCAAGCAGCACCAGGATGGTTCCCATACCCTGATCTTGTGCTGTCAGGATGTTATCAATTACATTTATTAATTCAAAAACTATGATACATAAAAATAAATAAAATCTGTTTTAGAATTTACAGATGAGATTACCTTTCATATGATACCCCACTTGATATAGTTATCTTACTTAGAAAATTGAAAATACTAATTATTAGTTCATGACCACAATTTTTTATAAATTTAGCTGTGGTAGCCTAGTGGTTAGGACGTCCGCCTTCCAATCGGAGGTCGGGGGTTCGATCCCGGGCACGCACCTCTAACTTTTCGGAGCTATGTGCGTTTTTAAGTTATTAAAATATCACTTGCTTTAACGGTGAAGGAAAACATCGTGAGGAAACCTGCATGCCTGAGGGTTCTCCATAATGTTCTCAAAGGCGTGTGAAGTCTGCTAATCCGCACTTGGCCAGCGTGGTAGACTATGGCCAAAACCCTTCTTACTCTGAGAGGAGACCCGTGCTCTGTAGTGAGCCGGCGATGGGTTGATCATGATGATGATGAACCGCAATTTTTTTTTTTGTGTGATGTAACCACAAATTCACGGTTTTCAGATTTTTCCCCTAAGGCCAGATACAAGACCCACCAACCTGCCAAATTTCATGATTCTAGGTCAACGGGAAGTACCCTGTAGGTTTCTTGACAGAGAGACAGACAGACAGACAGACAGAACTTTGAATTTTATATTTAGAAAGAAGAATAGATTTTTAAAAGAAGTAAATTAATTCATTTTACACAGAGCAAACAATTCAACGCTTGCACAGTCTATTTCACTATTCTAATCATAGAATTCCTTATACGAGGATCGTTGCCACTTTATTATATTGTAGAGAGAAGAGAAACTCTCGACGTTTTTCAGTTCAAAACTAGGCAAATGAATAAACTTTGAAAGTAGCCCGGCGAAAGAACCAACATTGAAATTGAATTCAAAAACGAAAGAAAAGAATAGAAAGGAGAGAAAAATCCAACCGTCATTCAATTGGGTTTAAAATTTAATTTCCCTCTTTCGATTTATAAATCTGAGCTACAATCTTGCAGTCGCTTGTACATCGTAATGGACAAGTGACTCTGCAAATAGATTAACTGGTATTTGCCGTAGACTATTTCTACAAGTTTTTACGAGGCTTTTTTAAGCGTGGCGTCTAGTATTCGACTGTAGTTAATCAAGTGATTCCGCACAGAAAAGCTGGACTATAAGTGAGAAAGTACATGTGGCTATAATAGAGCCGCAAGAGGGAAATTTTACACTAGACTGCCCCAAAAAACAAGTGTAATGTTTTCAGGGTTTATGTATAGTAAGCAAATCGCGACATGTCGTCATGGCAATAGGGGTGGGCACGTCCTGCACTATATTATACTGAAATGAAATGATATGATAATTTGTTTAAATAACTAGGTATATCTGTTTACAATTTTTTGTCGGGAATCCAGAAGTAAGTTTAATAAACCTGTGTCTAGGGTCCCCGCTTCCCCTCCGCAGTTCACATAGATGAGGTGTCAACAAACAAATTACTAAAAGTCTAAAAAATTAGCATGCAATGTGTCGTGCGTGTGTGTCTAAGTATGTGTGTGTGTGTTTATTTATATTGAAAAATGGATCATTTTTCGTTTCTACGGAGTGCGCTACGAATACACTCCTCTGTAAAAAAAACATACCTAGTCTAGTAAATAATAACAGTCTACAAAAAAACATAATATGCGCAGTCATGCCTACTAATCTAAAACAGGAACTGCGTGCATAACAAAGGCCCCGTCCTGCCCAGGCCTACCCTTGCAGCGTGACAAACAAAAGCGGACTTAACTCCCCATTAATAAGGTTTACTTTTGTCCACAGATGAGGATAACGGTGTAGCTGAGCGTTAAAGGGGGATTATGAACAGTCACATGGTCTAGCCATGACGATGGCTTTTCTATTCGGCGCGCTCGGTGCTTTAGCTCTCGTCAGTCGCACGGGTGAGTTAACCGATCCTTTGACCGTCATAATAACCTGTATTAACTAATTATGTGTATGTGACAGCCCTAGAGCCACAACTTGTAACTAGTAATGTGTAAGTGACAGCCCTAATTGTAATGACAAAGACTACTTCGTATCAGTAAAATCATCGTAAAAAACAGACAAATTTTGTGCAAATTAAGTAGTGTGTGATTCAAACCAGTGTTTTAAAAAACGAACATTTAAAACTAAATTCAGCACGGGTAATTATAGTGTGAACAAGTATTATAACTAGACTCCGTTGTTCATCTTGTCCCCGACATATGAAAAGGAAAGGTAAGATGGCACACTTTAGCATCAAGTCGTGTTTTGGAATAAAAACCACTACTAAATTAATGCGAAAGTGTGTTTGTTTGTTGTGGGTGTTGGTTTGTCCTCCAATCACGAAGATTAGAACAGTCACATAGTCTAACCATGACGATAGCTTTTCTATTCGGCGCATTTGGTGCTTTACGTCTCGTCAGCTATAATCTGTATTCAGTGGCGTGCACAGGGTTTGAACCTAGGGTAAGCATTAGATAGCTAACTACCTATTTAATGACAGGTCATCATGAAAAATGATCACATAGCCATTTCAACTAGGTAAGCAGTGCTTTTATGCCTCTATGACCTGCACGCCACTGCCTGTATTAACTAATTATGTGTAATTGACAGCCCTAGAGCCGACCTGTGTATCTAATGACAAAGCTTTTCTCATAACTAGACCACTTTATCTTATTACATTGACGTTGGGTACATTAAAAGATAATATGGATATACCCCAAACAGCCTCATATACAAGTACCTGACAAACTTGTTCTGTACCCTCTCCAACATCATACAATATTTGGTTTCATTGGCCTTGATTAAGCCCCATTTAAAAATGCAAAAGTCTATCCAAAAATTAGTTTACCAAGATACACCACCTGCAGTGGAGTCGCGGCGGCCATTTGGCTGAAATTATTTTCGTACACCATGTCATTAAATTTCTTTTAAAAAAAAAAATTGAGGCATTTTATTTCATTTCAAAGTTCGCGAGCGCTCTTAATGAAAACCCCTTCACAAGGGGCTTAATAATATTGTCTATGATTAGAGACAGCCCTAGAGCCGTTCAAGTATGTACTTAAAAATGACTTTGTTGCTATAAAATAGTATCAAAGCATCTCTTTTAATAAATAGTAGAAGTTCAATCTGCAGAACTCATTAAATCGTTATTGAAATGGAGCCTTTGACTACAAAACCAGTGATTTTAATTAGTGAAATGCCTAGGTCCTCGGATTGTGAAAGAAACCCTGGTAACAGGCCGCCATTTTGATGAACCACGTTCGTAGGTGTCAAAAGGTGCAGAACCATACGCCAATATCTATTATAGTCTGTGTCGCTACGGATTATTATTATAGTTCGCGACAGGTCGAGCTGGCAATCGGAGTATGAGGCGAGCGGACCCCGCACCGGGTTACCCCCGAGTCTGCGCGTTTGTGCGGGGCATCCCCACCCCGATTGCCATCTCGACCTGTCGCGATCTATAATATTATAATCCGTAGCGATTTTGTATTCAGTTTTCATTTCATTTTTCTTTTCATAGCTCACGAATACGGCAAAAATACAGAACGATAAAATAAAAATAGATACCTACTATTTACCTCTAGGTATAGGTATTTTAAGTTCTATTTTGTTCCTTGTCAACAAGGGCAACGACCTTTCTTCTCATCTCAACTACCTATATACGTTTTCACTGTCATAAAAATACGGAACAGTGAAGATACAGTCTACCTCTTTACATATTATTTTTTGTTCCTTGTAAACAAGGCAATGACCTCGCTTTGCATATCTCATTAACCGACTTCAAAAAAAGGAGGAGGTTCTCAATTCGTCGGAATCTTTTTTTATTTTTTTAATTTTTTATGTATGTTCCCCGATTACTCGAAGACGCCTGGACCTATTTTGAAAATTCTTTTTTTGTTTGAAAGGGTATACTTCAAAGTTGGTCCCATTTAAATTTGGTGAAGATCTGATGAACATCTTCGAAGATAGATACTGGAACACCTCAACGGATAAGAGTAAATTGCTCGCGATCAGTGTAATAGCTTAGTAAACAGTAGATTTTTAACCAGTCATAGCATAATTCCATGGGACCACTAAAAATTGTGAAATAAAAAAAAAATACAAAAAAAAAAAACCGACTTCGATACACAAACACTAAAAATTGAAAAATAATTTAATTTATTACCGAATATATTATGTATACAAGAGTTAATATAGTTCCATAATAATATTTTTTAGGGTCGGTGCCAATGAGGTGCCATTGTGGAGTCTCATAAAAATATGAAGTCTAGACGATTCGCGCAGCTAAAGCTAATTGGCACCGGCACCAAAAAGTATTATTATGGGACTATATTAACTCTTGTATACATAATATATTCGGTAATAAATTAAATTATTTTTCAATTTTTAGTGTCTGTGTATCGAAGTCGGTTTTTATTTTTTTTGTAAAAAATTTGTATTTGACGATACGTTTTCACTGTTACAAAAATGATACAAATACGGATTGTCGGTCTTGAGCGGTTTTTCCACAAAAGTCAAAAGGTCTATGACCTCACTCGTAATCTCAGCTATAATCATATAGACAGTAGGAAAATTTTCGTGAGACAAATAGGAAAACTAAAACAGTAAACATTTCTTACGTCGTATAAGTCATGACTTATCATAACAAACAAAAGTTCTTGTCACCACTCCAAGTTAACGAAACCAAGACAAAAACCGGTTAAGTTCGAGTCTCACTTGCACACGACGGGTTCCGTACCATCATACAAGAAATATCCAACCAGTATCTAAATATATAAAAGGAAAAGGCGACTGACTGACTGACTGATCTATCAACGCACAGCTCAAACTACTGGACGGATCGGGCTGAAATTTGGCATGTAGATAGCTATTATGACGTAGACATCCACTAAGAAAGGATTTTTAAAAATTCAACCACTAAGGGGGTGAAATAGGGGTAGTTCACGCGGACGAATTCGCGAGCATAAGCTAGTTTAATTTAATTTAATAAAAATTCATCACACCCATAGCTATATAAAACTGCAAGTTAGTGACGGACAGCCTCATTTAGTAAACATACCTACCTATTATTTGGTCGTTCAAACACTTATTATTTTATATTTGACTAGCTTATGCTCGCGACTTCGTCCGCGTGGACTACAAAATTTCAAACCCCTATTTCACCCCCTTAGGAGTTGACTTTTCAAAAATCCTTTCTTAGCGGATGCCTACGTCATAATAGCTATCTGCATGCCAAATTTCAGCCCGATCCGTCCAGTAGTTTGAGCTGTGCGTTGATAGATCAGTCAGTCAGTCAGTCACCTTCACCTTTTATATATATAGATTATATTACATATTACGGTTTTCGGATTATTTGCTATATAAGACATTGTTTTACTTGTCCTATAAGATATTGCTACCTGCCAAACATGATTCTAGGTCAACGGTAAGTACTTACCCTATATTTTTTGATTCCCGTGAATTGACAAACACGTCAGCCAGACAACCAAGTGACCCTATTAGGGTTCCATTTTTCCTTGAGGTACGGAACCCTAAAAGAAGGAAAAAAAGGCAGGAATAATCTTGAAAGCTCTTCATTTAAGTAGCCGAGAGAGAATAAGTCACAGATTTAAAAAATACAACTTAATGAAACGAAACTGCGGGAGAAATGATAGCTCTAAAACCATGAAAGCCTCTGGATTACACAGTGGCCACTTTAATCAAGACGAAAGTCTATTTGCCAACATTATGGCGGACTCTTCTCGATATATTATGAAAAGTAAATTGAAATAAAGTGGCCAAGAGCGAGTCGGGCTTTAGTTAAAAGATTCCGTACCTAATTACATTTTAACTCTAATCTATCTATATCATATTATGCTAGATGATGCCCGCAAATTCGTCCGCGTGGATTTAGGTTTTTCCCGTGGGAACTCTTAAATTTTCCGGGATAAATAGTAGCCTATATAATATGTCCGTTTACGGGATGTAAGCTAACTCTGTACCAAATTTCATCAAAATCGGTTGAAGGGTTGGGCCGTGAAAAGCTAGCAAACAGACAGACAGACACACACACTTTCGCATTTATAAAATTATGTATGGATAGTATCTACGGAAGTATGGATTTTGTGTAAACAGATGTACGAGAAGATAAGTTACATATGCGTCTATATGTAGTTAAATCAAAGCAACAGCATTCAAGACTCAAATTCGTAGATAGCTATCTCTTTTATTCTCATACGTTTTGTATGTTCTGTTTTACTCATGAGTGAGAACGGATTTTATGCGCAACATAACTTACTAGCTGATGCCCACGACTTCGTCCGCGTGGAATTAAGTTTTATAAAATTCCGTGGGAATTCTTTTATTTAAAATTCCATCTGCACTGGGCCAGCATGGTGGGATGACCTAAATCTTTCTCACTCTGAGAGGTCACCCGTTCTCAGTAGTGGGCCAATGAACCCATCATTGGCCCACTAGCGTAGGTCTTAGCGTGACGTATTAAGGTTACGCCTGTGGTTACACCGTTTACCTTTTTTCCCCTTTCGAGGTTCGAGGTCGACTGATTATTTCCTATCGAGTTACGGAACCCTAAAAGAAATGCCTTCCAAATAATAGCTGTCTAAATCTAAATGGAAAATGTATTAGTTGAAGCGGAAATTACATGGGACGATGGATTTTCGAAATTTAAGGACCCGACAATGGAAAACGGCTGAAAGAAATCTGGAATGCGTATACAATCTTTTGTTGGTAATAAATTGGAATGGCTCCAATTGGAATAAATAAGCATTCGGATGCTTAGCGGGATCTGCATGAGCGATTTGGACCATGCCAATCGAATGTCGATTTAAGAAAATGGTTCTTAATAATTTCGATACCAAAGTTAAACTAGCTTAGGCCCGCGACTTCGTCCGCGTGGGCTACACAAATTTCAAACCCATCTTACCCTCTTAGGGGTTGAATTTTTAATAATTCTTTCTTAGCGGATGCCTACGTCCAGATGCCCCGATCCATCCAGTAGTTTGAGCTGTGCGTTGATAGATCAGTCAGTAAGTCAGTCACCTTTTCGTTTTATATATTTAGAAGACTAGAGGATGCCCGCGACTTCGTACGCGTGGATTTAGAATTTTTAAAATCCCGTGGGAACTCTTTAATTTTTCGAGATAAATAGTAGCCTATGTCCTTCCCCGGGATGTAAGCTAACTGTACCAAATTTCACGGGCATCATCTAGTTGTTAATATTTGAAAAATGAAAAATATTTATTTAAGGGTTAGGACTAGATAACACAATAATTCATTCTATGTATGGTCGGGTATGCTTTGGACACCTGTTCCCTCGTGACATTTTGATAAATGACGTGTCATCTCGGCTACTCGGAGATGAGGATATGTATTATAGAGATCTTCGTATTGTTCTGCGTGTCATAAAGGTGTGGTTATGCCATAGGATTATTAACATCATGGCATAATATCATAGGCTGTGTATGATAAAACGGAAATAAAAGACGCGACAAACAAAAGAAGCAAAAATAAAAAAGAAGGTCTTAGTACCTACCTATACATTATCTCGACTATTTTCGTGGTTACATAATTATATATTTTTTTTTTCATTTACAAACTTTTACAAGTACTTTTGGATTATTAAATGCATCTACTACTGGCTTGGAATGCCTTTCCTGCCGAGAAGAACCAGCAAGAAACTCGGCGGTTGCTCTTTTCAAAGATTTGATATAAGTACAAAATATTATGCCATTAAAATTCCTTACAAAATATAAGGACAGGGCCATTGAACAAGCAAAATGGCACCGACTCATTGGTCCTAAAATGTTTATTTAGCACCAATGCAACATCAGTAACGTCTGGATTTCAAACGGGTCGTTCATTAGTATCTAAGAGGTGGCGCTGATTTATTTGGTTCCTAAACCGTGAAAAATGTTGTTCGCTTGGGTACATCTTGTCATTTATATTGATGCGTTCTACGAAGGATGTTCTGATAAAACAGTTTTGTCTCGCAGAATATTACAGACGAATTCAGTCGGAGACAGCTATTGTGGTCGGTGATTCATGCGAGACATTCATCCTGCGACAACGGACGCTGAAGCTTGACCCTTCTTGTAATTCCGTGAATTTTACTTGTTGTGAAACGTCTCTACAGGATCTGACAATAAACGTGTCTTTAATACTTCCTGGTGGCGTCGTCCTAGTCGCAACTAAATACAAGTTTTAGTTGAGGGGTAATAAGCTGGCGTGGTATGGGCATTTATAATGCGGAGGGAAGAAAGCACTAGAAGAATGTTAAGTATACATATGGAAGGAAAAAAGAGGAAAGGATCACCAAAGAAAAGGTGGATGGATTGCGTGATAGAGGATATGCGTAGCGTGGGATAAGGTATGGAAGAAGTCTCAACTCAGGATCACAAAACTAACTAAATGGAATGCCATAACTCTTAGACCACACATCAGATAAAACTTACAGCAATTAACAACGTTCTACGAAGAATGTTTTGATAAAGGAGTTTTGTCTCGCAGAACATTACGGACGCATTCAGTCGGAGACAGCTATTGTGGTCGGTGATTCATGCGAGACATACATCCTGTGACAACGGACGCTGAAGCTTGTAGCCAACTTGCTCCCTTCTTGTAATTCCATGAATTCCACAGTTGTAAAGCGTCACTACAGGATCTGAAAACAAAAGTATCTTTAATACTTCCTGATGGCGTCGTCCTAATCGCAACTAAATACCACTTTTAGTCTCAACTCAGGGTCACAAAACTAACTAAACGGACTGTCACAAATCTTAGACCACACATCAAACTTTCATCAATTAACAGCGTTCTACGAAGGATGTTCTGATAAAGCAGTTTTGTCTCGCAGAATATTACGGACGCATTCAGTCGGAGACAGCTATTGTGGTCGGTGATTCATGCGAGACATACATCCTGCGACAACGGACGCTGAAGCTTGTAGCCAACTAGGTCCCTTCTTGTAATTCCATGAAGTTCACTGTTGTAAAGCGCTTTACTTGGCAAGACAAAAGGCTAGTTGAAAGGCTTCAAGTACTTCGAGCTTGAAGTTTAATAATAAGTTATCATAAGGCAGTGGTCCAACCGCCGACGATGAACGTGAATCGAGTAGAACTGGAAACTTAAACGAGTTGGCGATCAGCGGGAAGCGAGTGTGTAGTTTCGATAGTTTTGTCGCCGGGCTATAAGCGAGTGTGCAAGTGCGCTCAGTCCTGTGCAAACCTGCGCGCACGTTACACGTGTTTATTTTTCAAAGCTCGTCGCTCAACGACAAAACTAGTAAAGCGAGTCGTTGCCGGCAGTGTGAACAGTCAGAGAGCAACTTTTGATATATGCATCTCTTTCGTTTACACGGAATGTACATTTATTGTGCGTTTGTTGAGAGAGAAAATCGCCGATAGTTTGTCGTTTTCTCGCCGGCGCGGCGGTTGGACCACTGCCTTAGTGAGTCAAATCTGATTATGGTGGCATAGTTTATGGTCTTCGAAGGCAATTAATATAAATTATAGGTAGGTATAATACGCCAGACTTTGAAATGATTCGTATAACATAATATTACAGTTCGTGGCCGAAAGTAATGTATATCGGCTTTTAGAATAATATTTCGGGCGTAGAGCGAATCTACGAATCTGCTGTCTCCTTTGGTTTCTGGTTCATCGTACTGCAATGGCATTGTCGGTAGGCTCCCACCAGACCGTCATCGTACCGTTCACGATGCCGTTTAGAAACCGATAAGGGGTATGGGTGTGTTAAAAACAGCCACACCCCTTCCCGTTAGCCCGCTACCATCTTAGACTCTCATCTTACCATCAGGTGAGATCACAGTCAAGGGCTAACTTGTAATCAACAAACAAGACATCATTTTTCTTTTTAGTACTGTCGAGCTCGTAGTTTTAAGCTTACCTAGTTTTAATTTTTTTTAATTTGTAACATTTGGTTTGTATGTTTTGCTTTTCTTTTTTTTGTATTTTCTTGTTTTGTGAGCTGAATAAACTTTTATTTATTTATTTATTTATTTTAATGTTTTTTTTTAAATCTTTGCCAGGTTGCACAGACAACACAAATGGAGTGGACGGGGGCCAGGAGATAGAGTACACGGACGTGGACTTAGGAGTCACGCAACGAGGGCCACATTTTGATCTGGCGTACTCCAGAAACGTTACCGCGTTGGTCGGGAAGACCGCACAGCTGAACTGCAGGGTTCACGATCTTGGGAACAGAACGGTAAGTGCAGTATCAATGCTACTATCACTTATACTACTGTTGCCATTCTTCTTCTTGAAATGCCGTCTCCTATCATTAGGGCTAGAAGGCATGAAGGGAGGTTGGCAATCATTAGGGCTATTTGCACCTTGGAAACTGCTGCTTGGAAAGAGATCGGGTACTCTTCCCGTACCATTGGCGTAAATTCTTAAAATAAAGGCTAACCAAAGATCTTGGAATCCTGAAGACCATAAAAGTGCGGAAGTTGGAGCACTTCGGCCACATTATGAGAAATAGCAAATACGACCTCCTTCAGCTCATCATCATCATCATGATCAACCCATCGACGGCTCACTACAGAGCACGGGTCTCTTCTCAGAGTGAGAAGGGTTTTTGGCCATAGTCTACTGATTGGTAGACTTCACACACCTTTGAGAACATTATGGAGAACTCTCAGGCATGCAGGTTTCCTCACGATGTTTTCCTTCACCGTTAAAACAAATGATAATTTAATTAATTAAAACGCACATACTTAACTCCGAAAAGTTAGAGGTGCGCGCCCGGGAACGAACCCTTGACCTCCGATTAGAAGGCGGACGTCCTAACCACTAGGCTATCACAGCTTATTCGGGGGAAAATAGCCGGCAGAAGACCACCAGGCTGTAGAAGAACATCGTGGCTAAAGCATTTACTGTTACCATAGTAACATATTGTGTAATCAGTAATGGACCTAAAGTGAGATCTATAGAGCGCACTTTGATTTTACTCATACTTAAGATTGAGTTAAAACGAGATATATTTATGCGAGAGATATAGCTCTGTCTCGTTTTAACTCTGTCTCAAGTCTAAGCTAAGTCAGAGTGTGCTCTAGCCAAGCTATAGATAGCTATAGACACACTATGTTATATTATAATATACTACTTATTCTATATTATGGCGGTCAAGTGGTCAACCAAAAGATTTTTTAGTTCCCTGCAGGTAGACACAAACAGAATAATGGCATTCCATACATCAAAAACATGTCGTACCTACACTTTGTATGTGTATAAGTTTACATGTGTATAAGTATATATGCAATACCCTATATGTATATATATATATCATATTTATTACTCTACTAATAATGAAGTTTTTTATTTTTATTTTAGTTGATTTTTATATTATAGAGAACACTTTCGTTGTCGGGTCGTGACACTAGGGCTCTGCCTGAAAATCAGCGCTGCAGTAGTCAAATACTGCAGCATCATGCTGAGGCAGTAGCCTTTTCAGCTCAAACAAGACATCATTTTTCTTTTTAGTACTGTCCAGCTCGTAGTTTTAAGCTTACCTAGTTTTAATTTTTTTAATTTGTAACATTTGGTTTGTATGTTTTGCTTTTTTTTTTTGTCTTTTCTTGTTTTGTGAGCTGAATAAACTTTTATTTATTTATTTATTTTTATCTATAGCCAACAATATCCCCGAACAGAAATTATAAGCCATGTTACCGGTGTGCACCGGCCCGATACTGCTCGGCCCTCGGACGTATCCAAAAGGGACCAGCAGCACCCAGGCACACTGGAAGGTTACCTGACTGGCACCCCTATGTGCTCTGCTCATTGCCACTTCAGCTTCGCAACCCGTTGAGCTATATCGGTTACTCTGGCTCTCCTACGGCTTCTCAAACTAAATAATCAGTACCAGGTTTGTTGGTTTGTCCTTCAATCACGTCGCAACGGTGAAACGGATTGACGTGATTTTTTGCATGGGTATAGAGAAAGACCTGGAGAGTGACATAGGCTACTTTTTATCCCGGAAAATCAAAGAGTTTTAAGGATTTTTAAAAATCTAACTCCACGCGGACGAAGTCGCGGGCATCAGCTAGTAAAAAAATATTCCCATTTCACAGTTTTCATGCTTGGAACAAAGCAAGAGTGTTTTTAAATGTTTTATTCATTTGTTTACTGAGTACATCCTCAGATTGCTCGAGCGGCTCCTTAATTGAAAGAGAAAATGTTTTATTCAAACACTGAAATGAATTCAATAGGTCTTTGTAGGGCTCCAATTACCTACTACGGTGCCTAAATATTTATATTAATTTTAGCTAGCTTTTATGTAGCTTCGTCTATTTAATAATTCACTTAAATCTTGCTTTTGTGCTTGTACGTCATTTATTACTTAACTAACTTATTCCCTCGACTTAGTTCGCTTGGACTACATAAATTTCATCTTCTAAATATATAATAAGAAAAGGTGACTGACTAACTGATCTATCAACGCACAGCTCAAACTACTGGATGAATCGGGCTGAAATTTGGCACGCAGCTAGCTATTATGACGTAGGCATCCGTCAAGAAAGGATTTTTGAAAATTCAACCCGTACGGGGGTAAAATAGGACTTTGAAATGTTTTTAATAGATCTTTGTAGGGTGTCAACTACTACGGTGTCTAAATATTTATATTAATTTTAGCTAGCTTTTACGGAGCTTCGTCTATTTAATAATTCACTTAAATCTTGCTTGTTCCTGCTGCTTTGTGCCAGTACGTAATTTTTTACTTAACTAACTTATTCCCGCGACTTAGTTCGCGTGGACTACATAAATTTCAAACCCCTATTTCACCCCCTCAGGGGTTGAATTTTCAGAAATCTTTTCTTAGCGGATGCCTACGTCATAATAGCTATCTGTATGCAAAATTTCTCCATAATATTCTCATAGGTGTGTGAAGTCTACCAATCCGCACATGGCCAGCGTAGACTATGGCCTAAAACCCTTCTCACTCTGAGAGGAGTCCCGTGCTCTGTAGTGAACCGGCGATGGGTTGATAATGATGTTGATGCAAAATTTCAGCCCGATCCATCCAGTAGTTTGAGCTGTGCGTTGATAGATCAGTCAGTCAGTCAGTCACCTTTTTATATATTTATAAATGTATTTTTCAACTGTTTTTATCCAACCCTGATTATAATCCCTCAGCGTAAATCATGAAAAAGCTTCGTAAATAAAACGAGTACCGCAAAAAGCGACTTAGAACTGGATTACTAGACTTAAAATGTTATGATAAATTTTCCGTGTAGCTAATAAAAGGTACCCCATAATCTGTTTGAAGATGAAAGTGTGACCTCTACCTACTTATGGGATTTGGGGTTGTAATCCTTAATATCTTTTGATTATTGTATTTATTATTTATTGGTTATGGAAAAATATAGGAATAAAATATGATTATCTATATCTATATATACTTGTCGGAGAACAAGAGGATGGCCGATAATTATTATTGATCTTTAGCCGACATCAGAAGGTAGTAATTAATAAGTAGGTACTTTAATCCATGTTCTTTACAAATAGTTCTCAGTAACGTATCGCACATGGAAACCATCAACGTAACACAACCAGATCACCATAACCTAACCCTACCTATGGTCGCCTCCAACCACCCCTCACAGCGACCCCTCACCTCACTCTAAACTAGCTAGCCTGAGCTAAACACTATATCGTGTGATTAGGGCGCAATTGCCATTGCAACCTCTCAATCAAATCACGACCTATTCCGTTATCTAATCATCTCATGGTAATCAATCCCAACTTCATGAACGCTCTTAAAAGGATCATTGCATTGACTCTCTTACGATCTAAACCAAATCTTATAATTGACTTCTCATTACTAATTCAGAATATCGCAATAGCTCTACCTTCTCCACTCTGTGCACATCTGCATACAGAACACCATAGCATCGTGCGCCACACGCGCCACGACTACTATCCACCCAAATAAGCGATCACAACAGAAACCAGGTAGAATGTAAGCTATTCG
Source organism: Maniola hyperantus (assembly GCF_902806685.2). Classification (NCBI taxonomy): domain Eukaryota; kingdom Metazoa; phylum Arthropoda; class Insecta; order Lepidoptera; family Nymphalidae; genus Maniola; species Maniola hyperantus. The sequence goes on from NC_048555.1 coordinate 12,154,041, forward strand.
ATCTCATGGGCAACTCATTGTCTAATCCATTTCAACATTACACGAGAGTCATCAATGATTCTTTACCAACCGGGTCATACGATTCTAAAGCGGGTACTATCAAAGTTAACTTCAAGTTACTATCACACTAAACTATCACTTCAAACTAATCATTATCTTAACTGCCGGTATATCTCCAATGACACTCTAAATTACTAGCGTTTGCAGAAATAACCTTAACGAATGTCCTTATAATAATCTATCCACTGAGCCAAACTTTAACTCACGAATTACTCTAATATTCACCAATAATTAATATTCCATATTCGACAAACAACCACGCGAACATTATTAATAGTGCTTTGCAGACAAAGTCACCGGATGGCACTAGATGTTACGATTTAACACAATGTACATTAATAAATAAATAAATAACTATATCACAATCACCGAATTAAATATCACGATTAAGAAACTACCTACCTATCTCAAATAATAATAATTAGCTAAGCTATAATCTGATACTTAATTAATTTAACGCGAGAGAGAAATTATGAACAACAACAAAATGCGTGCGTGTCAAAATCCAACTCTGACAACTAAAATAAAGACGGCTACCTTCCATAGAGTAAAGCTTCCTTCATACGTTTCTTTTCACGGAGTCTACGACAGTAAGAACTCTTTCAATATCGACCCTCCAATATACTTATAAAAGAAAAAGGTGACTGACTGACTGACTGAATAACTGACTGACTGATTGACTGATCTATCAACGCACAGCTCAAACTACTGGACGGATCGGGTTGAAATTTGGTATGCAGATAGCTATTATAATGTTGGCATCCGCTAAGAAAGGGTTTTTGAAAATTCAACTTTTCAACAATTGAATCAAAAATCACTGATGATGATAACAAAAAATAACTTTTTCTCATCTTCAGTGACTTTTTGCCACGATTGGCCGCCCTAGGCCCAGGCCTATTGAGCCTTAGGGCAAAGCCAACGCTCGTGACGGATCTTGACAGAGAGAGAGAGAGAGAGAGAGAGACAGACAGACAACGAAGTAATCCTAAAGGGTTCCTTTTCCCCTTTTCAGGTACGGAACCCTAAAAAATGCTAAATTGTTCTCTTGTTTATGCAGGTATCATGGATAAGGCATCGAGACATTCACCTGCTGACCTCGGGCAGGATGACCTACACGTCTGACCAGAGGTTCATCAGTGTCCACAACCCCCACACTGAAGACTGGATACTGAAGGTGGGTTATCGAAATAGGGTCATGGACTGATGCGGTCCAAAAATGTCGGCAAACTTTACCGACATCGGGCTAAGAGTTGTGTAATGTATTAGCCGAGGTTGGAACTAATGCCAAAGACCGCCACAAGTTCACTTTAACTTACTGACTGCTTTCGAAAAGCTCCCTATAAATGCTGTGGTAGTAACAGGCGCTAGACTGTACAAAGTTATCAACCATCTCCAAGTTAATCCAACTTAGTCTAATATTTGTGGCGGCTAACTTACGTGAATACAGGGGTCCGACTGTTAGCCGATATCGGGCTAAGGTTGTGTAATAGCCGAGGTTGGAACTAATGCCAAAGACCGCCACAAGTCAGCTTTAACATGGCAAAACTATCTCAAACTTTTAGATAAGTGATGATGCAGTCTTAGATGAAAGTTGGCAACTTGAAAAAGGCATGATAGATTTATTAATCCATACCCCAAGTCGGTTTCTATGTGGCATCGTACAGGAACGTAAAATCGCTTGACGCCACGGCTTTGCCGATAGGGTTGTGACTAGCCACAGTCGCAACTTCCTAGCAAGCATAACCAGAAACAATAGAATTAAATTTAAATTAACTTAAATGAATTTAAGAATGGCATTAAATTCAATTTTAAACGGAGCCTCTCCTATAATATTATACATACTCTATATTCTATTAAAAGAAGCCCCCATTCTCGTTGTCCCCACAGACGCAAAGTAGACATAATCGCCTTTCAAATATCAATTCACGGGAAATATAATTTTTTTTCCTAAATAGATACTAGAATAACATTTTCGAGTTGATCTCCTCCCACTTATGTCAAAACTAGCTTATGCTCGCGACTTCGTCCGCGTCGTGGACTACACAACTTTTTAAACCCCTATTTCACCCCCTTAGGGGTTGAATTTTCAAAAATCCTTTCTTAGTCATAATCTGCATGCCAAATTTCAGCCCAATTCGTACTACAGTATTTTGAGTTGTGCGTTGATAGATAAGTCAGTCTGTCACCTTTTCCTTTTATATATTTATATTAGTTATTATTGGTCATTTACAGGATTCCAAATATTGTGTAATAGCCGAGGTTGGAGCTAATGCCAAAGACCGCCACAAGTTAGCTCTAACTTGGCAAAACTATCTCAAAGTTTTCGAATAGACAATTTCCAACGCGACCTCTGCTATAATACCGTCTTGGTGATGCCAATAAAATGGATAGCCTGCTCGCAATCCAGCAGTTTATTGTTTTAATCTCATAACTCTTAAAGTTTGAACCTAGATTTTATGGTGTTTTATAAGTCTTGTGTTCATCAAAGGTTAGATTTCGGTCGATTTATACTGTAATAGAAATAGAAATATCTCACATCATTTAAGGTGACGCAGTACGCTCGACTGAAAGTGCCAGCTCAAGTGGGTCCTATTTGCTTTTCACCTACCATTGTATGAGAAAGGTGAGAGGCACGATAATTTTTAACGAAATCAAGCGCGCGAAATGGGTTTAGGAAAAGGTTTTTTTGAGAAAAAAAACTACTAAATGTATATTTGCAAAGTAAAGATATTTCAACTAATAAATAAATAACCTACGTCTAATGTTAAATTGTTTTAGAATTTTGACACTCCTAATCTTATTCATTTACGCCCAAAGTTGTCATAAATTTAGTGTTAAAATAGGAATATTTTGAGGCTCGTAAATTTAAAATCAATATTTTTTTAATGTTTTATATATCAATGGACCTAGATAATGACGAGACAAACCGATATACTTACCTAATACTATAATTGTAGTTTTGAGCGTAAAATATCAAATAATGTAGTAATCACCCTCCTACGTTTGTATGAAGAAAGCACCGAACTGCGCCCTCTTAAAGTTATTAAGTAGATCTTCTAAATATATAAAAAGAAAAGGTGACTGACTGACTGACTGATCTATCAACGCACAGCTCAAACTACTGGACGGATCGGGCTGAAATTTGGCATGCAGATAGCTATTATGACGTAGGCATCCGCTAAGAAAGGATTTTTTGAAAATTCAACCCCTAAGGGGGTGAAATAACGGTTTGAAATTTGTGTAGTCCAGGCGGACGAAGTCGCGACCATAAGCTAGTTCATTAGAACTATGAATTCATTAGAGATATGAATGTGTTATATTAATAACACATTCATATCTTTATCTATAGAATAAAGAGGCTCCCCTTATATGAAACTGGGGCGGGTCTACAAGTTGGAAATAATAACACCCCTATTTTGAACTGATATGAATTTTAAACGGAACCTCTCCTATAATATTATACATACTCTATATTCTATTGAAAGAAGCCCCCCCATTCACGTTGTCCCCACAGACGCAAAGTAGACATAAGCGCCTTTAAAATATCAATTCACGGGAAACATAAATTTATTTCCTAAATGGGTACTAGAATAACATTTTCGCGTTGCTCTTTTTGGATTTCTGTTTTCCTGGAACTGTTTTTGTGCGAGGAAACCGGGTTACTTTAATTCTTCAATTAATTAGGAATTTTGTCGTTATGTTAAAAGCATTTGGCCTGGAGCATCATAGAATTTAATAAATTAAATAATAAAACCCAAATCCAGTCGCGGGCATCAGCTAGTAAATAAATAAAACAATGTTTTTTTTTTAAAGAATATTAGGCATGTTAAATGACTAATATTCCCCTTTCCTCTCCAACTAAGCGTAAAGCTTGTGCTAGGAGTAGGTACGACAATAGTGCAACGAGCGGGGTTTGAACCGTCACCCTTTCGGTTTTCAGTCCACTCCTTTACCCGTTGAGCTATTGAGGCTCAAATTTATTTACTAGCTGATGATTTATTCATCTCACAAAACAATAGAAGAAGAAAAAATATTACAACCTGATGTTAAAAATTACGAAATTAAAACTAAGTAAACTTAAAAAAAGTTCGAAAAACCGCTACACGCAGGGGTCCTAAGATGCTAGAATGGCGACCTTGCACCGAAAACCGCAGCGTTGGAAGACCCTCCCACATAGTTGAGCAGACGATATCAAGAGACGCAGGGAGCCGCTAGATTCAGGCGGCGTGTGAACGTGACGTTTGGAAGTCCCTACAAAAGACCTATGTCCAGCAGTCTATCGGTTGATGATAATGATGACGATGATGATAATGCTCTTAAAATAACATAGTAAATCTCTCAGCATGCGTACAAACTTACATATTCATCATACAGAACCCTCTCCATGCGAGTTCAACTCGCACTTGTCCGGTATTCCAATAGGTAGTTTCACCGTTGCGTTGCCTGGAAAAGTTCGCTTTTAGCTATTTTCAAAGTGGAAAACTAAAATAACAATTTCGTTTTACTGTTACGAATTCAATTCTAGCTAGAATAATTGTTTTAATGGTAAAAGCAAATCCGATGAATTCTTTAAACATTTCTGTTAAAGATTGTAGCTTTTAAGCTCTACACAAAAAGATAATACTTTTAATGCTTTTATTAAAACTTTGAGTACCTATGTCGTATCAGTACCCTTATTATAAATGTGAAAGTGTATTCGTTTGTTGGTTTGTCCTTCCATCACGTCTCAACGGTGCAACAGATTGACGTGATTTTTGGCATGGGTATCGATAAAGACCTGGAGAGTGACATAGGCTACTTTTTATCCCGGAAAATCAAATAATTCCGACGGGATTTTTAAAAACCTAATTCCACGCGGACGAAGTCGCTGGCATAATAACCTAAGAGCCAGTACGTGCCAGACCTTCCTTATTTTATAAAAGCTGAAAGTTTTTCAGCGTACCTATTGTCCCCAACACTGGGAGGAACGTTTGTTCGGATGTTTGTTTGAATCATGGTGGCTTTGGCTGATAACAGGTAACAAAGGTGTAAAAAAGTGTATTTTTTTTTTTAAATCTAAATATATAAAAGAAAAAGGTGACTGACTGACTGACTGACTGATCTATCAACGCACAGCTTAAACTACTGGATGGATCGCGCTGAAATTCGGCATGCAGATAGCTATTATGACGTAGACATCCGCTAAGAAAAGATTTTTCAAAATTCAACCCCTAAGGGGGTGAAATAGGGGTTTGAAATTTGTGTAGTCCACGCGGACGAAGTCGCGAGCATAAGCTAGTTCAGATACAAGTAAGCCCTTGACTGCAATCTCACCTGGTGGTAAGTGATGATGCAGCCTAAGATGATAGCGGGCTAACCTGGAAGGGGTATGGCAGTTTTTATTAAACCCATAGGCCATACCCCTTTGGTTTCTACACGGCATCGTACCGGAACGCTAAATCGCTTGGCGGCACGGAATAGTATTAGAAATCACGTCATGCATTGTCAGACAGTTAGTGTTATGGCAACCCCGTGCCAGACACCCCTTAGGCTACAACCATTGTAAATAAATCAAGCAATCTCCCCCCTCAATATGTTAATGTGTCACTTTGGCCATTTCACCAGCAGGTGCAGTCTTCTGGCTCGCACCCAGCTTGTATTTAACAGCATGCAAGCTAAGTAATTTACTGACTTATGCCCGAGCCAATTTCTAGCTGACCATTTTATACACAAGCTGTGATAGCCTAGTGGTTAGGACGTCCGCCTTCTAATCGGAGGTCGGCGGTTCGATCCTCTAATTTTTGGGAGTTATGTGCGTTTTAATTAATTAAATATCACTTGCTTCACCGGTGAAGGAAAACATCGTGAGGAAACCTGCATGCCTGAGAGTTCTCCATAATGTTCTCAAAGGTGTGTGAACTCTACCAATCCGCACATGGCCAGCGTGGTAGACTATGGTCAAAACCCTTCTCACTCTGAGAGGAGACCCGTGCTCTGTAGTGAGTCGGTGATGGGTTGATCATGATGATGATTTATACACATAAAGCATCTATTGAAAGCTGTAAAGCGCCTCCAAGAAGCGGTTAGCGGGCAAACCTTAGCTTAGTATGAGATTTTGTCGACCTCCCAGGCGCAGTGGTAAGCACTGTGGTCTTGTTAGTGGGGGTCCTGGGTTCGATTCCCGGCAGGGGTTTGGAATTTAATAATTGCCAAATTTCTGGTCTGGACTGGTAGGAGGATTCGGCCGTTTGCTAGTTGTGGTAACTAGCTACCTAACCTACCAGCAATTTTTTTTTAAAGTTTGAAATGTAAAACCCGGCATTTACGTATTCTGGGTGAGACTAATAAGTAGGTAAGTGAGGCTTTTTGCAGCAGGAAAATTTCTAATCTTATGAGAAACCAGAAATTTTACGCGGACAAAGTCACGGGCAACTGTATTATACTATACTGTGTGTGCGTGTGTAACTCTATTGTACTGTGGGTTTATATAGCATATAAAAGGAAAAGGTGACTGACTGACTGACTGACTGGCTGATCTATCAACGCACAGCTCAAACTACTGGACGGATCGGGCTGAAATTTGGCATGCAGTACCCGTAGTACAAGATTTTACGTCTCACCAAACCAAACCAAATTCGAGAGTCGAAATACTTCCGCGTTACAGTAAACTGGATCTTAATTGCCTTGTTTTAAAGCTCAAGTTTGTCTACACTTCTACAGCCAGCGCTCCATTTGAACGGATTTGAACCGTCGACCTTTCGGTTTTCAGTCCACTCCTATACCGGTTGAGCTATTGAGGGTTTGGTTTGGTGAGACGTAAAATCTTGTACTACGGGTACTGATAGCTATTGTAGACATCCGCTATGAAAGGATTTTTGAAAATTCAACCCCTAAGGGGGTGAAATAGGGGTTTGAAATTTATGTAGTCCACGCAGACGAAGTCGCGGGAATAAGCTAGTTATATTATATGTTGTCCACAGATAAGGTTCCCGCAGCGGCGTGACTCGGGCATCTACGAGTGCCAAGTTGGAACCACGCCGCCCATCGGCCACCGGATGTACCTCTCCGTAGTCGGTAAATCACTTTGTTTTATACACGTTTCAACGGCCTTTATCTTCCACTTGATCTGGGTCACGAACGAAGTAGGCCATTTTAGTTTTGTTACTTAGGCAATTCGGAATTCGAAAGGCTTGAATAAACACGGAGGCTGAAGGCTGAATGCTGTAGGTACCCGTTGTACAAGATTTGACGTCTCACCAAACCAAACCAAATTCGAGAGTCGAAATACTTCCGCGTTACAGTAAACTGGATCTTAATAGCCTTGTTTTAAAGCTCAAGCTTGTCTACACATCTACAGCCGGCGCTCCAAGCGGAAACATTGCGAAATTAAAATCAGTGGCATTGAATTTTTGACTTCAATTCAAGGCTGTTTAGGTCCATTTTAATTTTACGCTATTGTGTTTCGAATCTTGAATTCTAGCAACGTTAGTGAGACGTAAAAACTTATACTAATCGTACTGCTGTGCTGTACCCGTAGTATAAGATTTTACGTCTCACCAAACGTTGCTAGAATTCGATAGTCGAAACACAATAACATCAAAGTAAAATGGACCTAAAGAGCCTTGAATGAAGTCAATTATTCAATGCCACTGATTTTAATTTCGCAATTTTTCCGCTTGGAGCGCTGGCTGTAGAAGTGTAGACAAACTTGAGCTTTAAAACAAGGCGTTTAAGATCCAGTTTACTGTAACGCGGAAGTATTTCGACTCTGGAATTTGGTTTGGTTTGGTGAGACGTAAAATCTTATACTACGGGTACTGTAGTCGTAGAGTACGAATTCGTATTTCAGTTTCCCGTTTAACTACTGTTCTACGGCACTGTAAGTGAACGAATCAAATCGTTTAATTAAACGTGCTGTTTCTGCTTGATTCAGTATAGTTAGGTTACAAAAAAATAATTCAAAAATAGTTTATTTCGAATTACTTCGGCTAACAGTAACACAAAGAGGTTGGAGCCTTCTTTTGGGAATACTCCTGTGACAGACGATTCCACTCTTTCATTACGATCCGATTCATTCGATCCTGTCCTAATTTAAATAGTTATAGATTTTTTACTAACAATTAGGTTTAAGTTTCGTGTAATTACTAACACCAATATGATCCTTATTATTTAAATCTATATGTGTAATGTGTATATATATCTATGTAGTCTTATGTATGTCTATTATACTTTATTTGTATGTATTAGTGTATTAACAATATGTATTTTATATTCTTATTATATGGTTTAGTTTATTTAGCTATTGGTATTTAGGTTTATTTTACACCACCTCCCATTGTCCATTTGTTCGTTTTTTTCCCTAGCGTTAAGGTTGTCTGGAAGAGATCGCTATTTAGCGATAAGACCGCCTTTTTGTACCTACTTATTAAGATTTCTTTTTGTAACCTGTCATTTGTGTTTCTGTGGTGCAATAAAGTATATACATACATACATACATACATCCTTGTTGGTCGAAATAAAAACATTTTATTTTATTTATTTATTTATTTATTATTACAATATCAGCGTATAGGTACGAGTTAACATAAATAGAGTTTATAAGAAAGCATAATTTATCAACAGAGCCGCTGACAACAATCCTGGGTGGTCCAGAGCTGTTCATCAACATGGGCAGCACAATCAATCTCACGTGCGTCGTGCAGCACTCGCCGGAGCCCCCGCCCGCGATACGCTGGACTCACAATGATGAGGTAGGTGCAAACAATCCTGGGTGCTCCAGAGCTGTTCATCAACATGGGCAGCACAATCAATCTCACGTGCGTCGTGCAGCACTCGCCGGAGCCCCCGCCCGCGATACGCTGGACTCACAATGATGAGGTAGGTGCAAACAATCCTGGGTGCTCCAGAGCTGTTCATCAACATGGGCAGCACAATCAATCTCACGTGCGTCGTGCAGCACTCGCCGGAGCCCCCGCCCGCGATACGCTGGACTCACAATGATGAGGTAGGTGCAAACAATCCTGGGTGCTCCAGAGCTGTTCATCAACATGGGCAGCACAATCAATCTCACGTGCGTCGTGCAGCACTCGCCGGAGCCCCCGCCCGCGATACGCTGGACTCACAATGATGAGGTAGGTGCAAACAATCCTGGGTGCTCCAGAGCTGTTCATCAACATGGGCAGCACAATCAATCTCACGTGCGTCGTGCAGCACTCGCCGGAGCCCCCGCCCGCGATACGCTGGACTCACAATGATGAGGTAGGTGCAAACAATCCTGGGTGCTCCAGAGCTGTTCATCAACATGGGCAGCACAATCAATCTCACGTGCGTCGTGCAGCACTCGCCGGAGCCCCCGCCCGCGATACGCTGGACTCACAATGATGAGGTAGGTGCAAACAATCCTGGGTGCTCCAGAGCTGTTCATCAACATGGGCAGCACAATCAATCTCACGTGCGTCGTGCAGCACTCGCCGGAGCCCCCGCCCGCGATACGCTGGACTCACAATGATGAGGTAGGTGCAAACAATCCTGGGTGCTCCAGAGCTGTTCATCAACATGGGCAGCACAATCAATCTCACGTGCGTCGTGCAGCACTCGCCGGAGCCCCCGCCCGCGATACGCTGGACTCACAATGATGAGGTAGGTGCAAACAATCCTGGGTGCTCCAGAGCTGTTCATCAACATGGGCAGCACAATCAATCTCACGTGCGTCGTGCAGCACTCGCCGGAGCCCCCGCCCGCGATACGCTGGACTCACAATGATGAGGTAGGTGCAAACAATCCTGGGTGCTCCAGAGCTGTTCATCAACATGGGCAGCACAATCAATCTCACGTGCGTCGTGCAGCACTCGCCGGAGCCCCCGCCCGCGATACGCTGGACTCACAATGATGAGGTAGGTGCAAACAATCCTGGGTGCTCCAGAGCTGTTCATCAACATGGGCAGCACAATCAATCTCACGTGCGTCGTGCAGCACTCGCCGGAGCCCCCGCCCGCGATACGCTGGACTCACAATGATGAGGTAGGTGCAAACAATCCTGGGTGCTCCAGAGCTGTTCATCAACATGGGCAGCACAATCAATCTCACGTGCGTCGTGCAGCACTCGCCGGAGCCCCCGCCCGCGATACGCTGGACTCACAATGATGAGGTAGGTGCAAACAATCCTGGGTGCTCCAGAGCTGTTCATCAACATGGGCAGCACAATCAATCTCACGTGCGTCGTGCAGCACTCGCCGGAGCCCCCGCCCGCGATACGCTGGACTCACAATGATGAGGTAGGTGCAAACAATCCTGGGTGGTCCAGAGCGGTTCATCAACATGGGCACCCAAAACCAGATCATGTAAAATCAGCGGTCAAAATTTGGTATGTCTGAAAAGCTGACTATTTAAAAAACTTTCTCTCTCTATCTATCCATCTCTCTGTATAACGATTCGAGGCATTTTATAGTCTATGGATGAGCCTAAAATCGGGACTAAGATTTTGTAGCCATTTATAAAGATTAAATCCTGACATTTAAATATCCGAACAAGGAAATAACAGCAATACTACAAATGCCTTTCCAACTTGAACATAAAGAGATTTAGTCAATGGCGTAGCGCTAAGCCTCTCGCTACAGAAGTAGGTAAGCCATGCATACATATGTTTGCATCGAATCGCGCAATCAGAGATCCAGAACATTTGGCGAACCCCCTCTATATAGGGTTGCGACAAAAGCCTTAAAAATATCGATGTAAGTACCTATCAATAATTTTTTGATTGACTAAACCTACGCCTCACTTTGCTTGTGACCGACTGCCACCTAGAAAAATGGGTAGGCTACCTATGCATAATATATTTGTTTACATCGAATCGCACAGTCAGAGATCCAGAACATTTGACAAACAACCTTTATGTAGGGATGCCAACACAGTACTGAAAAATATTGATATTTTGATATTATTTTGATTGACTCAACTTACGGCTCGCTTCGCTCATGACCGAATGCTACTTACAGAAGTAGGTAAGCCATGCATTTGTTTGCGCCCTGGGACACTACTGAAAACTAGTGAACGAATAAACGATGATATTTTGCCTGGAAGAGTAACCACTCTTTTTATCTTACAAATTAATTATTTTGTTTCACTAACTGCGGTACTTAGAGTTGCTAATCGTTACTTAAGATTGAGTTAAAACGAGACAGATTTATGTAAGAGATGTAACTCTATCTCGTTTTAACCAAACTTAAGTAACGATTAAGCGCCTCTGAGTACGGCAGTAAGTGACCTTAATATATTAATGTGTTAAGGTCGTCTTTGTTTATAAGTATAAATATATGTACGCTTGTAAGCGCACTTATAATAAATAATTATCTCTGACAGACGTCACGTGATGTGTTGCATCACCATCTTGAATCGATTGGTATAAAAGCGAGTATTTGATGATTCTTAAGGCAGTCTGTGTTCACCCACAGACTAATTCGACTATTAAATGCTTTTGTGTTTAGGTCGCATTTCTGATTGAGTGGTTTCAATAGCAATTGTGCCCTAATCAAGTTAATATTGCAGTAAGGTTATTATAAAAGGCAAAACTCTCGATAAGCCGCTGTGTGTTGTGGTTAATGAATAACTTCACTTCTGGGATGTTTATACGCTATATAAGTTTTTAAATTAATAAATTTTAAAGTTCATACAAACCATCCCTTATTTATTTATTACAAGAAGTCTTTTAAACGAGTTTTTATGTTTGAAAACCACAAACATCGACATTTTGTACAAAAACATCGATATTCCAAAAACAACGTCTACATCCCTAGGAGAAGAAAACTTTTCCGGGGGATTTATTCACAGGGAAGTTGCGGGACTTATTTGAATCTAAGCCAAAATGAGTTGCAAGCTACGTCGCAGTTGCGGTGCCAGAAAATAGAGAAATTCTCAAGCCTTTTGCTGAATTAAACTAAAGATTTGGATCTATGTACTTGAAAATTTGGATGCTATTTTGATTCTCTTACATTTCTCAGATCGCGATTAAGTTAGATCTGTTCAAACCGAGATTTGAATTTTAGTACTTACTAGCTGATGTCCACGTCATACTTGTATATTTTTAAAAACCGGCCAAGTGCGAGTCAGGCTCGCGCAATGAGAGTTCCGTACTACAGTCGTATTTTTTCACATTTTGCACGATAATTCAAAAACTATGACGCATAAAAATAAATAAAATCTGTTTTAGAATGCACATGTAAAGCCCTTTCATATGATACCCCACTTGATATAGTCACTACTTCAGTTGAAAATACTATTTATTAGTTTATGACCACAATTTATTTATTTTTGTGTGATGTAACCACAAATTCACGGTTTTCAGATTTTTCCCCTAATGCCAGCTATAAGATCCACCTACCTGCCAAATTCATGAATCTAGGTCAACGGGAAGTACCCTGTAAGTTTTTTGACAGACCGACAGACAAACAGACAGACAACAAAGTGATCCTATAAGGGTTCCGTTTTTCCTTTTGAGGTACGAAACCCTAAAAATCCCCGTGGAACTCTTTGATTTTCTGGGATAAAAAGAAATCACTCTCCAGGTCTTAAACTATACCCATGCAAAAAGACACGTCGATCCGATGCTCCGTTGCGACGTGATTGAAAGACTAACCAACAAACCAAAAATCAAACACACTTTCGTATTTTTTTTGAATGAACTTCTGTATACCTCGTCACAGAACATATTGTCAGTATTTTTTTTATTCTCATACAAGTTAGCTCTTGACTCAATCTCAACTGATGGTAATCACTTACCATGATGCAGTATGCGATGGAAGCGGGCTAACTTGGAAGGGGCATGGCATTAAACCCATACCCCTGATCGTTTTCACACGGCATAGTCTTCTTTCTTTTTTTTTTTTTTTTTTAGCTACCAGACAAATTCTGAATAAAAAATCTATCCATATCCATATCCATATCCATCAGCCTGTTTGCGTCCACTGCTGGACATAGGCCTTTCCAAGAGCACGCCACCAAACACGGTCCTCCGCCTTCCTCATCCAACCGCTCCCCACCACCTTCTTCAGGTCATCGGTCCAGCGGGCGGGGGGTCGTCCCACACTGCGCTTACCGGTACGCGGTCTCCACTCCAGAACACGTCTGCCCCATCGGCCATCGGTTCTGCGACAGACATGGCCTGCCCATTGCCACTTCAGCGCGCTAATCCTTTGAGCTATGTCGGTCGCTTTTGTTCTTCTGCGAATTTCCTCGTTCCGGATTTTATCCCTGAGAGTGATACCCAACATAGCTCGCTCCATAGCACGCTGAGCGACTTTTAGTTTGTGGACGAGGCCAACTGTAAAAAATCTAATCCAATCCAATCCATCAACCTGTTTGCGTCCACTGCAGCTGGACATAGGCCTTTCCAAGAGCGCGCCACCAACCACGGTCCTCCGTCTTCCTCAACCATCCGCTCCTCACTACAAATCGGGAATAGCAGGGCTGCCGGGAACTGGGGGCCTTTGTATGTTGGCGCTGCTTAGAAGTAGATATTAGAGGATTAAAAATTAAACACCACTACTTCATTCACTCAGATCATTCGAGAAACTCGTTAAACCAATTAAGACAGTAAGACCAACTTCACGGACAAGTTCTGCTTACTCAAATGCACACCAACTTACAGTTGAGCATCTTATCACTTGGAAAACTTTTGATGGATTCCGAGGAATAAATCTTTCTATTTTAAAATATTTGGCTTGTTAAAACAGGGTAATGGTATCAGTAACGGCGCTTACGCACTCATCAGATCCAAGTCCGTGAAAATACGTCCCTTTTTGTTTTGTATGGGAGCTTATGACATAAAGTAAAAGTAAAGTAAAATATGCTTTATTTTACATCAAAACCAAAACAATAGACATATAACAAAGATAGCATGTACAATTAATAGGCGGCCTTATCGCTAAAATAATAATAAATTTGACATAAGTAATTATGTCAAAGATAATCGCTGGTATTCTCACGGATGACGGATAGAACTCGGAAAACAGAAGTGCAGTGCGTAATCGCCGTGATAGTATCAACCGTTGGGCTCCGTACCAGCACCCAATGGGACCCTATTACTTAGCCTGCACTGTCCGTCCGTGCGTTTGTCTGTCAGCGGGAGAGTTGAAATTTTAACAGAATATGACGTCTATCGGTTGATGATGATGAAGATGATGATGAACGTGCCCCATCTGTTGAAGCTTTTCTATCGATCGTTCTTATTGTAGTGGCCCCTAAATTGGCTGGAGTGCGCTCAAAGTCTGTTGAGTATTTTTTGATACTCGACGCGATGAGAAAAGATGCAAATGGCTGTATTATTTTCCCATCAATTTCCATTCAAACTGTGCCTTGCCGAGATGAATAATGTTTTTTCATAATCTTTACCTGGAAGCGAGTATTTTACGTGAATAATGAAAAACGATAAAAATCTAATTTGTGTTGGAGTTGTTTTAGGGTTCGTACACGAAGTCTGTGATAGCCTGTGGTTGAGACGTCCGCCTTCTAATCGGAGGTCGGGAGTTCGATCCCGGGCACGCACCTCTAACTTTTCGGAGTTATGTGCGTTTTAAGTAATTAAATATCACTTGCTTTAATGGTAAAGGAAAAGATCATGAGGAAACCTGCATGCCTGAGAGTTCTCTTGAAATTAAGAAACCGGCCAAGTGCGAGTCAGACTCGCGCACTGAGGGTTCCGTAGTACAATCGTATTATGTCGACATTTTGGACGATAAATCAAAAACTATTATGCCTAAAAATAAAATACGATTGTAATAACCATTATCTAAATATATAAAAGGAAAAGGTGACTGACTGACTGACTGGCTGATCTATCAACGCACAGCTTAAACTACTGGACGGATCGGGCTGAAATGTGGCATGCAGATAATTATTATGCCGTAGGCATCCGCTAAGAAAGGATTTAATAAATAAAAATAAAATAAAAATCATTTTTATTCAAATAAACTTTTACAAGTACTTTCGAATAGTCGGATGCATCTACCACTGGTTCGGAATGCCTTTCCTACCAGCAAGAAACTCGGCTTGAAATTTTTGAAAATTCAACCCCGATGGGGGTGAAATAGAGGTTTGAAATTTGTGCAGTCCACGCGGACGAAGTCGCGAGCATAAGCTAGTAGTCCATAAAATCCAGACCAAAAATGTATAAAATGACTAACAGCAGATATTTTCACAGGAGATCAACTACGACTCACCCCGTGGAGGAGTGTCAGTCATAACAGAGAAGGGGGAGATGACCACTTCTCATCTCCTGGTGCAGAAGGCTCGAGCGCCTGACTCCGGCCGGTACACCTGCGCGCCGGCCAATGCTAACCCTAGATCTGTTCTCGTCCATGTGTTAAGTGGTAAGTTGCCTAACAACATTATGGTAGTGGAGCCCAAGAGGGGATTTTGGGATTTACTCGACCGTGTCAGATTTTTTTTTAAGAATATTACCTAGCCATGTTAAATGACTAATATTCCCCTTTCCTCTCCAATAAAGCGTCAGGTTTGTGCTAGGAGTAGGTACGACAATAGTGCAACGGGCGGGGTTTGAACCGTCGACCTTTCGGTTTTCAGTCCACTCCTATACCGGTTGAGCTATTGTGGCTCTAATAATTCAAGGTAGGTTAATTAGATGCAGAAAAGTGTGCATTTCATTGATCTGACAATTTGATCATGACATAAGGAAATGGGAGAGTCACAAAGTTTAAAAATCGGCCATGACTTTTGGTTGCGTTCAAATCGTCAGTTTTTTGAAAAGGAGCTACTTGAGGATTCACTTAACATCCCTTCTCAATATCTGACGCTCTCGATAAATATTTTTGGGTCTATTTTCTTTTTTCTTTTCTTTTTTTTAAATTTAGGTACAGACTCGCGCTTGGCTGCAATTAGACCTGGTGGGAAGTGATAATGCAGCTTAAGAGCGCCCCCTTCTACACCTTCGTACGACCACCCCCCACCATGCAAACCGGCAGATAAATATTTTTGCGATAAAAAACACGTGGGGCGCATTATGTACTATTAATATCTAAACAACTCGAGTATTTCTTTGTGAATTTACTTAGATATTTTTAAACATTTTTAAAAACCTGTACGCGTTCTCCCCACCAGTGAAAGGGGTTACATTATATAGCCTTCTTTCTTTTTAGCACCTTTTAATCTTCACTATCCAATAGGTCCCCACGACGCTCGAGTAAATCCCTATTTAGCCTCTTGGGCTCCCCTACTATTAGGCCAAGGAACCCTGAAAATCATACGAGCATTGCTTTATTACTATAGTTCTTGCATTTCACGAAGACTCATGCTTGTGTTTAAGTCGTATCGGTATAAGTAAGGTACAGTAAATGTGTGCGTTTGACAGCGCTTGCTCGCGACTGATTGGTCCGACATGCACGCACACTTACGCAATGACCATGTAAACGACAAGTAAAGTTCACTAGCCGAGCTTGGCAAATTAAATTGGATACTACTATACAGAACAAAGTTAAATTGATTTGCATGCAAAATGCATCTCGAGTTGAGCGAGACTTAAAAGGGGGCATCGCTTACAAAAGACATGCTAACAAGAAAGAGAAACTGAAAACTTACGACGTACATAAACTTCCCTTTATTATTCCAAGACAAACCCGTATTATTGGATCTAGTCCAAGTATGGGCTGAAAATGTGTAAAGATCCCGGAAGAGGTTGCCAGAACTACCTACTCCTCGTATTGAAACAAACATATAAAATTACTTACACAATCACACCGATTCCGTTGTCTTTCGCTAAACTAATCTAAATTCTAATCTAATTTTTCTGTATTGCGTGTAAGTACTATCCAACACATCTAGTTTCTCCTTTCACCAAAGGTTGCCTGGAAGAGATTGCTGTGAGCAATAAGGCCGCCTTTGCATACAATAATTTTGTTAGTTTAAGTTTCTGTAATAGTTATGTAATATTTTTTGTGTGCAATAAAGTATTTCTATCTATCTAAATTTAGAGTATCTGCGTCCTTTTCTTTTTCAGAATGCTCAAAAGGGACAGAACATGAACTTTACATTTAAAGACTCTAAATTTTAGTGCACGCTACAAATTTAAACAATAGGCTCGCGACTGTGCGATAAAATCACGGGTTTTACCGTAAAACCCACTTTTACCACCTAAAAATTAAATTTAAAACTGTCAAACTGCGTCTGTCCTTTTCATATTACACTAGTAAGAAGAGTATGCGAATACTTACTCTAAAATTAGGTTGTGCTCAGAATCAGTACCATTGACATTCTATTCTATTCTACCTACACTAGCGATCCACCTAGGCTTTGTTAAAGTAGCAAAAAAGTAAGCTTCGTCCACATTGAGTTAGATTTTTTGAATATCCTGATTTTTCGAAAGGCATTCCGAGCCAGTGTGGTAAATGCATCCGACGATTCGAAAGCACTTGTAAAAGTTTACTAGAATAAAAAAGATTTTTATTTTTATTTTATTTTTCGGGATAGAAAGCAGCCTAGGTTGTGTATGCCTCCGGGATGCCAGCTATACCACCACACGTCAAAATCAGTGAAATGGGTGGGCCGTGAAAGGATAACATACAAGCAAACAGACAGACACATTTTTGCATTTATAATATTAGTAAGGATTATAAAAAATTGTATGGATGACATTATGCATCCGAGACATGGTCGCTAACTAT
This sequence comes from Maniola hyperantus, assembly GCF_902806685.2. Classification (NCBI taxonomy): domain Eukaryota; kingdom Metazoa; phylum Arthropoda; class Insecta; order Lepidoptera; family Nymphalidae; genus Maniola; species Maniola hyperantus. Next base: position 12,171,749 of record NC_048555.1, read on the forward strand.
AGGCCTATAAGAAAACTCAGAGTCACTCAGCGATGGAGAGAGCTATGCTTGGAGTTTATCTACGTGATCAAATCAGAAATGAGGGCATCCATAGGAGAACCAGACAAACCGACATAGTTTAACGATGGTACGGGAACCCTTCCTGTGCGAGTCTGACTTGCACTTGACCGGTTTTTTCCTGTATTATTTTTTAAAATTTGTACGTAACGAGAAGCTCTATTCTTCAAATGAGCTTCCATTTTGCTTTCAAAGAAAATCTGTAAGCAGATTTGAATCTAAGGCCTCCTTTGTTACATTACCTCAACTTCAATATAAAATATTGTTTATAATACAACATATTGGACTAAGAGCAGCGCGTGCCAGATCTTCGTTATTTTATAAAAGCTGAAAGTTTATCTGCGTACCTATTATCCACAACACCGAGAGGAACGATCCACGACTCTTCTTCTTCTTCACTCTGAGCTGGTTTCCGCATTTAAACGTTACGATCCACGACTATGACGTTTGGATCATGGCGACTTTGGGAGATAACAGATAGGTAATAAAGACGCATGACGTGATTTCTAATACTATTCCGAAGAAAACATAAAAAAATTAGACTTTATACTTTGACGTAAGATTTTTCACACCTTTATTACTTGTTATCTCCCGAAGCTGCCATGATTCAAACTTCATAGTCACTGACCGTTCCTCCCTGTGCTTGATGTTTAGAATTACAGGCGTTTTGAGTTCCCTACAGCTTCTGCGGGTTCAGGGACATTCACCCACCTTGGTTTTCTGGTTCACGGCGCTCCAGCGTTAGGATTATCCAGGATTAATAAATTAAAAGCACAACAACTTTAAAACACGTCCATTTTATTTCAGTTCCAGTGAAGAGAGAGCGAGAGAGGAGATACAATTTACAGATCAAATCGCAGTTTAGACACAGATTATATACAAAGTTTAGTTGTTATGAGCAACACTAAACACTTGGCATAATACGCAGATAAACTTTCAGCTTTTATAAAATAACGAAGGTCTGGCACGCGCTGGCTCTTTGGCTATATTTACTGTACCTAATATAATTTGGTGTATTGTTCATTCATACAGATTATTTGCTTTGTATAATTGTGGGAAAGATCATATTCAATTGAAAAGCAAATAAGCTTCAACATTTCATATTCTAATTTGGAATTACTATGCTTTATTGAAGAAAGTTTTAAACTTATTATACCTAATCTCCATTATAATAAATGCAAAAGTTTTGTTTGTGCTCTTTCATGATTTCTATTCAACAGATTTCCAAACGCAATCTGAAGCTTTATTAAAGTTCTGAATAGCTTTTCGGGTAATGATATTGTACCTACCTACCTCAAGTATGACAAGTTCGTCCACACTATAAATTCAGAAGCGTCTCTAGCCCTTGTGGCGCCCGTGTGCAACCAGTACCCTGGCGCCCTCTAGTCTAGTAGGAGCAGGGTCAAAATTGAATACTAACAGTTATATTTTCAAATTCGGATGCAAATGGTGCAATTTTAAATGATGATTTTAAAATAATATGATGACGGCGTCGGCCATAACACGAGCGCAGGGTCTTTGAGAGCGCCGGGCGTCGACGTATCTTTGGAGGTGTCGCATTAAGATCTGTACGCACCTGAGCTGCGCTGCGCGTCGCTTCAGTCCGACTGCAGGGCGCGTCACTTCAGGCCGCTCACGGTACCTACCGCACTACAACTGCAGTACGCGGCAGCTCGCGTCACTTCTATGCCCGATCGCGTACGAACAACAACGTTGCAAGATGAGCGACATTGAAGAGGGAAAGGGTGGAAGTCGACATCCTAGGAGTTGGGAATTTTGAGGATATACCTACTTTTAAGAGCCCGTCATGTGCCAAAAATTAAAACTACGTTATTTATTTTGAGGTCTATCACGCCTATACATTAAATACTTAACTCGATGCGCGTGTATTTTATCCGAGCGCCGTACGCATTCTGAAGCGACGCGACGCGCCGCTGGGTATGTCGCACTAGCGTCGCTGCACCGCGCGTCGCTTCGTTGCGCTTCACAATATTCTCCCAGCCGCGACGCGCGGCAACGCGCGGTGAAGCGCTGTGCAGCGCCGCTCTAGTGCGATATGCGCCATACAAAGTGATAGAAATAATATTTTGACGCTTTGTGCCGCGACGTGCAGTGACGCGCAGCGCAGCTTAGGTGCGTACAGACGTTTAGAGGGCGCTCGGCGCCCCCTAAGACCCGGCGCCCGTGTGCGCCGCACATCCTGCACCATAGGTAAAGACGCCTCTGACTATAATAACATTTTTGAACCTATTTCGTTAGTTTCATTGGTGCAGTGATATTATCTTTGCATTTTTTTTTTATGATAGTGTTTTGTTTTTACTTTAAGGAAATCACTACCCATACCTATTATAATTAATGCGAAAATGTGTTGGTTTATAGGTTTGTTGGTTTGTCCTTCAATCACGTCGCAACGGAGCAACGGCACGTGATTTTATGCATGTGTATAGTTGAAGACCTGGAGATTGACATGGGCTACTTTATATCCCGGAAAAACAAAGAGCAGTACGGAGTCTGACTCGCACTTGGCAGGTTTTTGATGTACTTATTTAAAATATTTATTGATATAGGTTTTTGAAATGCTGGGAGAACTCTTTGATTTTCCGGGATAAAAAGTATGTCACTCACTCTCCCGTTACTTAACTATACCACATGCAAAAAATCACGTCGATCCGTTGCTCTGTTGCGACGTGATTGAAGGACAAACCAACGAACCAATAAACCAACAAACCAACAAACCAATAAACAAACACACTTTCGCATTTATAATAAGGGTACTGATGAGAGAACATTATATTAACTTCTCACCGTGAATAGAGCTTATGAACAACAGAATTTTAAACATTTGTTGTTGTCCCCAGGAGAGCACCCCGCGGCGATGCAGCACGGGGGTCAGCTTCGCCTCCAGTACCCGCTGTCCGCCGCCCTCTTGAGCATCATCGTCACCCTCATGGGCTGCTAGTATCACTTCACTTAGCTTAATCTAGCTTAAGACACGGCTTCGTGCAATAGACTTCGTATAGAAGCAGGCGTAACTTTGCGGAAGTCCATGATATACAAAGAAACAAAAGCTTAATTTGCTGTTATTCGCTGAAACATACAAATTTGTATTGTAGGTTCAATATGCAGCATGCGACATGAACCGCCCGCCCTCCCACTCCCAAACATGTAGGAAAAGTCAACCACCACGAAACGTGCATCGAGTGTATTTTTTAGATTTGTGTGGTAAGACAAACCTCTATCTGAGGTACCTATACCAGACGATTTTCAGTAGCCGCCTTTTATACCCAATATAAATATACGCTGAAATTTTAGTGGTCGTCTTCCCGCGGCAGAATGATTTGTCCTCAGTCGTACTTATTACTAATGTTTTTGTTTTGAAATAATTGAAAAAAAAAATCGACTTGAAAGTGTGAGAAACATTAGTAATTTACTTGACATAACGTGAATAGTAGTACCGCGCTGCCAATAAAGTGAAAAAGTTTAGAGCCGAATAAGCTCTCGCGCATAGTGATACGGAATAAATTACTATCCTGCACGCACACGTTACTACTATTGGTTCGAGGTCTCATTCGAGTTGTGTTTTTCTCGAAATTTGTAAAGGAGATCGCCCGTGAACGAGCCCTCTTTTGTGGCGTCGTGTCAAAACTTAAATTAAATTTTTTTTAATGTGTTATTTTTTTATGATTATGTTTTATAACGACTTTTTTTCACTCTATTATTGAAAATATCCACAATTACAGTTAGAATCGTAAACATGCATTTATTTTGAAGAAGTATTAACTAAATATAACCTCAATATTAGCAATATAAAAAATAAGATTTCTTTATAACCAGGGTGAATAAATAGAAATCGTTTGCAGAATATAAAGAGTTAAATTATTTGTCTACAAAATAAAATTAAAACCATAATGACATAACAATTATATTAGCCAATCTCTTTTGCCATTTTTGACACTAATAATTTTTAATATTCATAAATCGATTATATTACCATGACAAAAACGTTTCGCTTCGGGAAAACAACCGTTACAATTTCAGCGTGTATATAAGTACCTACTATTGCACGAAACCGCACGTTTTATAATACGAAGTAAATACATTAATATATATTTTGTCAACCATATTGAATGTAAAAGCTAGGTCAGACTACGGCCGGCACCGCAACTCAGTCCACCCGGTAATTTATTTTGTGCATTTTGTATGAAGCGAAACACATTAAAAATATACGCGCGTCGGGCTGATTCAGGATGTAATGAACGTAAGTCCATAGGGAAATAGATGCCAGTAACCGCAAGCGGTTTCTAGTTAGGTAGCACCGCAGAATGCTGAATAAATTAATAGAAATGGCATCTAGTGTCCTTAACTATCTCTTGTTTTAGGGTTCCGTACCTCAAAAGGAAAAACGGAACCCTTATAGGATCACTTTGTTGTCTGTCTGTCTGTCAGTCCGTCTGTCTGTCCAGAAGCCTACAGGGTACTTCCCGTTAACCTAGAATCATGAAATTTGGCAGGAAGGTGGGTCTTATAGCTGCTGGCATTAGGGGAAAAATCTGAAAACCGTGAATTTGTGGTTACATCACACAAAAATATTAATTTGTGGTCATAAACCAATAATTAGTATTTTCAATTTTCGAAGTAAGATAACTACTTCTATCAAATGGGGTATCATATGAAAGGCTTTCATCTGTGCATTCTAAAACTGATTTTTATTTATTTTTATACATCATAGTTTTTGAGTTATCATGCAAATTGTCGAAAAAATACGACTGAATTACGGAACCCTCGTTGCGCGAGCCTGACTCGCACTTGGCCGGTTTTTTATTAATTATAATAGAAGCTGAAACATTTCTTCTGAAATTAAATCTTTTTCTCTACTTCTTAGTTAGCCCTTATTTGTCCATTGTTGGACATAAGCCTCCTCTGAAATTAAATAATAACGTCTTATTGTAAAAAAATGTTTTTGCATAGTATTATTAAGAAGAATTTTGAATTTGAATTTAATATTGGCACAGCGTACCTATTATCGATTTTTATGTACTCAGACATACAGAAAACTGTTTAGATCTCTAGCATCCAAAGAAAATCTTTGAAAGCAACGAATAACTCGATTAAAAATAAGTGCTTTGCGATGCTGTCCGTGGTTGCTATGCTAGTTCTAGGCCAGGGAAAAATCTGGCGGAAAATTTCTCACGAAATTTTGCACGTTGGCAACGAATTTGGCGCTCGAATTTATCAACGTTATAAGTCCCGCAAATTGCTATTGCGCTGGAACCGTGTCTTATTAACATCGAAATGACGTCATTTGACGTAGGTATATTTACGTAAAAATATACCATCAGCTCGAAACTTCAGTCTAGTGCTGACGTCACTAAAATGGCGGCCACGCGCATTAGCAAGTTGCAGGACTTATAGTAAGATTTCATTGCAGTGTGATCCTGTGAAATCGTGCGCTATTTTTTGCTTGATTTATCCATGGACTTATTGTATTCGAATACTTATTTGAATTTTGCATAGATTATAAATTTAATAAATCCTGTAATTAGTATTTTATTAATAAAAACCCTTATAAAAGACATGTTCATAGAAAAAAATTGTACAGTGAAAAATATCTAAGATATTTCGAAGTAAATTGTAAAAGTAAAGATAGTGAAGCCATGAATGAAAGTTGCTCCTTCGCAATAAAAATTTAAAAAAGAGACTTAAATCAAAAGTCAACTACAGACTATACACTATAACTTGGCCTCTGATGCTATGTTGGCACCATTGCAAATCACACAATAATAAACCCTAAGTTCTGAGGAATAAAGCAAACAAAGTAATGGTGCCAACATTAAGGCAGGGAACAAGTTATAGTGAACAGTCTGTACTCCATCTGTAAGCGTCAACGGTCAATCCTAAAGAGCTTCCAAAATGGTCGAGCGGCTTGACGCTTGATTTTTGCGTGAGTCAAGCATTTTGACCGTTTACAAAGTTCGCTTTATGGTTGAGTCAAGCATTTACGTGCTTGATGGTATCTTATATCTTCGCTTGACGCGACGACGTTCGAATATTGTTCAAGACATAAGAAAAGTGCGTTTGCTTGATCAAGCCGCTTGACGAGCGCATCAAGCGCGCATCAAGCACTCTTTTAAGTCCAACCTTAATGCAAAGGAACAATATTTCATTTGTAGCATTATAATGGATTACAAGTGATAATTATTATACTATTGAGTTTGACCAATATGTATGTTACTTACGATTAAATAAATATAATAAATTTAATGTAAGAAAGTGAGCATTTTAAATTAATATAAGTAATTTAAAGTGTTTTATTTTATTTATTTCGTAGACATTGGATGTAATGATTTTTATTTTGGTTATTTTGGTTAGTTTAGTTATTTTAAGCTGGGAGCTAGATTGCAGTTTTGCAATTAAACGTAATTCAGATGACATGCATTTAAAACTTACACTCAGACTCCTGAGTATTTTTTTTAAGTTAAGGTTAACTGATGTTTTCCCGTAAGTATTCTGTTCATATCAAATGACAGATGCGCACATCTGCCTGCACAGAGTTAACGTTAACTTGAGACATTTGAATCTCAAAACTTTGAGTGTTACCTACTTTCAAGATTTTTTTTAAATTCATTTATTAGACAACTTAAAACTATCATTACAGGCTAACCTAATGCGATAGCTAAGTGAAATTAAATTATTTAGACTTAATATTACTTTTTACTATACATATACAACTAACTAACTTAAACTTAAATAACCTACTTAATAAAACTGAACAACATTAACTATGCGTAAATATGTGAAAATACTTTGAAAATCATGACGTTTTTCGCCAAGTTAACTCTATACTGTATGACAGATTTGCTTACACTTAACGTTAACTTGAAAAATTACTCTGGACACAATACAATAAATCTGATTCTTGGGTTGGCCTGCAACGCAATATAAATAAATAATTAATTTTTCCTCCCAAACATTTCGTTGAATTCACATCGTTTGATTGGTAAATACGTTATGTTTATCGAACAAATTGTTTGGTTATTCCACTTTTGTGCTAATAAGGTTTTAATTTTGTTCGTATTATTTTTAATCAACGCACGCTTCAATTGAATGCCTATTTTGTTATTTTAATAAAATTGATGTCCAAATACATACGTTACGCAATTAAACACGAATGCCGTACGTTACTCCCTGATTAATCCTCTACTTGTCTGTGAAAGTCTCGTCAAAATAGGTTCAGCTGTTCCGAAGATTAGCCCGTAGGTACATTTTAAAAACGATTGATTCAGTTATGGTAAAGTTTAAATAACCAGTGAGGTAGTTATTTCGAAGTTACAGACAGACACTTCAATTTTATTTATTAGTATAGATAGGTATTTCTATCTTTCGGTTATTGGTTTATTTGTATACGTACATCGGTAAACATCGATATAAAATAAAACTTTCGGAATCGAGTTTGCATGAATTCAAATATAAAAGATAAAATTTATACACCCAATAAATAAAGGGATGCAGTGGGTACTATCTCTTGGCTGGGTTCTATCAATTGCTTACCAATATGAAAACAAATTAAAAAGACTCGATGCTGTATCAATGAAGCTTTCTCTTTGACATTTATATTTGTTAAATCGTATTTTACTTACCTACTGGTACTGATTTTGAGCACAACTAAATTTTAGAATGTTTGCATCCTCTTCCTACTAATGTAATATGAAAAGGACAGACAGTTTTATTTAGCTGCCAGTCGCGAGCCTAGTGTTATTTGTATCGTGCACCAAAATTCCTGTCCGTCCCGTTCCTGCAATATTAAAAAGAAAAAGATGCAGATACTCCAAATTTAGTTTAGAGAAAGACTACAGAATCGCCGCCACGGCTCAAGTAATTTAAACAGAACTGTCTAATTTAAGGATAAAAAAATCACAACACACTATTATACTCTATCCGCGGGTAGAAGTTAGTATTGCACTCTCTCTGTTACGAAATCGCATACAAATAATAGAGACAAAAATCTCAGTGGTCGCTAACCATTTTGAGTCACTGGTTGGTAACTCAAAATGTTTAGCGCCCACTCATAAACGAAAGTATGTTTTCTTATTGAGTTTCGAATGTTTTTTGAAAACATCTCTGTGATTGATTGGTGACTCACAAAATGGTAAACGTCCTCAGAGATTTTTTCCTCTATCATTTGTATGTTGTTTGTATGGGATTGGTTAAAAGAGAGAGCGCTATACCATCTTTTGGTACCTGCCTGTACTCAAACAAATAAAGGATAAGATTATGATTATTATGATTAATAATATACTAACTTTTTTCCGCGGATAGAGTATTTCGATTGAAAATAACATCATCTTAACTTCAACCAAAAATAAAATCACTTGATTTAAATTTTGCCGATTTCGAAACGAAACAGCTTTGAAAGCGAAACGAAAAATGGCGGTCGAAATATGAGAACCTTCTAATGAAAAGATGGCGGCGGAGTTTCCAAATCTATGTCAAGGTTTTTCGGACTTTCAGCATTAAGGCAATGGTCTGACCGCCGATGAAGAACGAGAAACGAGTAGAACTAGAAACTAAAACGAGTTGTGCCAAATTTCTGCCCGATCCATCTATTAGTTTGAGCTGTGCGTTGATAGATCAGTCAGTCAGTCAGTCAGTCACCTTTTCCTTTTATATATTTAGATTAAAAATAAAAATTTGTATTTTTGCGTTGTAGGTTAATAATAGCACGCAAAATAAATTCAAATATTCCTAAGTCAAGCAATATGGATTCCAATTTGCCAAAGCTCTTTAAAATCCATCAACTCGAGTGCTATAAAAGAAAGATTGAAAAAGACAATCGAGGGGAGTCGTCGAAAAGCCGTCCAAACCTCTCCGTGAAGCCGCGTCAAGGCTTTTCGGTCAGATTTCCAAGTATTCAATAAACATTGATATAGGATTGAAGATACTCAGTTGATTAGAAACAACAATGGTACTGATTCTGAGCACAACTAAATTTTAGAGTACCTGTTTGCATCCTCTTCTTACTAACGCAATATGAAAAGGACAGACACAGTTTGACAGTTTTAAACTTAATTTAGAACTGTCAAACCGTGATCGTGACTTTAGCTACCAGCCGCGAGCCTATTGTTTAAATTTGTAGCGTACACTAAAATTTAGAGTCTTTAGATGAAAAATTAATGTTCCATCCTTTTTTAGCAATATTAAAGAGAAAAAGATGCAGATACTCTAAATTTAGTTTAGAGAAAGACAACAGAATCAGCGCCCATTGTCTATGCATAGCCCGCGACAATCGAGATGGCATTCGGGGTATGAGGCGGGGAATGCCCTGCACAACCCGCACGTTAGCTGCGCTCAACTGCACCGGATTAACGCGGGGTTTGTGCGGGTGTGCGTCATCATCACCATCATTAACAGATAGACGTCCACAGCTGGACATAGGTTGCTTGTAGGGACTTCCATATGCCACGAACTTGCACCACCGTCATTCAGCGGCTCATTACAACTCGCTTGATGTCGTCCGTCCACCTAGGTCCTATAATACCTACTAAGTACGCACAAAACAGGCCAGTAGTAAAGGTACGACATTAGTCCTGGTAAGGGACGATTTTTCTGCTGTTCAGACTCTACAATGTATGTGAATTATGAAAACGAATAAAATGAAGAACCTCCTTCATTTTTGAAGTCGAAAAAAATTTGCTTGCTTTCACCCAAATATTTATCATATTATTATTTGGTATGCTTTGGCAAAAATTTGTGCGTGTAACCTGTAAACCTACTCGTAAAACTACATGAAAAAGATTCTAATACGTGTCTTTTTATTTCGTATATCAACGTTACTACAATGTTTTATGTATTGCCATTTATTCCAAAGGTCAGGCCGGCCGCAAAGCCAAAGGTCCCGGAATAACAAGGGAATATAAGTTTACGACCGACCGGAACTGTTATTTGTAGTTTATTTCGGTGCCTACTGCTTTGATCCTCAATTATTAGATCTATGTGACGGATTTAGTGGTTAAGGTGCAGACGTACTGCTGTGTTGTAGTGTGTTGCGAGTTGCATTGCACTCTTGATCTCAGATTGTCAGATTAGCGTCCACCACAAAGTAGAAACATTTTGTACTCCGTGGCGTCAATAGAGCCTCAACAGATTTAAAGCGCCACAACGGACTAAAAAGTATTTAAAATAATTATAATAAGCTATGAGAATACTTGTAAGATGTAAAACGAAAAATGAGGGGACGCATGCAATAGATAAGTAATAAAATAAAGAATGACTTTGTGAATATCTGAAAAAATTTACACAAAAATTTTATAATTATCATTATCAGAGAAATAAAATGACTTAGGTGTATATTTATTTATTGCGTGCGCCCTACGTTTTTTGGTTTTAAATCTTACAAGTATAGCTAACGGTAAATACTTTTGTGACCGTTCCAAAAACGTTGTATTTTAATTTTCTCCTCTTGTCTGTATCTTTACCAATAAATTGATGTGCTAGACTATGAGATCGCCTTCTGTCGAGTCACGAGTCACGACATTCTACAACACGTTAATGTGTTTGCATCTTTATGTTGCGTCTGTAACTACGCATGAAAATGTAGTAATGTGCAAAGGCTGTTTTTTTTTATTAAATACTAGCTTATTCCCACGATTTTATATATTTAGATGTTTTATTTTTATATTGATTTACATTTTTAGTTTTGAATACACGGTAATCAGGCTTGCACTATTAAATAAAATTTAACAGTGTAGGTTTATATTAATTTATTTTAACCGTAAAAAACTTTTATTATTTACTCCTTTTTTTATTAAGTAATTAATTAAGTTTTGTTTTAATAAAGTTTGTATATTTTATGCATAAGTATTATATTTTGATCTAAAATACCTAAAGGTACATTTGCATTTAAATTGCATTACTTATTGTGAAAGTGTTTTATAAATAAGGTATCTGGTATGATAATTATTATAGTTAAGAATGAAAAAGTAATTTTTCATTACAAATTACGTTACAATCAGCCTTAACCAAGAACGATTGTAATAGTAATTAATATTAATGACTTATGTAAATACTAATTATTGTTTATAAATTAATTAATAATGCGCAAGTAGACCAAATTCAGTTAATTAGGTTGAATCGATAAATTGATAAAGGATTAGTTAATGCGTTAATTAATTATATTAATTAATAATTATACCTGAATCATAGAGTAAGTATACTCTGCTACTTGAAGATATAATTAATACGCAAGAACTATTTTATAATTCACTAGACGATGCCATTTTTTAAAATAATGTACGATCGAGGTTTTAGTTAGTTTTTTAGTAAAGTCCCGCAAATTGCTATTGCGCTCGAACCATGCCTCATTAACATCGAAATGACTTCATTTCGACGTCAGCCGAAATAAAAATATACCATCAGCTCGAATTCAGTCTAGTGCTGACGTCACTAAAATGGTGAGCACGCGCATTAGCAATTTGCGGGGCTTATAGCATTATTTTTTCGAAACGCATGTTTTTGAAAATTCTCACGTTTGACGATAACTTCAAAAATATTGTTTGGCTTTTTAGTCAAAGGACAGATTGATGATTGAATATTTGCAGCACCAGAGGAACCGCCAATGCGTTACCGGCTTTAAAATTTACTCTAAAATAATTATTTATGTAAATTAAATACTCCGTTTTTTTTTATGCCTTATATTATAATAAGGGCAAATCCTTTAGGTTGGTCGCTGTCCATTTGGGAATAAAATACTTGAAAGGATCACGAAAATTGACACGTCCTTTTAGGCAAATTGTTAAAGGTCGGCAGGCTTAGTATGAGTTCGAATCTCGATAACGATTTCTCATTAACGGATTTCGAGTGTCGAAAAAACTATAACGTCAGACTAATATGGAGCTAAACTTTATTTATTTTATGGTTCGAGTTCGTTCATACAGTGGTATGGACGGATGTTGATACACTCTACTACCAGTGCCCCAAGGAAACTGTAAGGAAAGGTACCACAGGTGCATGAAATAAGTATACCTACCGTTTATGCAGCACCGTGGTCTTGTAAGTAGGAGATTCCGGATTCAGTTCCCGGGAGGGATAGTTTGGTAATTGATAGAATTTTAAAATTGTATACAGTCTGGTTTGGTGGAGGGCTTCTACAGTGGCTAGTTATCATTCCACCGTCAAAGACATTTCGCCAAGGGAATTAGTTGTTGGTACGATGCCGATGCCGCGTAGAGATCGATAATTTCCTTCCAAGTTAGCCAGATTCTATCTTAGACTGCACCGTGACATACAACCAAGTAAAATTGCAGTCAAGGGTTTGAAAAAACAAATAAAACGGTAGAACGGATTAAACTACGTTAAAACTAATTACCTACCCTTAGGTCCACTTCATTCTGACGTCATATCAAGTCAAATATCATTTGTTTCATGAAGGACAACTAGTGTCTCTTAAGCTACGCCTGTAAATCTACCACTGGTTTGGAATGCAGGTTCTACAGAGTTCATAAAAAGTTACAACATGTAACAAAGCTAATTAAGCTGTGATAGCCTAGTGGTTAGGACGTCCGCCTTCTTATCGAAGGTTGAGTTTTTAATCCCGGGCACGCACCTCTAACTTTTCAACGTTGATCATGATGATGATGATGTAACGAAACACCTTACAAGATGGTTTATATCTTGTAAGTAACTAAAAGCTCTGCTGGTTGCTGCCATGCGACTTACTAAGACACTAAGAAACTCGTAAATTGTATAAAAACTATTGAGGGTATAGTTTTTCGACGTCCGAAATCTATCGAGTTATCGAGATCAGTAAACTTTTACTAAGGTTACTGGTAAATACCGAGCCCCTAGAGAGGTGACCGTCCATTTTCGACGAAAAGAAAATAAAATTTCGTTAAGGATTTGGCGACTTTTCTTCCCGGTCCCTTTGGAGCTTATCAACATAAATTATTACAACATAGTGTCAATGCTTAGGGCTTTAGCTCGTACTTCTTTGTTATAATAATAGAGAAAGCAGATCGAACAACAAATGCCTGAAAGGCCGGCAACGCATTGGTGCTTCCTCTGGTACTGCAAATGTTCATGGACTGCGGTAATCACTTAACATCAGGTGGCCCGCCTGCTCGCCATTTTTATAAAAAAACCACGTCATGATTTTCACATTGTGTTAATCGCAATTTAACTATTGTGATTGGATGATTTTGTGTGATGCTTGCTGTAACGTACAATCAAGTCTATAGCAAGAGAGTATCTGCCAATCAAAAGTGATTGCGATTGTCAAACTCTAACTACCAAACTTTGTACTTTATGTGCTTTAATAAATCGCTTAGCAAAGTTTTAATGTAAAATATTCATAGAAAAATGAACAGCGTTGGACATCGGACAGTTAATTTAAAAGCCCTGGCTTGTAATAAAATGGAAGTTAAAAACACAGTTAAACTTCTGTTTAAGTGAACCAGTTTTAAATTTCACTAACTTACTCTCGAGTGTCACACTTGAGTAAGTTTTTAGTGAAATAAAACTTGCTTTAGTGTGTCACACTTGATCTTTACACTTTGTCGGTTCAACCATTATAATATTATTTAGGGCTAACATGACGCTAGCAATATCTTTAGTCATTTGTTTTTTTCTAAAAGAAACGATTTGAGATCTTATCTCATTAGTTACACCTTTTAAGCTACGGCCACACCTGCGCGTTATGAACGCGTGATACGGGACGCGATGCGGAAGCGTCCATGACGCGAATCCATACGTGCACACTTACGGGACAGTGTTAATCGCAAACCTCATTTGTTTAGTGCATTGTTGCTGATCACTAGCTCACTAGACACGTGTGTCCCACTCAGCATCAGTACGCTTAGTATAAGATTTTACGTCTCACCAACGTTGCTAGAATTCAAGATTCGAAACACAATAACGTCAAAGTAAAATGGACCTAAAGGGCTTTGAATTGAAGTCAAAAATTCAATACCACTGATTTTAATTTCGCAACGTTTCCGCTTGGAGCGCTGCTTGTAGATGTGTAGACAAACTTGAGCTTTAAAATAAGGCAGTTAACTATAACGCGGAAGTGTTTTCTTTAGTTTACCTCATAGCTTTAGTTTTTAAGTTCGCGTAGAAATTATCACCACTATATCATCTTACAAATGCAAAAATCGGACTTTCAAAAAGTGTAACTCATTACCTATCTATATACATAAAATTCAAAGTCTTGACTGACTGACTGACATATATATCAACGCACAGCCTAATCCGCTGGTCCTAAACACATGAAATTTGGAGGGTCTATTCTTTGTAAAGAGTAGGTATCCAATAAGAAAGGATTTTTCGAAATTCCACCCCTAAGTGGGTTAAATGGGGGATGGAAGTTTGTATGAAAGTCCGTCATTTTTCAAGTTATTTGCATGAAAATTGGTATTTGGGTTTTCGGTCACAAATGAAGAAATACGTGTTTCAGGATTTTTGGAAAATATGCCCATAAGGGTGGTAAAATAGGGGACGAAAGTTTGTATGGGACAGTTTTAATTTATTATTGATATTAATTACTTATTGAAATTTGGAAATTAGGTTTATCTTGAGGTTAGGTGTCAACTGTCAGCTAAAAAACGCTATGAGAAAATCCCCCCTAAAGGTATCAAATGGGGGTTGGAAGGTTATATGTGTTATTTGGTGCTGGTGCAGGGTGCGCGTCCTGATGTTATAATGTTTGTTTCTGAAAAAAAATGCCATTTGTTTCCTGTAGGCCACGCGGGTGAAGCCGCGGGCAGAAGCTAGTTTTGAATAAATTTTATTTAATACCTATTCTGAATAATTTGATTTGACTCAAATTATTTATTCAATATAGGTAAAATGTTACGCATACTGATGGTCTAAATAAAATTGTTAATGTGTAAGATGATATAGTGGTTATAATTAATACGTAGGTACTTAAAACTAAAGCTACGAGTCTCGACACTCGAATACTATCAACGTTGGTGAGACATAAAATCAAAGTTGCCGCTTCAAAGTTTTGGATAGCGCTTTGGTCACATAGGTTTACTTCTAATATTAATAAGGCGAATAAAGTAAGTAAAGTTTATTCACCTTATTAATAGAATAGAATAGATTTTCATTCAAGTAAACTTTTACAAGTGCTTTTGAATCGTCAACTAGTTTAAATTATAAGTAAGTTTTGCTTATGTAATCTGTCTTGTAAACAAATAGCTGACATATTCAGTAATTACAATGGTCATGATTGATTGTTAGCGTCAAATTAGTCCATTAGTTTAACCACTTTATAAAGTAAATAATGTGGCTAACTCCGTTGTACACAAACTCTATACTAAACTAAAATGACCCGTCTAAATCTATCGCTGTCCCTTTCATCATGTTACTTGCGAAAAAGGATAGCACTAGATTTAGATCCGTTAATTTAGTTTAGTTAAGAGATTGTGTACAAAAGAATCGGCCCCATTAACTCCTAGTCTATTGTATATTGTAGTTATATTGTAACGAAGTTCTCACTACAAAATAGTAGATAAATACAATTTGTATAATTAATACGTAAAATTAAAAAAGTACGTATAGAATAAGGGTGTAAGTATTTAAATAAGATAACGATAATTTTAAAATAATAAAAGTAATTAATTAACTTTACTTAAATTATATTTGTTTTTAATATTTAAATAATGATGGAAAGGAGGTTGTGTAAATAGGTAATGGTTGAGATGTTATTTAAGTAAATAAACTTATTGATCGTCGATTACGTTTTTTTTATTTATTCAGATACAAGTTAGCCCTTGACTGCAATCTCACCTGATGGTAAGTGATGATGCAGTCTAAGATGATAGCGGGCTAACCTGGAAGGGGTATGGCAGTTTTTATTAAACCCATACCCCTTTGGTTTCTACACGGCAACGTACCGGAACGCTAAATCGCTTCGTGGCACGGCTTTGCCGGTAGGGTGGTAACTAGCCACGGCCGAAGCCTCCCACCAGACCAGACCAGTAATTTAGAAATTATAAAATTCCAAACCCCTGCCAGGAATCGAACCCGGGACCTCCCACTAATAAGACCACAGCGCTCACCACTGCACCAGGGAGGTCGTCACGTTTTGTTTTATTTACCTCCTGCAGGTCCCATGATCTGTTTTCTTCAGGGAAGAATAATGTACCTAATCGACAACGATGGCGAAGATGCGGGGATCATCTAGAGGCAAAATACTAGCGACCCGCCCCGGCGTCTTATTACAATTTTCGTAGGGATCTCTAATTTTAAAAATAAAATATAGCTCATGTCACTCAGAAGTAATGTTTCACTGATGAAAGAATTTTCAAAATCGGTGGTTCCAGAGATTACCCCTTAAAAACAGACTTCCAAACTTTACCTCTATAATCCGTACCTACCCATATTATAAATGCAAAAGTGTGTTTGTTTGTTGGTTTGTACTTCAATTACGTCGCAACGGTGCAATGCAACGGATTGACGTCATTTTTTGCATGGGTGTAGATAAAGATCTGGAGAGTGATATAGGCTACTTTTCATCCCGGGAAATCGAAGAGTTCCCACGGGTTTTTTAAAAACCTAATTCCACGAGTACGAAAGTGCGGCCATCAGTTAGTAAGTATAATAAGTATAGATGGACCGCACAAAATTAAGGATCCTGAAAACCATATATCAAGGGGTGTTACAAACTAGTTACAAAAAGCTTAAACTATGACAATATTAATAAAACGGCACAACAAAAGCAAGAGTAACCGATATTATTTAAGGGATCACGTAAACCAGGTGACGAGGGTAGGGTAGGGCAAAATAGGATAGGGTAGAGAGGGTCACAGACCGCTAATCGGTAGCATTAACAAATAATGCCTTCACGAATGGATTCGTGGACTGAATTGATATCTTTTTGATGGCCGATTTGGTGACCCATTAAAATACACTGCCTATATAAACAGAATAATAATTATTTACGATTTAAAAACATTTACGCTTACCAAATTAAAAAAAAGAGAAATTAGAAAAACGCAATGCATGAGAAGGGTTTAGGTCATAGTCTGCCACGCTGGAATGCCCAGTGCGATTTTCAGATTTTCGCCCTCATGTCTGCTATAAGACCTATCTTTCTGCCAAATTTCATGATTCTATGTCAACGGGAAGTACCCTGTAGGTTTTTTGACAGACAGACAAACAGACATAAGTGATCCTTGAAGGGTTCTTTTTTTTCCTTTAACCTACCCTAAAAAAGTAGGTAAGTATACATTTAATGTAGTCTTCGTAGGGGGTAATAATAATATGTGGAATCGTAGAAACCCATACGTAAAAGGGATTAAAAGCAGTAGAAAATTAGGTAGATAGTACGTTTATGCTTCTACGAAGTGCATACAAGCAATGAGGTTATAGTATCATCCATCACAAGCCATTAAAACTTGTACCGAACTCACTTTCAGAGCGTGGCCGTAATGAAAAGCCAAACTTGCAGCGCCGAGCCGCGGGTAATATAGCTTACTTTGAATAATAAATACGCGGATTACGGACAACTTTCGCTTCAAAACCTGCCTTTCTGAGCTTCGTGAAACATTTATAATATTCAAATACTTAAATACGGAAAATATACTAAGGCTGAAGTTCCGTCACTAAAGATGTTTTAATAGGTAATTTAGCTTAGAGTACCAATAGGCTTAATATGAGTTTTTACAACTCACCAACGTATAGAATTCGAGTGTCGAAATACAATAACATCAGAAAACATAAGGGTCGAACAAAATAACCTCAAGTTTTAAAAAACCGGCCAAGTGTGAGTCAGGCTCGCGCAACGATGGTTCCGTAATACAGTCGTATTTTTTCGACATTTTGCACGATAATTCAAAAACTATGATGCATAAAAATAAATAAAAATCTGTTTTAGAATGCACAGGTGAAGACTTTTCATATGATACCCCACTTGATATAGTTATCTTACTTCGAAAATTGAAAATACTAATTATTAGTTCATGACCACAATTTAATTTTTTTTGTGTGATGTAACCACAAATTCACGCATTTCAGATTTTTCCCCGAATGTCTGCTACAAGACCTAACTACCTGCCAAATTTTATGATTCTAGGTCAACGGAAAGTACGCTGTAGGTTTCTTGACAGACTGACAGACAGACAGACAACAAAGTGATCCTATAAGGGTTCCGTTTTTCCTTTTGAGGTACGGAACCCTAAAAATGGAATGGATTTTATATTGCGTAGGCACAGAAAATTGTAGATAATGGGCTTACAGTGTTTCTTGAATTTAACGTTACTCATAAAATATTGCATTTACAGGTTTCAAATTAAAGCTAAAAATACATTATGAGTTACGTAAAATTTCATACAAATCCCCCAGCGTAATAAACGTAATGGGGAAAAATGTACGCACGACAAAATTGTGTCAAGGATATTACGATGTTAACTGAAATATATAAAAACATCTCGCTAACATCAGCATACGAGAAATACTTCTACAGAACGAAAAATCTTACCTACAGAGAAAACTATTATGCATACCCTAACATATTACCTATAAATAAATAAATAAATAAATAATAAAAAAGCTTTTATTATTCCTTACATGCACATACTTAATTTTACTTAGTTTTTAATTTTATCTTATTATTAACATTATATTATATTATATACAATTACTTTAATTTTTTCTTATTATTATAAATTATTTATTTATTAAGTATGTAGTTATTTACAATTGCAGGTGCTACCTGGCTTGGACCCACTCACGAAATCTCTTAAATATTTTACATATATATACATTTAATAGTTTGCATATAGTTATGTTTTAGTAGGTAATTAGTAGGTGATTATATTCTGACTTTCTTGTAAGGACCGCCTTATGCGGTAAAAGCCTCCTCCAAGACTTTCCATCTGAACCCGATCTCTAGCCAGCCTTGTCCAGACTCTCCCTGCTACCTTACAATGGCATCGTCCCATCTAGTAAATGGTCTGCCTCGTTTCCTTTTCCTTCCTTACCTATAGTATTTATTAAAAAAAAACTTATGAAATACCAAAATATTTGGTACAGAGATAGCTGGAGACAAAATATAGGCTACCTTTATCCCGGAAAATCAGAAAAAAGGATATAGGTTTTTAGAAATCCCGATATCCACGGGATTTTTAGAAATTCTTTTCGAGGACAACGACTCATCACAACAAGCTTATAACTTCATAAATTTTCGTTTAATATTATTGAAATTTTGTATAATATTATGTATTTCGGTTTTTGCGTATACTAAAACTAACGTATGTAACGTAATAACTAACGTAATAATGTAAATGAGTGAACACTTAATAGGCATATGTACAAACTAGAAATAAGTAGCTAAGTAAAATGTAAAAGCTGTTTGTGTTCCATAATAAAAAAAAAAAAAAAAAAAAAAAACTAACTATGTACCTATAGTTAGTACACATAGGTGCACGCTTTATTCCCTCACTCTCATAGTCAAAAATACTAAAATGAAACATTTATAAACAAACACTCATGCCTGCTAAGCCCTTGGACGATTTAACCTATGGACTTGTAACGCGCCTAATATTACGAATAAAAATTTCTGTCACTTTTGGTGCGGGACGAGGAAACACTACATAGACAACTTGACACACTCACTCAACAAAGTTTTGTGTCATTATTAACACACACATATCTAAATCTTCAACACTACTACATTTTACGCACACTAATAAGTTATATACATCAACATACAAAGACATTACGAGTGTAAGACAGTCAAATTGATTTGCGATGCTACCTGTATCGATATTTAAAATATATCGATAGTTTTTCAGAAACAAAAGTAGAAGTAAGAATTTATTACTCGTATTTAATTACTTAAAACCAGTGTTTGGTCAGCGTAGCGTATTATTGCATACATTCACCTCACTTAATAGGTAATTATCCCAAAAACTAATAATGCAACGTAAAAATAAGAAAAATATTTATTTAAAAAATATGCACATACTTTTTTACTTATTTTATATCATTTTTAATCTTTTGTATTTTTTTATATAACGAAATTTTCATTTAAAATTTCGATAGTGAAAATGTGCTTATTAATGACTTATATTATTATATAATACAAAATAAACCTGACCGCGCAAAAGCCTACCAAACATAATTAGTAGGTATATCAATCAATAAAATGTTTTTTTCTTTCCAATCAATCATTTATTTATTGCACATTGGGTTTACATGGTATTTCCAATATGGTGTACTCTTTGTCCAAAAAAATTAAATGTAAGTTATTAAATATAACACGTATTGCCCTTACAAATTAGCAATGCAAAAATTTTCTCAATACCTGCCGCTTTTACCCCACAGCAAAATTCCATAAGACAGATATGATACTATGAAAATAAATTAGTAAACACACACGGTGGCCTCTTCTATTTTAACACGTCATTATTTACCATTAGGTTAATGTTATGTACATTCTTGGCGATTTAATACATAAATTTTATACATTTCGCGCCTATCACTAAAATTGCGTTGATTTAATTTTTTTTAAATGTATTAAGTACGTGAAATCACAGAAATCGACCAGTTTTATTACAAGTATAGGTAGCGAAAAAATTGTGGTAATTAATAATAACTATTCTTTACTTGACTTGAAGACGGTAATTTAGTCGTTAATAATAAAGAAAATGTTTTCATCGATATCGATAATCGAACCGCAATCACTATCGTACTACTACGTAATTTCATGCTGTTCACGCGTATTCAAATTTTAACCTAATTTGTATGTATCGAGGGTTGCAATTGTTTAGAAAAAACAAAATATAGCTCGTGAGGAGTGTGACTCGTTTCTACCGAATTATTACGTACTCAATTACTGAATCGGTAAAGTTCTCGATTGTTATTTATTATAATAATTTATGTAATTTAATTTATAGAAAGCGTTTATTACACCAAAAATACTTACTTATGAAATGAAATTCCATCTTTTTGTAAATTTGATGTGTTTGATTTGTTCTTGCACTCACTAACGGCACAAACAGGCATTTTCACCCAGCGTGTAAGACGTCGTCACACATCGAAAACGATTCTGACAATGACAAAATCGATTCCGCAAACAGTGTTTATAAACGCAGTGGATTAAAAATCCATTACTATTGACAGAGGGGAATAATCATGCGAGGCGCGTCCTTAGGTTAGATCGTCCAAGGCTAAGCCTAATAAAACCTTTTCGCAGTCGGCTAAACAATTGACTTTTATTCATCAGCGTCCATTTGGGGTTAAAACATTTGAATTGAGAAGCAAAAAAACTAAAACGCCCTTTTAGGCAAATGTAAGGAACTGGCAAATGGTAGCCAAAGATAAGTCGGTATTTCTAGTGAAGAGAATATAAAGTGTTCAGCCTCTCTTAGAGGGTAGGTATTTCAGTGATTTACATTTTTACTGACTTATTTGACATATAACTTTTTTTAGTATGTACTTACTAGGACATAATAGTAATACTTGAAACTGCCCTTTGGCCATTAATTAGATTATAATAATTTTATGACTTACTTAATAATAAACCTTTTTTTAATGCAAAATAATAAGAATTGATTAATTACAATGAATAATATGTTAATAATGAGATATTTGAGCTATTGTATTGATAAATAATTGTTGTGTTGCAGTAATAGTAAGGATTCCTATAAATAATTCTATTCAAATTTGCACACCATAGTATGGTAGATTGTAGCTCGAAACAAAAATTGTAATTGACAACTTATAAATGTTACCTACAATCAGCAAATAAATAATTTGTATTTGTATTTGTATATTTGTATATTTGTATTTACATAATACTTTATTTTAATAATATAAAAGCGACCGACATCTTAACCCATCACCAACCTAAAGAGCACGGGCCCCCTTTTAGAAGGTTTTATAGCACAAGTAAAGGATTAAATCCGAAAATCGTGAATTTGTGGTGACATCACAGAAAAAAATGTGTTCATGAGCAAATATTACTATTTTCAATTTTCAAACTTAGATAACTATACCAAGTGGGTATCATATAAAAGGGTTTTACTTATACCTATACTTTTATCTAAACACTTTTTTTTTAAATCGAGATGTGAGCAAACAAGCAGGCGGATCACCTGATGTTAAGTGATTACCGCCGATGACTATTAAAATCAAAAACTATTATGCATAATAATGGATAATAGTTTTGATTTATCGTGCAAAATGTCGAGAAAATATGACTTTAATACGGAACCCTCGGTGCGCGAGTCTGACTCGCTCTTGGCCGGTTTTTTTAATATTAAGTAGGACGTATAATAATTAGCAAGGATGTAGTTTTTAAGTTCATTTAAGATCGAAAATGTATTAACGTGAATTTAGTCTAACTAAAACCTCATCACATCCTATCTCAGCACATCAGAACCATTAAAATGCTAAACTAACCCACTTCTAAACTTATAGAGCTTACTTAGTTAGAATAATAAACATGTGGATTATGGAGCGAGCTAACTTTCCGCAAGTAACCTCGGCTTTTGAGAATGACCCGTTATTAAATCAAACTTTTTGTTACAGTGGCCGGCAGGAAAAACTATACATCGGCCACTTTAATCTGAATATATAAAAGGAAAAGGTGACTGACTGACTGATCTATCAACGCACAGCTCAAACTACTGGACGGATCGGGCTGAAATTTGGCATGCAGATAGTCATTATGACGTAGGCATCCGCTAAGAAAGGGTTTTTGAAAATTCAACTCCTAAGGGGGTGAAATAGGGGTTTGAAAGGCCATTGCCCAAGTGACTATGGGACTCAGTATCGCTACCAAATAAGTTGTCCACTAATAAAATAGAGCTTAATTTTTAGGATAGTTTTATTACATTTAATTACACATTTAAAAAAAAATCTAAACCTCCGGATTCCGCAGAAATATGGTGAAGAACGACCTCCGAAATTAGAATTTTCGAAACTGTTAATTCGCTGCTAACTTACGTTTTACTGAAATATTTCGCTTTATTAAATATATTTCTAAAGAAATCTATATTATAGAAGCCTCAATAGCTCAACAGTTAAGGTGTGGACTGAAATCCGAAGGGTCGCCGGTTCAAACCCCACCTGTCGCACTACTGTCGTACCTACTCAGGTGGCACAAGCTTGACGCTTTCGTCCTACGTCGGCAACGATGCGGCAGCATTCTATAGAACGCGACAGGTCAAGATGACAATCGGGGTGACGTGCGGCTGTGCGGAGCGTCCCCAGCCTCATACCCCGATTGCCATCTTGACCTGTCGCATACTATGGGTATCCGCTAGCTGCGCTCTGGCATTGGTAGCACACATATATACACGTAGCCGTGACGTATAGAAGGCGTCGCGCTCACGTGGAACACCTAAGCCCGCAGCGATGCACGCGGCGTCATGCCACAGCGAGGCGTCACCTATACAGAATACATAACTATATGTTAAAAATTGCTTTTAATCAGTTAATTAAGTGAATTGAATGATGATAAGATAGGTATACACACCTCTAACTTGTGTAAGTTATGTGTGTTTTAAGCAATTAAATATCACTTTCTTTAAAGGTGAAGGAAAACATCGTGAGGAAACCTGCATGCATTCACTATACTGTCCTGAAAGATGTGTGAAGTATGCCAATCAATCCACTTGGCCAGCATGGGAGACTATGGCCCTTCTCACTCTGTAAGGAGACCCATGCTCTGTAGCGAGCCGGTGATGGGTTGATCATGATGATGATTAAGTAATTACTAGTTACAAATCGAAATAACACATACAGAATACATAACTATATGTTAAACATTGCAACATGTACAGATGTTGCAACATGTTCATACAGTACAGATTGAATGCACATAGTATAGGTACTATGACTGGTAAAATACAGGTATTTAAGCGGGTAACATATCTGCATATGCCACTTCATCTGTATAGGCTGTCTAATGGGTAAGTAGTACTTTTCATTATTATACATACCAAGTGTGCAGAAATCCAACGCAGAATAATATTTCTTTCCTCAGAGTCTGAAGGCTGTGCGAGGACGTAGAGATATGCCACATGCATAACTCGCACTCTGTGTCCAAATAAAGCAGCAGGTGCTAGCCCGGCTCGGAGAGCTTTTTGTGATGAACCAAAACACTCCATGCAAATGACATGTTCATGTCAAATCTGTCAAATCATATATTTACAATATTAGATAATTTCAAAAGCATTTGCAATTCTTCTTTGATCAGTTAATTGTTTTTAATCAGTTAATTAAGTGAATAATGATAAGATACAACGACTCACACAATCAACACAAACAAAGACACAACTCAACTGTTAGTTATGTGCGTTTTAAGCAATTAAATATCACTTTCTTTAACGGTGAAGGAAAACATCGTAAGGAAACCTGTACGCTTGAGAGTTCTCCGTAATGTTCTCAAAAGGTGTTCTAACCACATTTCACGACAGTTGGTTACTTCTAATAAAACGTCGAGGCTTCGACATCACGCAAATAGCTCTAATGTAGCCCTATTTTCCATGATTTCACCGTTTTCACGTCACCTTTCTTTTCTTTCTTTCTTCTTTTTTTAAAAAAAATAACCTTAACCTATTATTTGACATATCGTCGATTCAGAATCAAGCCGAGAGTTTCCTCACTTTAGTTCACTCTGCCCTAACACTCTTATAAACCAAATAATTATTTATTTATTACTTACCTACTGGTGCAGGTGAATTCCAAGATCCAAAAGTCGCAGTGGAGAGTCCCGGAAGGAACAAATTACCACACCGACTTGATGGATTTTCCATAACATAATAATGTGTATTATCTATGTCTACAACTAACTAGGCGTCTGTAGATTCCTAGATCACTTTGTCTAATTATTAAATAGTGATTAAACAAAAAATTAAACAGCAGTAATAGTGTTCTGTGCTTTAGATGAACAACCACAGAGAACGAATTAAAAACAAACAATTTATTTGACATTAGGGATGTCATATCGATCCGATATCGATTTTCAAAGAATCTATTTTTGTGACAAGAAAATCGATCTACGTTCCGATTTTTGCTTCTTTATTTTAGATTGAGTTCACGCAAACAGAGTAAAAAAGAAGCAATATAAAACTAGTAAATAACTACTAAAATAAAATAAGTACATATATATGGGTAACATTGGTATAATATTATTTTAAAAAAGGGTTTTAGAATATGATTTATGTACATAAATATGTTTTTTATTGAGTAATTATTTGATGTTATTAAACAATTTACAGCATGTTCTACCTTTAATTCCATTGAACTATTGACTCACAATGTTTGACACGTTTTAAAGTTACCCGTAGCTACTTTACCAAGTTAGTTGGTCATTCATACCATTGATATCTTTTTGCCCCCTGCACTATTTATTTTTCATAAAAACGTCCAAAATTAAAAATTCGACTATAGTTGATCAAATTCAGATACCCAGAAACCGAGAAGTGTTGGGAAGAATATCAATATAATATGTATACCCTATTAGGTATTTTTTCATAACTGGTACTAACTAATTTGATTTTTAATTAAAATATAGGTATCGAAAAAATCGAAGATTTATTTTTGCGAAATAAATATTCCAGACCTCGATTTTTTTTAATCCGTTCCTCAGATTTCGATTCGAATCGATCTAAAAATCGATCTTTTTTTGAAGATTCACCATTTAGATTTGACATTCGACAACCTCTCGATTACGGTGAAATTACAGCTACAATAGGGCCGATTCTCTAGTACACAATCTCTAAACTAAACTAAATTAACAGGTCTAAATCTAGTGCTTTCCTTTCCGCAAGCAACATTATGAAAGGGATAGCAATAGATTTAGACGTGATATTTTAGTTTAGTTTAGAGATTGTGTACAAAGGAATTAGCCACAATGTCGCGATCGGAATCACCTATTTGTTGACGCTCACTATTTGCTACAATGCATTGCAATATGAATATAGTACCTACGCGACAGGTTGAAATGACAATCGGGAAGGGAACGCACTAACACCCCCCGTGTTTAATCGGTGCGTGCGAATGCGGGTGGGTGTGCGGGGCGTCCCCTCACCTCATACCCCGATTGCCATCTCAACCTGTCGCGGACTATACCATAAATTCAACCAATCAGAACTATTGTAATAATTCTATTGCTATTGTAATAACGACAGGGGCTCGATTTGTTTCGATTTTGTTAATTAATGTCCGCTACAATGTAACGATCTCAATTACTTCTGATTGGTTGAGGCGTGCTTACTGTTGCCTATAATGCATTTGCATTGTTGCAACAAGAATACCAAAAATTCAGCCAATCACAACAATTATTGCGATTGTAATAAGGATTGATGCATGAAAGTAATAATCGGAAGTCGAAGCAAGACGTCATCATAATCGACCTAAGCTTATCGATTCCTTGATTCGCGTCACTACATGTTTTGCTAATGTCAGGAAAATGAACAAAACAACTACTTTTATTTCGGTCAGTTTCTAATTATACGGCTGTTTTTTTATTTCGTAACATTTTAAATGTTTTTTAAAATTAAAAACAGGAATTACTAATTTCACCATTTCGGTGTACACCTATATCTATAGCGATACCATTGGTGGGCAGTCTCCTTTGTGTAGTCCACGCGGACGAAGTCGCGAGCATAAGCTAGTATATACTATAACCAACAGGTTGAAATAGCAATCGGGGAAGGAACGCGAACGCCCCGCACACCCGCACACTCTCCGCGCTCGGGCGGGTGTGCGGGTCCCCCCCCGTCTCATACCCCGGTCGCCATCTCAACCTGTCGCGGACTATAGGTACGAGCCAAGTAAACGGCTTTTAGAAAACTTTTCGCAAATCATTCATCACTTTAGATGAATGGTATAAACAGTTTCTCACAATACAATTGCATGACTTGAGAGATCTGCGAACGTGCGATACCTACTTACCTAATGTTTCGCGGAAACTTGCCGTTTAAAGAAAATAATACTTATATCTTTTTTTTAAAATATTAGCCATGTTAAATGACTAATATTCCTCATTCCTCTACAACTAAGCGTCAAGCTTGTGCTAGGAGTAGGTACGACAATAGTGCAACGGGCGGGGTTTGAACCGTCGACTTTTCGGTTTTCAGTCTACTCCTTTACCCGTTGAGCTATTGAGGCTCTGAAGATAAAGGCTTTGAAGATATTTTCATGTAAAAAAATATTTACAAGTGTAAGTTTTTGTAGTGAGTCTAATTGCTACACTTTCTTCACTTAATTTATAGTTACGACTAGCATCTACTCGCGGCTTCGCCCGCGTGGCCTACAGGAAACAAATGGCATTTTTTTTTCTTAGCTGACACCTCAAGAAAAATCCTACTTTACAAATTTCAAGTTAATAATATCAATAATTAAAACTGTACCATACAAACTTTCATCCCCCATTTTACCACCCTTATGGGCGAATTTTCCAAAAATCCTGAAACACGTATTTCTTCATTTTTAACCGAAAACCCAAATTCATGCAAATAACTTGAAAAATGACGGACTTTCATACAAATTTCCATCCCCCATTTAACCCACTTAGGGGTGGAATTTCGAAAAATCCTTTCTTAGTGGATATACCTACTCTTTACAAAGAATAGACCCTCCAAATTTCATGTCTTTAGGACCAGCGGTTTAGGCTGTGCATTGATATATATGTCAGTCAGTCAGTCAGTCAGTCAGTCAGTCAGTCAGTCAGTCAGTCAGTCAGTCAGGACTTTGAATTTTATATATATAGATTAGCTGATAGGTAAGTCGCGGGGACTTCATCCGCGTGGACTACACAAATTTCAAACCCTTGTTTCAGCCCGTTAGAGGTTGAATTTTCAAAAAGCCTTTCTTATTGGATGCTGACGTCATAATAGCTATCTGCATGCCAAATTTCAGCCCGATCCGTCCAGTAGTTTGAGCTGTGTGTTGATAGACCTACGCACAGCTCAAACTACCGACTGGTCGTACTGACGTAGGCATCCGCTAAGAAAGGTTTTTTGAAAATTCAACCCCCAAGGGAGAGAAATAGGGGGTTGAAATTTGAATAGTCCACGCAGACGAAGCATGAGCTAGTGCTCAATAATTCTCATTAGATTCAACACTCGGAAAACGCCTTTTACTCTATCTCATTCACTCATATTTGCAACAAGAAGAAAACGAATCCCAAACGTCCATAAAGAAACTTCGCTTCAAAAAACACGTTTTACAGGTAAAAAATACCACTTTACCTAAATAAATACATTTAGGTTTTAACAAATTGAATTTCCTTTCCACTTTTGGTAAGTCACAAAAACAGAGGGAACTCAAAGGAGTATCACCACAAGCGCAAAGTGGCACCACTTAATTCCGCTTACGTTCTAAAGGGAGCTCTTTATAAGTCGAAATGTTGAGGTATCATTCCATTCTGAGCCCTTTACCCGTACAGACTATTGATTTCAACCTAGGTAGAGTGACCATGAGTTACTTACTTTGTAGGAATTTATAATCGGCCATCCTTTTTCTAAAACGCGGCTAAGTCCGAATAACTAAGTAATAATAATAACTAACACAGTCCTAACTAAGCTAAGTTAAGTAGTTAGTTAAGTTCTTTTTATTTGTCTAGATATTTTGCAAATGCTGTGTACACATTTTATAGATACATTTATCAGCCTGTGTTTGTTTATAACTGTCGTAGTTTATGTTAAATTAATGTGTTGTGTGTGTTCCTAATAAAAAAAATAAAAAAAATAAAAAAAGTCCAAAAAGTAGTTTGAGAGTTTTCGCCAAAAACATGGGAATTATTCGCCTTGTAATAATGAACGTACCTAACATGTCTTTTGTAAATACGAAAGTGTGACTGTCTGTCTGTCTGATAGCTTTTCACGGCCCAACAGTTTAACCGATTTTGATGAAATATGGTACAGAGTTAGCTCACAACCCGTGGCTACTTTTTATCCCGGAAAATAAAAGAGTTGCCACGGGACTCTTAAAGGCCCATCCGTTCAGCCGATTTATATGAAATCCGGTATAGAGGTAGCTTGCATTCCGGAAATTGACATAGTCAACGTTTTATCCCGGAAAATCAAAGAGTGCCTACTGGATTTTTAAATACCCTATATCCACGCGGATGAAGTCGCGGGCATCCTCTAGTAATTACCGCCGCTGGATTCAGGCAGCGCAAGACCGCGTGTGGAAGTCCCTACAAAACAAATAATATTTACAGTTTGACGACCTCCCTGGCGCAGTCGTAAGCGCTGTGGTCTTATTAGTGGGAGACCTCCCACTAATAAGACCGGGTTCGATTCCTGGCAGGGATTTGGAATTTTATAATTTCTAAATTTCTGGTCTGGTCTAGTGGGAGGCCTCGGCCGTGGCTAGTTACCACCCTACCGGCAAAGCCGTGCCGCCAAGCGATTTAGCGTTCCGGTACGATGCCGTGTAGAAACCAAAGGGGCATGGGTTTAATAAAAAAAACTGCCATACTCCTTCCAAGTTAACCCACTCCCACCTTAGACTGCATCGTCACTTACCATCAGGTGAGATTGCAGTCAAGGGCTAACTTGTATCTGAATAATAAAAAAATATGCAGCAGTGGATTGGTTGACAATGGTCATTATGATATCCGTTGGTGAAGCGTTAAACTGTAAATAATATATTTTTATGTATAAAACGGGTACATACCACGATTAATTTTTGTTTTTATTTGTCGATATTTCAACCCAATTGCACGGGTCGTGGTCACGACGGGGCTGCGGTGCTGCGAGAGATGTATTTCGAGCTGTCAAGGGCAGTAGCGAACTACCCTCTTTCTTGTTCTTTTCGCTGGAACTTCACGAGCTGTCCGGCAAAATACACTCACAACGTCACTATTAACTTTCGATGTCGTACGATGCTGTCCTGGTTTGCATAATTCTACCACTGGATTCCACGTACTTGCTAGTTTAAAACCATCCTCACGATTGAAATTCTGGTGTTTGCGAATTTCAATCGCTTCGCGCACTAGTCGAGGTGTAAATAATATACCTCCTAATGACCTTAGCAAGATGGTCGCCCTACAACCTTTTATGAGTTGCAAATCTCTTTAGTTACCAAACCGCGGCTAATGCAGTGAAGCGTATTGTGGGGAACGAATCCATGCCAGATTTACTGCCAAATTATCTGAGATTCCCGTTTACCCATTATTTTTCACTTATGTGTTACTAGCTTATGCTCGCGACTTCGTCCGCGTAGACTACACAAATTTCAAACACCTATTTCATCCCCTTAGGTATTGAATTTTTAAAAATCCTTTCTTAGCGGATGCCTACGTCATAATAGCTATCTGCATGCCAAATTTCAGTCCGATCCATCCAGTAGTTTGAGCTGTGCGTTGATAGATCAGTCAGTCACTTGTAATAAACACCGGTATAACATGTCCGACCTTAACGCACCAAATTGTAATAACATTTATTCAAGTTTTTAGAAATGGAGAAGGCAACCCACTGTAATACAGTGTTTACTAGAGCAGGGGTTGCCCATTCATACGTCTACTAGACCTAGGTCTACTTAATTATTACTTGTTTTTATCTGTATTTTATATGTAATTTAATATGTAATATGTAGTTAAATAAAGATTTGAAATTTGAAGTTTTGAAGTCAGTCAGTCAGTCAGTCAGTCACTTCTTCCTTTTATATATTTAGATTTCTGTCGTAAAACGGTGATATTATATAACTTTACTTTAGCGTTTAAACTATCGTGAGTGATTCCCATTATATTCTAGCTGCCCCGGCGAACTTCGTACCGACTAACAGTCGATTCTTTTTCAGGATTTTTTTTAATTTTTCTCTCCGTAAGAACCATCCTCGTACCTCAAGAAATATTATTTAAAAAAAATTAGCGAAATCGGTTCAACTGGTCTCGAGATTTGCGATTAGCACCACATTTAGCGATTCATTTTTATATTATACTAGCTGATCCCCGCGGCTTCGCCCGCGTAGATTTAGGTTTTTAAAGATCCCGTATAGCCTATGTCACTCAGGAATAATGTAGCTTTCTACTGGTGAAAGAATTTTTAAAATCGGTTCAGTAGTTCTAAAGATTACCCCCTACAAACAAACTTAACGACATTACCTCTTTATATAAATACAACGGGCCGTGCAGCAGAAATCGTAATATTTTAATTTCGCCATAACTTCAAAACCAAACGTCCAATTTTAATCATTCAAAGACCAAATATTATCTCCATAAACTGTTCTTAGTGATGAAATCATTTATTTTGATAAGGATTAATAGCATGAGTAAAATAAACGCGTTTAAATGTAGTTCAGCCTGATCCGTCCAGTAGTTTGAGCTGTGCGTTGATAGATCAGTCAGACAGTCAGTCAGTCAGTCAGTCAGTCAGTCAGTCAGTCAGTCAGTCAGTCACCTTTTCTTTTTTATATATATAGATAGAGAAGAAATACACAATTCATTAAGCAACCTATGTACACGGCCAGGTGCTTCTGAGGGCGCAGAAAATACAATATTAAGTAGGTATAATGCTATTTATTATCCTCACAATATATTCTGTATGACCTCAATCGGCCCTTCTTGAATACTTCAATACAATCTTCGATAAATTATAGCGATGAACAATCTATTCAAATGTCTAGCACTAAAAGGTATGCCTATAAAATACAACAAAATTGTAAGGAAAATCATATTAACCCGAAATCTTTGTTGCTCTGTTTTTGAAAATATCCACAACTAGATGATGCCCGCGACTTCGTCCGCGTGTGTTTAGGTTTTTAAAAATCCCGTAGGAACTCTTTGATTTTCCGGGATAAAAAAAAGCCTACGTGTTAATCCAGGGTATAATCTAGCCAAGTGAACGAAGTCGCAGGCATCAGCTAATACATAACAAAACTAGGTCTCGCAGTGGTAGAGGGTAGCCACCCACTGTTCACGCTTGGCTCGCTTCCAGAGATACTGATCAGATGTGGTAATGGGGAGAGCGGTAAAAGAAACTACTTGCTACATTGCTATAGAACGTGACAGGTTGAGATGGCAATCGAGGTATGAGGCGAGGGGATGTCCCGCACAGCCCCCAAGCTAACCTTACTTAAGTGATTAATAAACAAACTTTGTAAACGAAACTACGAAATGGGGGTAAGTAACTTTATTATATCAACCTCCCTGTCGCAGTGGTGAGGCTGTGGTCTTATAATAGGGAGGTACCGAGTTCGATTCCCGGCAGGGGCAATTTGGCAATCGACATTGGCACCGATTCCTTTGTCTTACTCTTAACTAAATTTAGAGTATCCGCATCCTTTTCTTTTTAACAATGCTAAAAAAGGAACGGAACATGACTTTCACATTTAAAGATTCTAAATTTTAGTCCACAATACAAATTTAAAAAGTAGGTTCGTGACTGCGTGCTAAAATCACGGGTTTTACCATCTAAAAATTAAATTTAGAAATGTCAAACTGCTTCTGTCCTTTTCATATTACAATAGTAAGAAGAGGGTGCGAATACTCTAAAATTAGGTTGTGCTTAGAATCGGTGCCTTCTAAATTGTCTCTGATAATCAACTAACCAGTTACCGACTGTTAATGATAAAAAACCGTGAGAAAGCGTTGTCGCGCTGATGTGCTTGGGCTGCTTTACATAAAATAATAATATAATAGAGTGCTAAATAGTTCACTACCCCAAAACCGGGCAAAATTACTGACCACAATAAGTCCGAGCTTGGCGCGTCGCCAGCTATGGGCATAAGATATGGGCACACGGGATCTTTGTAAACGAAACCCCGAAACGGGGAGTACTTAACTGTATTATAACGACCTCCCTGGCGCAGTGGTGAGTGCTGTGGTCTTGTAATAAGGAGGTCTCGGGTTCGATTCCCGGCAGGGGCAATTTGGGAATTTCTTCTTCTTCCTTACCTTTTTCCACGCTACGTGGGGTTTGCACAACATGGCTTCTTCTTCCACTCACTTCTGTCATTCGTCAACGTATTATCCACCCCTTTTTTCCGCCCATTTTTAGGGTTCCGTACCTCAAAAGGAAAAACGGAACCCTTATAGGATCACTTTGTTGTCGGTCTGTCATGAAACCTACAGGGTAGGTACTTCCCGTTGACCTAGAATCATGAAATTTGGCAGGTAGGTAGATCTTATAGCTTATATATCTTACTAGCTTATGCTCGCGATTTCGTTCGCGTGGACTACAAAATTTCAAAACCCTATTTCACCCCCTTAGGAGTTGAATTTTCAAAAATCCTTTCTTAGCGGATGCCTACGTCATAATAGCAATCTGCATGCCAAATTTCAGCCCGATCCGTCCAGTAGTTTGAGTTGTGCGTTGATAGATCAGTCAGTCAGTCAGTCACTCAGTCACCTTTTCCTTTTATATATTTAGATTTTGGGGAAAAATCTGAAAACCGTGAGTTTGTGGTTACATCACACAAAAAAAATTAAATTGTGCTTATGAACTAATAATTAGTATTTTCAATTTTCAAAGTAAGATAACAGTATCAAGTGGGGTACCATATGAAAGGTGTTCTTCCTCTTCACCTGTGCATTCTAAAACAGATTTTTATTTATTTTTATGCATCATAGTTTTTGAATTATCCTGCAAAATGTCGAAAAATATGACTGTAGTACGGAACCCTCATTGCGCGAGCCTGACTCGCACTTGGCCGTTTTTTTTACATTGGTCTCCTCTCGGTATGAGAAAGGTTTGGCCATAGTAAACCAAGCCTAGCCGTTAGGTACATATGGAGCCTTCAAAAAAAGAAACCTTTGAAGTTTGACTTGAACATATTGAGTGATCCTTTATGGGTAAACTTAAAAAATAAAGTGTATATTTATGTTCCCTTTTACTTCGAGGTGAATGGAGAACATTTATTAAGTCCGGGACAAAGAACGCACACTCAGGTGCGATAACTTTTTCTCCAACGTTAAGGTATGCGTGAAAATTTAATCTTTACACACCTTTACGGCTCTGTTCCTACGCGCGGGGAAATTGAGTTTTATAAAGTTTATTATATTATGCATGTAAAGTGTGAGCATGAATTATTATTAAACATATTGAAATTTAATGACCTGAGAGTCAGCGCGTGCTAGACCTTCCTTATTTTATAAAATCGGAAAGTTTCCGTATTGTCCCCAACACTGGGAAGAACGTTTTTTCACAGTCATCACAGTGGCTTTGGGAGATAACAATTAATAAAGGTGTAAAAATGCCTATGTCCTTCCCCAAGATGCAAGCTAGTTCTGCATCAAATTTCATCAAAATCGGTTAAACTGTTGGGCCGTAAAAAGCTAGCAGACAGACAGACGGACGAGAGGCAGACAGACAGACAAACAGACAGACAGACTTTCGCATTTATAATATTAGTATGGATGGATTGTACAGCCTACGGCACGGCACCGCACGGATATGCACGGTATAAACTTAATCAGACCTAAAAGTTTATCATGTTAACTAAATAGTTTGTATGAAACAAACAAATTAATTTAACGCAAAGTTCACTTTGACGATAGGGTCTAAATAATACAATTTACAAATGGCCGGGGGGGAAGCAATTTGTTTATTTAACTGAATTCGTACAAATTCTATTTGGGAAATAACTTCGTTTTAATCATTACTATCAGCCACAGTATTCGGAGAAGGTGAGTTTCGAAAAGCTTAATAGTACGCAATGTAAATTGAGCTAAAAAGATTTTCTTTTAACCTCTATTTTCACTATAAGAGATTTAAAAGTCAAGGCAATAGTTGTATAGAAGTGTGCAAATCTTGGCTTAAAAGGCGATCTTCGTTTGGAAATCGACAAGCAAATTCCATTTGCGAGTATGGGCAAAGTTTAGCGATTAAGGTCAGCAGTCACAACTCGATAGTCCATCTGTTGCATGATAAATTGTACTCAAACTATTCAATATTTTGAATCGAATAAAGACAGTAAATTGATCCCTAAACAGATTTACTTTTATGCTCTATACTAACGTTAAATTACTCTACAACATTCTTCGCATTATGGGCTTTCTAAAAAGGTATATAAAAGTGTGCAAATCTTGGCTTAAAAGGCGATCACCGTTTGGGAATCGACAAGCAAAGTCCATTTGCGAGTATGGGCAAAGTTTAGCGATTAAGTCACAACTCGATACTCCATCTGTTGCGTGATGAATTGTAGTCAAACTATTCAACATTTTGAATCGAATAAAGACAGTAAATTGATCCCTAAAAAGCTTTTCTTTTATGCTCTACTAGCGGACACCCGGCATACTCTGCTACACTAAAATACTCTTCGCATTATGGGTTTTCTAAAAAAGTATATAAAAGTGTGCAATTCTTGGCTTAAAAGGCGATCTTCCTTTGGTAATCGACATGCAAAGCCCATTCGCGAGTATTTGCAAAGTTTAGCGATTAAGGTCATGCAGTCACAACTCGATAGTCTATCTGTTGCATCTACTCAAGTTATTCGACATTCTGAATCGAATAACAAGACCAATTTTTTCAATCCCTTTTTAAAGTTCCGTACCTTACGCGGCCTTATATGACAAAAAGGGTACTTACCTTATTTTTTAAAGTCGGTTAAAAATGAAATATGGCAACATAAAATTCAGGTAAGACGTGAATCATAATAGGTACCTAGTTATTATGAGAATAATATGAACCACATACATCATATAATATTACCATAGAATAAGATGATGTTACGGCTGAAAATAGGGCACTTAGTACATACCGGAATATTAACGGCCTTGGAATAACAAATAACCAACTATTTGCCTCTCTCACCGTTTTACCTACCTCCGAGACAATTTACCTTTGAGATATCATAAGGCTTAGTGCATACAAAAAATTAAAAATATCATCATCATCATCATCATCATCATCATCTGAAGGTGCTGGAATGGCGACCTCGCACTGGGTGTACGGATGACATCAGACGAGTCGCAGGGAGCCGCTGGATTCAGGCGGAAAAAGTCCGTGGCGTGTGGAAGACCTGCAACAGACCTATGTCCAGCAGTGGACGTCTATCGGTTGATGATGATGATGACCTAGTCGAGTTTTTACGCTCGATCAGGTACCTACATTTCGAGACGTTGTTTCTGTGATCTAAAGTCTTAACTAAAGAAACCGGCCAAATGCGAGTCAGACTCGCGCACCGAAGGTTCCGTATTCGGGTATTCGGGTAATTTGTTTTGTAAGATGTAACCACAAATCCATGGTTTTCAGATTTATTCCTTTTCTTGTTCTATAAGACCTACCTACCTGCCAAACAGTGGCGTGCACAGGGTTTGAAGCCAGGGTAGGCACTAGTTAAGTAGGAGCCTGTTCAGTGTTCACTTGCAGGTCATAATGAAAAATATGCATTGAGCTATTACAACTGGGGTAAGCAGTGCATTTATGCTTCTATGACCTGCACGCCACTGCTGCCAAATTTCATGATTCTAATTCAACGGGAAGTAATCAAAAGGTTTTCGTGACTGACACGACAGACAGACAACGAAGTGATCCTATAAGGTTTCCTTTTATCCTTTTGAGGTATGGAACCCTAAAAAGTCTTAAAAAACTAGTCTAAAGTCGTTGTGTACCCACCTTAGACATTCAACACGGCTATATCGGCCCGTATAATCTACCCCTTTTGCCCAACCATCCTTGATTTATTGTGAGCACCCCTACAATTAATTACGTGTCTCGTTATCTCGCCATAGTGATGATGTGATGTGCCTTGAAGCTTCATGTCTGTTATACACTTGATTGATAGGGGCTGACATCCCCTTTTTTTCGTTAGAAAAATCTGTCATGGATAGCATTGGCCAAGGGGGAGCAGTGGTTATGTCGGACTTCTACCGACAGGGACAACCCTCCACCCCCCATGGCCCCACCAACCTCTTGGTTATATGGGCCTGTACGGGAGCGGTGTGCAGGCTCGACCGTACCAAAGGGGAGATCTCCCACCGAGCGGTTGGTTGTGCTCGGTAGCGCCAGCTGGGCCAACGGTTGTGTCTTGAAACTTCTATATATAGTCCAGATTGCAGAAAACTCCGTTAGTGCGAGTACTGTCAGCGGTACATTTGTTCGGGACTACGTCATGAAATGTTATCGGTTGAACAGCGCCATCTAACTGCAATTGTGGCAACCGCCACAGGCCGAATCGAGAGAGGGCGCCCATTCGGTACTTGCTCTTTTGTGTTTTCTCGGGGCGCCTTCTTGACTCCCTACAAATTATTTTGTCTTGTCCCTTATGCTCACTCTCCCCCATTGGGGGCTAGACGTCACTAGCACAGCTGAGATCTCCGCTGCTGCCCCTCCGTGGTGCCGGCCTGGCACCTGTACGCTCCGAGCTGCTTCGCCTCTTATGCCAATTTAGATGCCTCTTATGCCAAATCTTATGACTATACAAATTTCAAACCCCTATTTTGCCCACTTAGGGGTTGAGTATTCAAAAATCCTTTCTTAGTGGTCGTCTACGTCATAATAGCTATCTGCAATCTGCATGCCAAATTTTAGCCCGATCCGTCCAGTAGTTTGAGCTGTGCGTTGATAGATCAGTCAGTCAGTCAGCTTTTCCTTTGATATCCATACTAATATTATAAATGCGAAAGTGTCTCTGTCTGTCTATCTGTTTGCTTTTCACGGTCCAACCGTTTAACCGATTTTGATGATATTTGGTACAGAGTTAACTTACATCCCGGGGAGGGACATAGGCTACTTTTTATCCCGGAAAATTAAAGAGATGCCACGGGATTTTTAAAAAACCTAAATCCACGCGGACGAAGTCACGGGCATCATCTAGTATTATATAGATTTTAAAGAAAAATTGTTTTCCCCATCTAAAGTCTATCTATTCAAATCAGAGCCGTTCAATAATAAAAAATCGTGCAAGTTGACGCAAAAGCCAGACTTAAGGCTGTCCCGAAGTTTCTGATTTATGAGACCGGGAAAATTCCGTCTCCATTCCAAACTTGGGCTTGTGTTGAACTATTGTAACTATTTCTTTGAAGGACATTTTTGATAGCTTATTTTCTTTATGTAAGACTAGCCGAGCCGCCCCGGCTTTCGCTGGGATTTCTAAAAATTCTCTCCATCAATCAATCAACCATTCAATCATTGCGTCCACTGCTGGACATAGGCCTTCCCAAGAGCGTGCCACCACATACGGTCCTCCGCCTTTCTCACCCACCCACTTCCCGCGACCTTCTTGCGCTTCTAGCGCTTGCTGAGACGCGGTCTCCACTCCAGAACACGTCTGCCCTGGTGGCGGCCATCGGTTCTGCGTGCCAAACGTGGCCTGCCCACTGCCACTTCGGCTTGCTAATTCTCTTTATGTAACACTAGCCGAGCCGCCCTGGCTTCGCTTGAATGGGATTTCTGAAAATTCTATCTTTGACTGAAATACATGAGATTTACAGGATTTACATAAATTCTCAAAGTTTCTTGACCAAGCGATTTGATTTATGATATAGTTACTTAGTCTAGTCAATCAGTTTTGTCTTCTATAAATTAAAAAAAATTTAGGATAACCATCGATATAAATGACAAGATATGGTCAAGCGAACAAAAATTTTCACGGTTTTGGAACCAAATAAATCAGCGCCACCTCTTAAATACTAATGAACGACCCGTTTAAAATCCAAACGTAACTGAGGTTGCATTGGTGCTAAAGCACCACTGAGTCGGTGCCATTTTGTTTGTTCCATAGCCATGTCCATACAAAGTAGGTAAGTCAATGAGGATAACAGCTAGTAAAAATCGGACAAGTGCGAGTCAGGCTCGCGCAATAAGGGTTCCGTTCTACAGTCGTTTTTTTTGTCGACTTTTTGCACGATAATTCAAAAACTATGATGCATAAAAATAAATAAAAATCTGTTTTAGAATGCACAGGTAAAGACCTTCCCCACTTGATATAGTCACTCACTTCGAAAGTTTAAAATACTAATTATTAGTTCATGACCACAATTTAATTTTTTATGTGTGATCTAACCCTAAATTCACGGTTTTCAGATTTTTCCCCAAATGTCAGCTATAAGATCTACCTACCTGCCAAATTTCATGATTCTAGGTCAACGGGAAGTACCCTGTAGGTTTCTTGACAGACAGACAGACAACAAAGTGATCCTATAAGGGTTCTGTTTTTCCTTTTGAGGTACGGAACCCTAAAAATGTAGGATGCGTGCCCGGGATCGAACTCCCGGCCTCCTGACAATAAGGCCGACGTACTAATCGCTAGGCTATCACCGCACGGGCGACGGAGTCGTCATGTAATTTAGCAATGATAACATTAATCATCACAACGTGAGGCCGACATCCATTATTCCTCGTGACA
Organism: Maniola hyperantus; assembly: GCF_902806685.2. NCBI lineage: Eukaryota > Metazoa > Arthropoda > Insecta > Lepidoptera > Nymphalidae > Maniola > Maniola hyperantus. The sequence continues at coordinate 12,211,052 of NC_048555.1, forward strand.
CATTACAAAACGACGGATATACTCATACGCCGTGCGACAGGGGGCGTAGGTGTTAATATAGTATTACACATATAATATTACAGACCTACATCCAGATATCCATACTAATATGTTAAATGCGAAAGTGCTAGCTAGCTTTTCATAGCTTAACCGTTTAACCGATTTTGACGAAATTTGGTACAGAGATAGCTACACTTGTTCACATACATTCGCACTCATTCGAAATGCAATCTAATTATTCATTCATTCAGTTTAATTCTTATAGTCACAGAATACAGATAAAACAAACATTACTATAGCTGTATGATTTGAACATAGTCACATTCCTCTACCCACAAATCACAGATAAAAATAACATTGTAGTATTGTATAGTGAATGCAGGCGAAAGCTCTATGATTGTATTTTTTTAATTTTTTTTTATTCAGATACAAGTTAGCCCTTGACTGCAATCTCACCTGGTGGAAAGTGATGATGCAGTCTAAGATGATAGCGGGCTAACCTGGAAGGGGTATGGCAGTTTTTATTAAACCCATACCCCTTTGGTTTCTACACGGCATTGTACCGGAACGCTAAATCGCTTGGCGGCACGGCTTTGCCGGTTTTATACATTAAGTTACATATTATTATTTATGATATCTCACATATGTGATGTCAGAAACTACTGTAACATCCATTTTTCATCCGCCGAAGAAGACTCGACAAATCCGATTACCATAATCGCCGGTAACGTGACGATAATCGTTAATGTAGACAGCTTTATAAACCATTAACCCTCGAGAACGACGCCTTAATGGTTATTTTAAGGTTTCAAAAGTAATACTTTTCTAATATTGTCTTTTTAATATTGTTAACTAGCTGATTAAAAGTAAAAAGGCCGGCAGCGCATTGGTCACGCAATTCCTCTGGTACTGCAAATGTTCATGGGCAGCGGTAATAACTTAATATTAAAAAAACATTAAATTTAAACTAAAATAAATTAAATTAAATCTAAAATCTCATCGAGACCACCACAGCGAGGCATTGTACCCAAGATGCTGGCAGCATTACCCCTTTGGTTGGTCAAACCAATTCTTTGTCCTAGGTAGCTGCCAGCTCTCGGGTCCACGGTTGACTCGATAACCCTTTTCGGAATTTTCTCAAAAAGATCTCTCGAACTCCCGATACCCACAGCCCCAAGGTCTCCACACCAAAAGGCACAAACATGAAGCTCCCATCGAGGGTTTCACAGCTGCTTCGTGACTTCGTACGCGTGGATTTAGGTGTTTAAAAATCCTGTGGGAACTCTTTGATTTACCGGGATAAAAAATAGCCTATACCACTCTCCAGGTTTTTAACTATACGCATGCAAAAATCACCTCGATCCGATGCTCCGTTGCGGCATTATTGAAGGCACAAACCAACAAACAAACACAATTTCGCATTTATAGTATGGGTAGTTATACCCATTATCGATTTCTACACGCCATCGTACCGGAACTCTAAATCGCTTGGTGGCACCGGTATTGATGATAATAAAAACACATTTTCAATTTTAAAAAAGAGGTACTAGCATAAAGAAAACAAACAATATTTTGAGTTCGAAACACACTCCCATAAAAATAACACTTGGTTGAGTGTATTCAAGAAAAACAGTTTGTAACTATACAAACCAGCCAAGTGTACGTCGGGCCTCGCGCAGTGTAGGATTCCGTAGTTTCCCTTTTCCATCATGTGGGTTCCGTATGTCATAAGAAAAAACCAGCCAAGTGAGAGTCAGGCGTATTTTTTCGACATTTTGCACGATAATTCAAAAACTATGATGCATAAAAATAAATAAAAATCTGTTTTAGAATGTACAGGTGAATACCTTTCATATGATACCTCACTTGATATAGACACTCACTTGGAAAGTTGAAAATACTAATTATTAGTTCATGACCACAATTTAATTTTTTTGTGTGTTCTAACCCTAAATTCGCGGTTTTCAGATTTTTCCCCAAATGTCAGCTATAAGATCTACCTACCTGCCAAATTTCATGATTCTAGGTCAACGGGAAGTACCCTGTAGGTTTCTTGACAGACAGACAGACAGATAGACAGACGGACGGACGGACAGACAGACAGACAGACGGACAACAAAGTGATCCTATAAGGGTTCCGTTTTTTATTTTGAGGTACGGAACCCTAAAAATTGACTATTATAGAATCACTTCGTTGTCTGTCTGTCTGTGCGTCTGTCGTGTCTGTCAAGAAACCTATAGGGTACTTACCGTTGACCTAGAATCATGAAATTTGGCAGGTCAAGCAAATTACAGCTTTCTAAAACTTTGAGTGTTTGAGCTAAGCCGCGGACGGATAGACTGACGGACATGGCGCAATTTTAAGGGTTCTATGTTGACTACGGAACCCTAAAAACGTATTTTTTTTATTATTTCGCTACCGAGCTGGAAAATAAAATTCAATTCTTTGCCAATTCCGTGCAATTTATGACCGGGGGCGGTGTTGGTTTTCGATACCTGCTTTTATAAAACGCAAATGAACTAGGTATAGTACACGACAGTTCGAGATGGCAAGCGGGGTATGAGGTGGGGGGATGCCCCGTACACCCGCACGTCACCCGCGCTCGTCCTCACCGGGTTAGCGCTGGGGCTGTGTGGTTGTGCGGGGCGTGCCCACCCCGATTGCCATCTCGACCTGTCGCGTACTACAGGTAGGTATTTGCTACTGGCCAGCCGTGCCTCGGACTCTGTCGGAATAAAGGGGTATGTTACAAGATGTCAGAAATAAAATTTTGTATAGATGGAAGGAGGCGTTACTTTGCGGAAGTCAATGATATTATACAAGGAACCAAAAGCTTAATCCATACTAATATTATAAATGTGAAAGTGTGTCTGTCTGTCTGTCTGCTAGATTTCACGGCCCAACAGTTCACCCGATTTAGATGAAACTTGGTACAGGGTTAGCTTACATCCCGGGAAAGGACATAGGCTACTTTTTATTCCGGAAAACTAAAGAGTTCCCACGGGATTTTAAAAAACCTAATTCCACGCGGGCATCAGCTAGTTTGCAATAATCCGCTGTGACAGACCCCTATAAGGTGCAACATGCAGCATGCGATATGCACCGTCCGTCCGCCGCTGCTAAACATGCAGGAAAAGCATCCGTTTTTTCAATTTTCAAAGTAAGATAACCAAACCAAGTGGGGTATCATATGAAAGGGCTTTACCTGTACATTCTAAAACAGATTTATATTTATTTTTATGCATAATAGTTTTTGATTTATCGTACAAAATCGCGAAAAAAGTGCGAGCCTGACTTGCACTTGGCCGGTTTTTCATGTTCCAGAGGCCCCCTGAAAAAGAATTGAATTGAATTTCATTCGTGTTTGGGTCAACGTTTTTTAATCGCTTAAGCTTGTGACATAAAATCTTTTATTTCTTTGAAAGAGTAAAACCCAATGAAGTCTTTAAATCCATTGTTCTCTTGAAACGTTTATAAATAGGGCAATGTAGTTACGTCAAGATAAAGCAGGGATCGCAAATTTGCCGGGTTTACTACTGAGATAAGGGAAGAAATCCGCCTTTTTAATTTAGTAGCATAGCCAGAGTTACTGGGTGAATTCGTGGCCCGGCTTTCTTTAAACGGGAAATCCTTTTATTCTCCAATAGATTTTTAAATGCATGGCCATGAGATTTCCAAAGTTTTTCAATGCTTTAAAAAAAGACGCTGCTATTTTTTTTAATGCGCTTTGAAGTTACCCTTGACTGCGATTTCACCTGGTGGTAAGTGAAGATGCAGTCTAAGATGGTCTTTCGTTCGTTGCAGGTTTATTGGTTTGTTGTTTTGTCCTTCAATCACGTCGCAACGGAGCAACGGATCGACGTGATTTTGCATGGGTATAGTTTAAGATCGGGAGAGTGACATATAGGCTACATTTTATCCCGGAAAATCAACAAGTTCCCACGGGATTTTTAAAAACCTAAATCTACGCGTACGAAGTCGCGGGCATTAGCTAGTTTTCTATATAATGTGACTATCTCAGTTGTCACAAACGTGACATGCTATAACTAACCATGGCGAACAATAAAGGAAACAAAATAATATTATGTTTATCTCGTTTCGCGTAAACGTGATGTGATGACATAATTTTCATCACGTCTCAAAGTGTCTCTTTTGCACATAATATAGGTAACTAGCTGATGCCCGCGACTTCATCCGCGTGGAATCAGGTTTTTTAAAAATCCCGTGGGAACTCTTTGATTTTCCGGAATAAAAAGTAGCCTATGTCCCTCTCCAGGTCTTAAGCTATACCCATGCAAAAAATCACGTTGATCCGTTGCTCCGTTGCGACGTGATTGAAGGACAAACAAACAAACACACTTTCACATTTATAATAGGGGTAGTGATTAAGCTATTGGTTCCTCGTTTAGCAAAGGATGTTACCTATAGTGACAGTAGAACCCTTATCATTCCGATGATATCTAATTAGATATATTATCGAAAAACGCTCTCTCTGATTTACACTTGTATCCATCTCGCATGATTCGCTTAATTTATTTGTGTACAGGGAAACAAAGTATTATTACCAATAGAGAGAGCCAGCGAATTCCAGACCTTCGTTGTTTTATAAAAGCTGAAAGTTTTTAATATATTTAAAAAAAAAATCAACTACACTTTTACAAGTTCTTTTGAATCGTCATAATATGCGTCTACCACTGCTTAGGAATGCCTTTCCTACCGAGAAGAACCAGCATGAAACTCGGCGGTTGCTCTTTTCAAAGATTTGATATACAATACTATGTATTATATCAAATACCATGTATAAAAAGTCTTTGCAGTCCCGCGCGTTGCTGAAACGAGCTGCAGGTCAAATCCGCGCTCTTTTATCATTTAGATAATTTTCAATTGTGTAATATGCTTTTTTCAGGAGCATACTTTTAATAGATTTTTCTCTGCGTATTGTCCCCAACTCAGAAAATAACGATCAGCGACTATGAAGTTTAGATCATGGTGGCTTTGGGATATATTAACAGGTAACAAAGGTGTAAAAAATCTTACGTCATTACGTGTATTTTATTATATTTTCTTCGGAATAGTACTTACTATTAGAAATTGTCAGAGCCTTAAGAGTCGTGGCAACCCCCTGCCAGACACCCTTAAAGTTTAAAAGTTTGAGGGTGTCTGGCAGGGGGTGGCCACTATACTAATTTACTGGGTGGGATGAATATAGGTAGTGTATTTTTTGTTTTCGATCCTGAAGAATTTTGGACAAGAAGGCTTATCGTAGGTAATAAAAAAGCTCGAAGCATGCTATTTACATTCTATGTATCTATACAGGATGTAACCAGAACGCTAGCAAAAACTTAACGTTATTGTTATACTACCTAAACACAATCCAATACCAATAACCATTTGCCTCATTTTGTAGTTATAGCGATTTAGTATTTTTCAAACCCGCAATGTATGGCGTGCAAAACTCGGGTTAATGCCCCGCCTACGACGCGGCATTGACTCCGAGTGGCCTACTTCGCAACGTTCATTGACCTCTAGCGTCAGTCAGATGTTTTATTTGCAAATATATCGTAAACTTTTACTAAATTATAGGGCTTTTTTATCGTTTTTTTTTTATAATGTGGTATCATATCAGTAAATCGTCAGTACTATCACTTGTCCTTGTTTTTGCCAGCGTTCTGGTTACACCCTGTATGTATACTATAGTAAATGTGGTAGCGAGATGAGGGATATAATGTGGGATACGGATGCGAGAGCGGTAGTTACATGACATGAGTATCCTGAATCCTGATCCTAACGCATTTTACGTTGCTGATATCATGTTGGATGACAGTCACACCGATGATGTGTAAAACAAACGAATCAAAAAAAAAAGATATACTAATACTTCAGATAGGCAAAGCTCATTCATAATTGGATAAAAAATGAAGATAAAGTACGCTTGCGAGTGTAATAGGCATGTGCCACTATGTACACTTGTGATATTTTATCGTGGCATGGTTTAAAAAACACTTAGAGGGTCCACAACCACATTTACCGTAACAAGTCCTGCTGGGTGATCCGCAAAGTCACTGTCTAACACTGAATGCCCGCGGAGCTCATTAATTGAGATAGGTTGGTTCTACATTACTGCTTCACTGAGTAATAAAAAGAATCGTAGAAAACTTTCAATGGATTAAAAACAAATGTCAAATAAGCTCGGTCGCTATCTTTCAGTGTTAGACACTGAATTAGCGAATCAGGCTGTAGTGATGCCAAGCATTTTGGTCCGACGCAGTGTCACCAATGTGCATCTGCACCTTTTGTTTTGTGTCTCGCACTGCCAAGGGTTAGTGGTAGAGATCTCTCATACAGATAAGTGCTTCCCTGTCCACTTTTGCTCTCTTTTTCTCTTTACTGTTAATGTTTTTGGTACAAAAAAAACATATACCTAATGGCATGCACGTCTACCGTTGCGGCCTGACAAGCCTGCGTAACACGTTGCACTTCGGTGTAACCAGCGGTCATTTTAATAGAGCTAGCTCTCAACTGCCCTCAACAGGAAATTACCTCTCGCATCGCGCGGCGGCCGGGAAAAATTTAACGATCGTTTTATCAGGCCGAAGTTTCATGTATACTAGTGCTATTGCCATTACGGCAATCGGGATCGATTGGTTTTACCTACTCTTGGCAAAAGTTCTAGTAAGTAGGTACCTTACCCACTTTTTATCTATGTTCAAATCCTGATCATGGAATCATAATGTATTTATTGAGCCTCAATAGCTCAATCGGTAAAGGAGTGGACTGAAAACCAAAAGGTCGACGGTTCAAACCCTGCCCGTTGCACTATTGTCGTACCCTACTCCTAGCACAAGCCTGACGCTTAGTTGGAGAGGAAAGGGGAATATTAGTCATTTAACATGGCTAATATTCTTTTAACAAAAAAAAAAATTAAAAAAAAATGTGACACTGGACCAATACATTATAATGAATACAAGCCCCTACAAGAGAACTAAGTACAGTAGTGAAGGAAGACAGCCGGAGGTCCTAAAAACGTCTGACGTCTGTGGACGTCTATCGCTTGATAATGATGATGATGATGACCTATAGTACATCACACCTATTTCACAATGCAAAAGGGTTTTTTAAAGGGCTTAATGACTTTTCGTATTATTGTAAACTAGCTGATGCCTGCGACATCGTACGCGTGGATTTAGGTTATTAAAAATCCTGTGGGAACTCTTAAATTTTCCGGGATAAAAATTAGCCTATGTCCTTCCCCGGGTTGCAAGCTACCTCTGTACCAAATTTCGTCAAAATCGGTTGAACGGTTGAGCCGTGAAAAACTAGCAGACAGACAGACAGACACACTTTTGCATTTATAATATTAGTATAGATGGCGGTTTTATTGATTTATAAAAAATCCATTTATATTAGACCTATAACTTTGTCCGCGTGGACATAGAAAGTAGTATATTATGCCACTCTCCAGGTCTTCAACAATAACCATGTACAAAATCAGGTCAATCAGTTGTTCCGTTACGGCGTAATTGAATGACAAACCAACAAACTAACATATTGTTATGTTACATACCAATAGACCAACAAACAAACACACTTTCGCATTTATAATGTGGGCAGTGATGTGTTTCGTTAATTGTAAGTCCGATCCCGATTACAACTGTAATCGCAGCCAATATTACAGCAAGTGGAATTGGAAATTGGCAGCCAGCGAATTTCCACCGGTGGATCTTTTAAAGGGCTATTAATACAGGATGTAACTAGAACGCTGGCTAAAACTTGGCGTTAATGGCACCGATTTCTTTGTCGTTCTCTAAACTAAATTTAGAGTATCTGCATTCTGCATCCTTTTCTTTTTAACAATGTTAAAAAAGGAACGGAACATGACTTTCACATTTAAAGACTCTAAATTTTAGTGCACAATACAATTTTAAACAGCAGGTTCACGACTGCGTGCTAAAATCACGGGTTTTATCATCTAAAAATTAAATTTAGAACTGTCAAGCTGTGTCTGTCCTTTTCATATTACATTAGTAAGAAGAGCATGCGAATACTCTTAAATTAGGTTGTGCTCAGAATCAGTGCCAATGGCCCCGATTCTCTAGTCTCTCTCTAAACTAAATTTAGAGTATCTGCATCCTTTTCTTTTTACTAATGCTAAAAAAGGAACGGAACATGACTTTCACATTTAAAGACTCTAAATTTTAGTGCACAATACAAATTTAAACAGTAGGTTCGCGAGTGCGTGCTAAAAACACGGGTTTTACCATCTAAAAATTAAATTTAGAAATGTCAAACTGCTTCTGTCCTTTTCATATTACAATAGTAAGAAGAGGGTGCGAATACTCTAAAATTAGGTTGTGCTTAGAATCGGTGCCATTGTTATACTACCTGAACACAATTCAATACCAATAACCATTTGCCTCATTTTGTAGTTTTAGTGGTTTAGTATTTTTCAAACCCGCAATGTATAGCGTGCTTAATTTGGGTCAATGCCCCGCCTACGACACGGCATTGACTCCCAGTGGCGAAGTCGCGGCAATAAGCTAGTGTTATATAATATGGTGTATTAATGCATAGTCACACGCCTATTGCTTGTGTACCCAATACTCCGTTAGTTGCGTATTAATACCCACATCAGCAAACCACCTCACTCGCCTTTAATCTCATTAACGCAAACACTTACACTAATACAGAAGCGACACTCTTATTTTGTTTCCGTTCATGCCTACTGAGCGGTTTCATTCGTGGAATCTCTGAAAATCCTTAGGGCTCTTTACTGGAGACGTGGCGCGTTGCTTTTCGCGTGGTGCATAGCGTCGCGCGTCGTACTACGCCATTTTATAACAAGCAAACGCTTCTTGCTCAAACGCACTCATACTTGGCTATATATTATTATGTATGTTTGAGCTGATGACGCAACGCACCGCGCATCGCATCACGCAACACGCAACACGCCACGTGTCCAGAAAAGAGCCCTGACTTAGTTTTTTTTTTTTTTTTAAAGAATATTAGCCATGTTAAATGACTAATATTCCCCTTTCCTCTCCAATTAAGCGTCAGGCTTGTGCTAGGAGTAGGTACGACAATAGTGCAACGGGCGGGGTTTGAACCGTCGACCTTTCGGTTTTCAGTCCACTCCTATACCGGTTGAGCTATTGAGGCTCTAAGTTGATGCCTACGTCATAATTATAAAAAACTTTCGTGCAAAATGGCAAGGTTAAATTGTAGGTAGGTTGATATCCTTATACAGTAATAGATGACATCTGCGATTCCGTCAGCATGAAGTTTTTTTAAACACCGTGGGAACTCTGTGTTTTTCTAAACGTCAGTTTCCTATTTGGTAGGTGGGTTCAATTTCAAGCAGTTTAAGTAATTAATAGATCATTGTAAAACATTGTGAAGAAATCTGTATGCCTGAGAGTGCTCCATAATGTTCTCAAAGGTTGTGAAGTCTGCCAATTTACAACTGGTCAGTATAGTAGACTATGGCTTAAACACACCTCATTCAGAGGGGATACCCGTGCTCAGTAGTAGGCTGGCGATGTGTTGAGATGATGATCATCTACTTGCGCCTCCTACCTCTAAAACATTATTCTGTAGCTATGTCCTTTGCACCATTTTGGTTGCCTGGAAAAGATCTCTTGGTAGCTATAAGGCCGCCAAATTATACCTGTCTATATTTTTGTATAAGAATAGAATATAATATATTTTATTCAAGTAGACTTATTACAAGTGCTTTTGAATCGTTGACTAGTTTAATTTACCACTGGTTCGGAATGCTGTTCCTACCGAGAAGAACCTATTGCTTTTTATGTGTTTTCTCTGTACCATTTTTTGTGGTGTACCTACAGTAAAAATATGTCCATTCACTCATTCATGAATCGAAACCTCTTGCACTGTCTGCGAAATTAAATAATTTCATACTCTTTGGTACTATCAGCGCTCACGTAACTTCCATAATTTATTCCCTGGACCTTATCCGACCGCGTTCGACGCTGCAGAAGTATTAACTGACTCACTTATAAACTGTGCTAGAACATTCTATCAATACGAGCGAGCGGGATAGATATATACAGAAAGGCGCGAAAGTGAGAGTCACAGCGAATCTCTATCAATGAAGGTGTGAATATTGTTTACTAATGATTTACAGCCTCGAAGCTTATGAAATCGGAGTACAATGTTGCCTCTCTGTGGAAAATTTAATAACGAGTTTCTTTGGAACAGCTGTGTAATTAAGATGATCGCAATTTGCTTGTTAGATTTGAAAAGAATAATAAAACTGGTCAAGTGCAAGTCGGAAACGCACAGGAAGGGTTCCGTACAAGAAATAACACTTTTTACTTTTAATTTGCATGGTAGCGATTTAGAATTTTTTATTAAGTATTTGTTGTTATAGCGGCAATAATACACATGACGACCTCCCTGGCACAGTGGTAAGCACTGTGGTCTTATTAGTGGGAGATCCCGGGTTCAATAATTATAAAATTAAAAAAGCTTGTTTGATTTGAACACTAAATCTCTCTATTTCTTACCTCTCCCTTTCCTTTTCCATCATTCCGTCGAATGTGTCGTCTTTTTTAAGGGTATCAGGTACATGAAAATTGATTGTTGGAAAATTGGTTCGGTGATCCTATAGGGGTTCTTTTTTTCCTTATGAGGTACGGAACCCTAAAAAACGTAAAAAAAAGTTTGTTTGATTTCAACAATAAATCTCGCTATTTTTGTACCCGTCCCTTCTGATTTTCGTCGTTCCGCCGAATGTGTCGTCTTTTATAGAAGGGCATCAGGTACATGAAAATTAATTAGTGGAAAATTGGTTCGGTGATCCTATAAGGGTTCTTTTTTTCCTTATGAGGTACGGAACCCTAAAAAATGTAAAAAAAAAAGTTTACTTGATTTCAACAATAAATCTCGCTATTTTCTACCCGTCCCTTTTCTTTTACGTCGTTCCGTCGAATGTGTCGTCTTTTATAGAAGGGTATCAGGTACATGAAAATTAATTAGTGGAAAATTGGTTCGATAAGCTTATTCAGTCGCGAATTTCACGGCCTCCGCACGCTTCGATGGTCTCTCATAATATAATTTTATACAGGGTGTAAACCAGAACGCTGGCAAAAACGAAAACAGGTGATAATGATGATAAGTTACCACAAAAAAAAACGCGAAAAAAAATATAAAAAATCCTATTTATAATTTATGTAAATGTTTACGATATATTGCAAAATACAATGCTACGATATATTGCTCGATGTCTCTTTCCCGGGGCGTCTTCTAGAAACCCTAAAAGTTATTTTCTCTCTACTTCCTTGTCCCTAGTCACTCTCGGCCAACGGAGGCTTAGTAATAGGGTCCCATAGGTACCGACTACGGAACCCTAAAAACTAGAGATCGTCAAACAAGAGTCACGCAAAGCCGCCAATAGCTGCCGACAATCTGTCTTTATTTGTCACTAAGCCTGAATTATCGCCCCTACTATATATTAGGTACGCGACAAGTCGAGATGGCAATCGGGGTAGGAACTCCCTACCCACCCGCACAGCTTCCGCACTAACCGGTGCGGGCGAGTGCGGGTAACGTGCGGGGCATCCCCCACCTCATACCCCGATTGCCATCTCGACCTGTCGCGACATTAGTTCAAGACAAGATAATACCTATACAGAGTGAACTAGAGTAAGGAAGCTCTCCTCCGGGTTTGATCCCGAAATCGAATTCAAATATCAAACCAGGGATGACGTAAAATCTAAATATATAAAATGAAAAGGTGACTGACTGATTGACTGATCTATCAACGCACAGCTCAAACTACTGGACGGATCGGGCTGAAATATCAAACCCCTGCCAGGAATCGAACCTGAGAGCTGCCACTAATAAGACAGTGTTTACCACTGCGCCAGCAAGGTCGTCAAAAAGATTCGTACAACAGTTTTCAGTAGCAAATAGCAAAGTTATTCGTGCGCACGCTGAGAACTCAGAGCCTCTCCCCAACCTTGTGTCTTGTCGTAAAGATTTATGGCCGAGAGAAATTTTATTGTGGTCGCAATTTCTTTAAAATGTCCAGTTCAAATTTAAAGTAGGTGTGCTTTCTTGAAATAAATTTAATGCACTTTCATTTCAATTGTAGGTCCGACGCCTATCTACGCAATAGGTATAGTGGAGCGGGGTTACAGTATTTTTAGGGTTCCGTAGTAAACAAGGAACCCTTAGTTTCACCATGTCTGTCCGTCATCGGTTAATCTTAGAGACTATTAGTGCTAGAAACCTGTTATTTGGCATGGGTATAAACATTAATCACGCCGACAAAGTGGTGAAATAAAATTTTGATAAATATATTTTTTTAGGGTAGCATGTGAGGATGATTTTTTTTTCTCGTCTATCTCATAGTGTGGGGTATCGTTGAATAGGTCTTTTAAACATATTGTGGGTGTGGGAATATCATTTTTCGATTTCTAGATTCGTTTGTAAAATATGATGTTTTAAAGTGCTAATTTTTATTAGAGTCAAGTGTCCACCCTTCATCAGCCAAATGGTAGTATATAGGAACGTGAAAAAATTCACAGCAGTAGTATATATAATCAATTTTAAAGGAAAACTATTAGGGCTATGTAAAGTTCGCAGGTTAAGGAGTTATATCTGTTTTCGAGGATTGTGACTACGGAACCCTACACTGCGCGTGGCCCACCACGCACTTGGCCGGTTTTAGGTTTGAATTTAAAAAAATACCAGTCCAGTAGTTTGAGGTGAACATTAGCTTTTTTCTTTTTATATGCGGGTAGATTAGAGCGCGATTGCATTTGATCGCATAAGGACGGATTCTCATAAAGACAGATTCTTCAAACGACAGATTCTCAGTGGATGTTTTTCCACTTATGTGTACTCTGTACTTATGAGAATCTGTCTTTCTGAGAATCTGTCCTTATGCAAACAAAGGCCCCGAAGGAGATATAATTTTTTATCAATCATATTATAATCATCTCTAAACACCCAAATCAATTTTTAACAATAACCTGACACTACGGAACCCAAAATAGGAAGAAAGCGTGTGAAACATATTCTGAAAATATTGGAAATTTTATCTTTCCAACTTTTAAAAACTCATATCCCGCGTAGGAAAAGTATTGCGATCGTTCAGTCTAATTGAAACACTAAGGTCCGATAAATCAGCCCGAACCTTTTAATAAAGCCCTCAGTTCCCGTCTGTTCACTGGGAATATATTCGGTTTTATCTTCTAACAAACGTTCGGCTTTCTACCCCGATTCCCGACGATTTAGAAGATTTAGGTATGTGGGGAAGATAATAGTATTGAGTCTAAAATAAGTTCGCTAGAAAATCCAAAGACGTCCACATATGGACATAGGTCTCTTCTAAGGAACACACGATGAAGTCTTGCGCCGCCTGAATTCAGCGGCTCCCTTCGACTCGTTTGATGTCGTCTGTCCACTAAAGCTACGACCCCACCTGTGCGTTATGTGCGCGGGATGTGGGATGCGATGCAAGAGCGCAAAAACCAAAACACATGTCGAATATTTTTCTTAAAAGTTCAATGAGAATCTATAAATTTAAAATGGAACTAGCTAATGCCCGCGACTTCGTCCACTTGGACTACACACATTTCAAACGCCCTTAGGGGTTGAATTTTCAATAATCCTTTCTTAGCGGATGCCTACGTCATAATAGCTATCTGCATGTAAAATTTCAGCCCGATCCGTCTAGTAGTTTGAGCTGTGCGGTGAAGGTGATAGATCAGTCAGTCTGTCAGTCAGTTACCTTTTCCTTGTATATATTTAAGAAGATGAAATGGCAATGGCAAAATTGTATTATTCGTATTTGAAATTAAACTAACAATAATACTAAACAATGAATTATTATAATATTATTGTTATTAAAACCTCTCTCCTCTTCCTATAATTACATTTTCATTCATCTTAGGTTTGAAGCTGTACGTAACCAGTGATCACGATTTCAAATTTAAATCTACGCCATCGTGAAATCCAATTAGGTGTTTGCCCAATTAGGTAAGATCTGCTGATAAGAAAGAATTAAGCCCGCCTCAGACAACTGATAATAATTGTCTTCTTCTTTATTAGTCGCATTCCTCATTGCTGAGGATCGTAATCCCTTTCCATTAATCTGATGCTTATGTCCGGCCCCCCCCCAGTAATCGTTGGGAGCTCTGCACTCGAAATTTGTAGTCGAGTTTATATACCTAGGACACAGAATTCAGTTGGGTAGGTCCAATTTTGAGAAAGAGGCCGAATCCAACTCGGTTGGGCAGCATTCAGGAAGCTTTGAGATATCTTCTTGTCCAAAATTCCTCAGTGCTTGAAGAACAAAGTTTTCGGACAGTGCGTGTAGCCAGTGATGACATATAGATCCGAGACATGGTCGCTAACTATGGGCTTATAAGAAAGCTCAGAGTCACTCAGCGGGCGATGAAGAGAGCTATGCTTGTAGTTTGTCTACGTGATCAAATCAGAAATGAGGTAATCCGTAGGAGAACTAGAGTAACCGACATAGCTCAACGGGTTGCGAAGCTGAAGTGGCAATGGCCAGAGCACATAGTTCATAAAACCGTTAGACGTTGTGGTCTGGTGTTAGAATGGCGACCTGAAGACGCAGCATTGGAAGACCCCCCACTAGGTGGACGGACGACATCAGACAAGTCGCAGGGAGCCACTGGATTAAGACGGCGCAAGACCGTGACGTGTGGAAGTCCCTACAAGAGACCTATGTCCAGCAGTGGACGTCTATCGGTTGTTGATGATAATGACTGCACATACTTACGTAGAAAGCCGTTAGCCATGTGCATTAAATTGACACTACTTTTCATCTTCCAAAGAAAGTCTTTGTCACAGTTCACGACAGTTTTGGAACTTCTAAAAAAAACCTCGAGGCTTCGACGTCACTACAGGCGGCAATGTTAGTAGCTCTGAAATAGCCCTAGTTTTCTTTGATTTTACGTCACCATAGCCTAATATTTGACTTATCGTCGATTCAGGATCAAGAGAGTTCCCTCACTCTAGTCACTGTGCCGTTGTTCGGCAAAAATTGGTCTCAAATTAAAATCGAACGTTTGCGTGAGACATTAGATGTGAACTCCAACGATTCATGTAATTTTGACGAGTCTTAGATCTTAATGAAATATAAGCAGAAATTATATCGGAGCGAGGAACTTTTATTCAGTAGATTAATTCTTGTTACAAATTAAATAGGTACACGCTTAGAAGTTATGAATCTTAGCAATGTTGGTTTGATTAAATAAAACTTGTTTGTAAAAGTAAACGTAGAGAAATCATAAAGTAATCGTTACAAAATAGACATACAAAATGTAATCGTTACTTAAAGTAACAGTACCCTTTCAGAATAACGCTTCGACAATGTTGTTGTGTAATAAATCAGGCTCAGTGACAAAAAATATGTTGTGGTAATAGTTCAGATTAAAGAAAAGGATGATGGGAACTACTGTACCCAGAGAAATTATAAAGTAATCGTTACAAAATAGACATACAAAATGTAATCGTTACTCAAAGGAACAGTTCACTTTCACAGAATGACGCTTCGACAATGTTGTTGTGTAATAAATCAGGCTCAGTGACAAATAAAGATGGATCGTATGGGGTCGCCGAGAGTGCGGGGTCGCTGTTTGTTTACACGCTCGCTTTTGGAGTGGTCATTGTTGTTACTTTGAAGTATCACTATCCATACACCTATCGATAATATGCAGGTTCTGGACTAAGAGCCAGCGCGTGCCAGACCTTCTTTATTTTATAAATATCATAAACCATAGGAGGAATAATTTCTTAAACTGGACACTTTCGAGTAAAGATTTTTATATAAACCTGTGAAGATGATATTGCTAGGGGCGAAATTTGAATGCCACAAGTCTACTTTGCCGCATTAGTTTACAAATTGTGAAAAACCAAATTAAATTTGAATGTCGCGGGTAGACCCGTGTCTTGGACCTTAAATTTTAACCGGTTAAGTGGCTCCATGATTCCGAGTTGCGAAATATTTCACGAGTCTCCCGTTTCCCGTGCAAAGTTGTTAAGAATTTGGCAACAAGCGCTCAACAATGTAACTAACGAATATTTTATGAGGGGTTTAAAGTGATAGCATAATAGAACGTGCACATTCTTACAAATGGGTTGCCGTTGCTTTCTTTTCCTTTGCATTCGTAAACACTGAATATCTACCTAGTACTACCCTCCCTCCTCTCTCTCTGACGACCTCCCTGGCGCAGTGGTAAGCGCTGTGGACTTATTAGTGGGAGGTCCCGGGCTCGATTCCCGGCAGGGGTTTGGAATTTTATAATTTCTGGTCTGGTCTGGTGGGAGGCTTCAGCCGTGGCTAGTTACCACCCTACCGGCAAAGCCGTGCCGCCAAGCGATTTAGCGTTCTGGTACGATGCCGCGTAGAAACCAAAGTCGCACTTGGCTGATTTTTATAAACAGAAACGGCTTGCGGCCTTTTGAGTCATCTGCTAATCTAAATGTATAAAAGGAAAAGGTGACTGACTGACTGACTGATGTATCAACGCACAGCTCAAACTACTGGACGGATCGGGCTGAAATTTGGTATGCAGATAGCTATTATGACGTAGCATCCGCTAAAGAAAGGATTTATGAAAATTCAATAATGGGGCTGAAATAGGGGTTTGATATTTATGAAGTCATCGCGGACGAAGTCGCGAGGACTTCATAAATGAAAACGATGATAAAATAACTAATGTTGTAAATAGGCAATATTTTACAGCCGACCCGCAGCGAAATGTGGAGTGACGTGACACAAAGCCCCCACATGGAACATGGCCAACGGGTTTAGGTCCATGAAAATGTGCGCTTTTCATTCTAAGAGGATATGACCTAGCTGTGAAGCTATCATAGATGACAGAATACTCAGTGGTAGCTACAAACAAAACGAGCAACCACGTCAATTCCTTACTCCGTTGCGACGTGATTGAAGGACAAACCAATAAACAAACAACACACACTTTCGCATTTTTTTTATTATTATTATTTATTTATTTGTTTACAAAGGATGCTTTACAAGGTTTATTACGATTATGGTGTAAACATAAACTTGATTTATAGTATGGGTTGTGATAGTCCAGTCTACCTCATTTTACTCAACCCAAACCGAGGACTAGTGAAGAAAGACCACGAAACCTGAAAGTTTGCTACGCTTATAATGTCAATAAATGGGATTTTTCGAAATTTCCACGGGAAATAAAATGAAGAGGATTACTTATAATATTTTCGTTTTATGACTGAAACACGAACTGACTGAGCAAAGCCGAGGAGGCCAGCTAGTGGAAAATTAAATTAAGTAGTGAGCATGCAATTTAAATTTAGAGCAATCTATGCATAGTTATTTATTTCCTAAATAACTATTGTCAAAGGCATCCCATGCAGATAATTAAATGTATTAGTGTACTCATTAATGGAAAACAAATAAATAATTTAATATGCAAATTTAGCGAATAGCACAGCAAATATTTACTGGGATTAAAATACATATAAACCACTATTATCTCTGTGAAATATGCTCTCAGTGTTCGCGATCAGTGTAATATTGAAATGCCGGGCTTGACTAATGTACTGTATTGTGGGAAAATAAACGTACCTACCCCCTCTTGGGGAGACGATATATGTATGCAACGTTGCAAACTGCCAATGTGCCGGACCACTGGGTCAGTTATTTTTAATCAAAATCTGAGGTCCCTCCTGAATATGAAAAAGTCGATAAAAATTTAGCTTAGGCTGCATCATCACTTGCCCCCAGGTCTGACTGCAGCCAAGCGCTGGTCTATAATATAAAAAAAAAATACTCTGTGTATTTTTAAAATACAATATTGAAAACTCTGAAAAATGAGGTTTACTGTTTTTAGTGTACGGCATCTAAAATCTACGCATAATATTGAAATGCCTGGCAAACGTCAGGGAGATGATATGCAACTTTTCAATCTACCAATGTAGTGGACATGAAAACGTCGACAAAATGATTCTCTATTGTATTTTTATTTAAATACTTTTTCAAATATCTTTGATTACTTCTGACACAGTAAAGTATTAGCGGCTGAGATTACGCAGCAAAATACTTAAAAGAAATAAGTTCTTTTAATTTTTTATTGCATAAAAATATTGAATGAAAAATAAAGAATTTTCTGCCTAATAATAATCTGTAGGTACTTATGTTACATTTTTTGGATGTCCGAATAACAAAATTTTTTTTTTTGTTATTGTGTCGATTTCCGAATCGTCAACTCCTAGGCGTGTTAGTTCATAGTTTTGAACTAATAACTGCAGTATTAATTCGGCTTTGTAGCTATTTACGTGAAAATGATAATTAATTTGTAACTATTTAATTTCGTACCTGCTCCGTTTGATACCGAATTAATATTATGACGATAACGTGTAAACCAAAATCCTATAATAAACTCGAATAGGTAGGTATATATTTTAGAAGACATAATAATTAGGTAGGTAATGGCTTATTATTGTAAATCGAATCTTTGTAAAGAGCAACCACCAAGTTTCTTACTGGTTCTTCCCGGTAGGAAAGGCTTTCCGAACCAGCGGTAGTTAGTTGCATTTGACGATTAGTCCTTAAAAAGGTTTTTTAATTAAAATATTTCTATTCTAATTATATTTTACTAGTAGACACCCAGAGTGTGCACACTAAAAAACCAGCCAAGTGCGAGTCAGACTCGCGCATTGAGGGTTCCGTACTAAAGTCGTATTTTCCGCCATTTTGCACGATAAATCAAAAACCATAATGCATAAAAATAAATTAAAGTCTGTTTAAGAATGTACAGGTAAAGCCCTTTCATATGATACCCCACTTGGTATATTATTATTCTTACTTTGAAAGTTGAAAATACTAGTTATTTGTTCATGAACACATTTTAATAATTTTAAGTGAGATAACTATATCAAGTGCGGTATCGTATGAAAGGGCTTCACTTGTGCATTCTAGAAGAGATTTTTATTTATTTTTATGCATCATAGTTTTTGATTTATCGTGCGAAATGGCGGAAAAATACGACTGTAGTGCGGAACCCTCGGTGCGCGTGTTGGAAGTGTAAACGAAACATTACGGAGTAGGTGGTTTGTCTGTGGTCTTGTATATTTTTACTCCTGTCAAAACGTCTATGTTCTCTCTGCCTGCGACTGACCATCGACTCACTGTGGTTTTCTGTGTGCTCCCAAATACTTAATTAAAATCTAGTTTGATCCTTTTTAAATCTTTGCTTTTCTGACTTCGCACTTGGCTGGTTTTTTTTTGTTGGACTACGAAAACTGTGTTCTAAATGTAGGTAGCCTAGATAACCAGTAACCTTAGGTACGAATTTTCGAATGTGGAGAAAATATTTTAAACATACGATACGGTCGGATTTCAGTAGAAATTGTGTCCCCACATTTTCTGACGGTCATGAATCTTTACGACTAGATAGATATAAGGATAGAGCAGACTTGTTCAGCATTCACGCGAATACGTTCGAAGTGAAAAGTTTCAAAGGATCGTGAGCTCCTTTGGAAATAGTAGAGCGGCACTGTCACAGGTAGCATGTGAAAAATCACGTGAAAAGCCTTTTCATAATATGTAACACTTGCTACCTTAGGTACTTAAAGTAGCTGTGAAAAGTTGCAAAACAAAATTTCACAGAGTTTGAAAATTATTACATTAAATAATTAACCCCCCTTTATTGTTTAAATTTCACGCGCACACGGTGTCGATCCAAGCTAAGACGCTAAAGAGCGCGCGAGCGAGAACACTCGCATCACAGCGTGTTAGCAAAAAAAAACCATCTAATTACATAAATTAATGTAATTGTATTGATTACATTAATCCATTGAATTATTTAGGTATAATCGACTATTGTGGAAAAAGAAAATTGCTTTGTTTAATATCGATGCGTTGATTAAGGACCACCATTTTTTGCAAGAGGCTTAATGTAGAATGCAGACCAAAGACCTTAAGATAGAACGCCACAGACACTCGACTAACTTTTTATTTTCATATTTTATTAAATCTTACTTCAACACAATCGTTTGCTACGTTTCACGAAAAGTGAATTTTCATACTTACAAGTGACAAGTGTTAAAATTCACTTTGCACGAAAATCACTGTGAAGACAGTATAAGCGCTGTTGATCTTGATCATAAATCCTAGGTAGTTAAATTATAGTGGCAAACGATTGTGAGTCCGAAAATTTAAAAACTTTTGATGAAAAATCGCATGTGAAAACACTGTGAAGATAAATAATTTCACTAAATGAAAATCATTTAAAAGTAGCAGTAATGGCCATCTCTAGGAAATAGACTGGAACTCTGTGGATGCCTTATATTAGTTCTCGGTGGTTTACCATTCGTTTGTGTTCGAGGGATTGGATAGTGAAGTGACGTTACCGAAGTAAGTACTTATATATACAGGTAAAGTTTGTTTTTAGGGTTCCGTATACACAGAGAGAAAAAGGAACCCTTTTAGGATCATTTCGTTCTCTGTCTGTCAAGACCGCCAAGGAAATCAAAACTTATAAGCTACTTCCCGTTGACCTTTGACAGGTAGCAATGTTTTATAGCACAAGTGAAGAAAAAAATTCGAAAACCCTGGATTTGTGGTTGTATCACAAAAAAATTAGTGTTATTTTTTGTACGATGGTACGGAACCACTCGTGTGCGAGTCCGACTCGCACTCAGCCGGTTTTTTGACTTTACTTTAAAGTGAAAATACACTTACTCCACTTTTTACCGCTACATAATCCGCGTGGGTTAGATTTTTTTTAAATCTCGCGGAAATTTTTGAAAATAAATCTTTCAACTCTGCTGTACACAACAGGTGGTCTTATCATTAAGAATCCATCTCCTTCAGGTAACCTAGAAAAGCAAATGATGACAGAAGTAGGAGCAAAAAAATAAGTCACGATGCAGTCACGAGTCAAAAACTTTTTTTTTTATAGAACTGATAGACGTTAAGGTCCCTGTTGGCGACACCCTAATTAAGATTTTTTTACAAACAAAACTTTTACTTGCAACTTCTTCAGCACATAGTTACCTAGCACGTGTCATTATTTTGTCATGAAAGATGTTTAATGCGTAAAAAATGATCTCTCACGCGCCATTTTTTATTTATTTTAACTTTATGTGTAAAATTTCAAGTTAAAAGTATGATTTTAGTTCTTATTTTGTAGGTTAACCGTACTTTTAACATGGCAGCTGACCCATAGAGTTAAATTGGGGCATGAAAACTCATTTTGTACGGACTATACCTAAATGCCTACCTACATACCTATACCTCGTAGCTTTAGTTTTAAGTTTGCATATTAATTGTCACCACTATATCTTACAAATCCAACATCTGACTATCAAAAAGAGTAATTTATTACCTATTTTGAATAAATCATTTGACTTTGACTTTGACATGTTGTTTTACTAGAGACGACTATAAATCTGATCTGAAGACTGAATATAAAAAAGAAATTTATTATTATATAAAAATAATTTACAATAACTTGACTTAGCAATTACACTTGGCATAGATTTATTTTTCTTTTAATCGGGATATAATAAAAGGAGGAAAACATAATAAAAAATAATCCTCTATCAACAATGTTGCCAACCCCTGAACTCTCTTACAGAAATTCGAACTCAATCTAACAAATGCAAACTTTATGCGGATTTCAAATTAAATTTCGTGACGTTTGGAATCTTCGGACTGTCGCATCTAAGAAAACAAATTGCATCTAGACAATGCAATAATGGACTCTACGCCTTCAACAATAAGGAAAGGATAGGTTTTGAGATAAAATTGTATTTTTAACCAGATTGTAGTACTGCGGTGGGATGGAAATATGCTTGGGAGGATTTAATTCCATTTCTCAGGCGAAGGGTAGGGTATTTGTTGAAAATACTTGTGCAACTTTACGATTTTTTTTATCTTTTAATTTATCTCCTTTTGGCAAACTGTGTCGCTTACCTTACGAACTAAAATTATAAAAGTCTAGATGCAATGCATTTAGGTTTTAGGGTTCCGTACCTCAAAAGGAAAAAGGTACCCTTATAGGATCACTTCATTGTCTGTCTGTTTGTCTTGTCTGTTAAGAAACCTATAGGGTACTTACCAATTACCATAGACCTAGGATCATGAAATTTGGCAGGTAGGTAGATTTTATAGCAGACATAAGGGGAAAAAATCTGAAAACCGTGAATTTGTGGTTACATCACAAAAAAAATGTGTTCATGAACAAATAACTTAGTGTTTTCAACTTTTAAAGTTCGATTACTATACCAAGTGGGGTATCATAATATGAAAGGCAAACCTCTACATTATAAAACAGATTTTTATTTATTTTTATACATAATAGTCTTTGATTTATCGTGGAAGTGTCGAAAAAATACTAATGTAGTACGGAACCCTCGGTGCTTGAGTCGGACTCGCACTAGGTCGGTCTTCAGAAGCTCCGTGGGAAGTCTTTGATTTCCCGGGATAAAAAGTAGCCTATATCCGTCTGAAGGTTAGCAAATTTAATCAAAAAATTAAATAAATAAACAGGCCGTGAAAAGGTAACTGATAGATAGGCAGACCCACTTTCACACAAATGTAATATAAGATATTGGTACTGATTCTGAGCACAACCCAATTTTAGAGTATTCGCATCCTCTTCTTCCTAATGTATGTAATATGAAAAGGACAGACGCAATTTGACAGTTTTAAATTTAATTTTTAGATGGTAAAACCCGTGATTTTAGTGCACAGTCGCGAGCCTACTGTTTAAATTTGTAGCGTGCACTAAAATTTAGAGTCTTTAAATGTAATAAAGTTCATGTTCTGTCCCTTTTTAGCATTGTTAAAAAGAAAAGGATGCAGATACTCTAAATTTAGTTTAGAGAAGACAACGGAATCGGTGTCAAACACCTATATAAAATATGTATGCTTAAAAGTTTATTAGCTATTTTCTACAGATTATATTTTTGTCTCGCCAAAAATCCTTTTATCCAGTTATTTTAGCATACTGCCCAGATTTTGATTTCTCAATCCGGATGAATTATAATACCTGAAACAAGGTTAATTAAACAACAGACATGACAAACGCCGTATTTATAATACGAAAAAGAAAAAGAAAAGACAAAAGCGACAGTGTCGTGTTCTTTTAATATTATAAATGGAAGAATCAAATAAAAGAACGTTGATTTAATCGTCATAACATCGTAAATCTCTCCGTGAGCCGTTCTCTGTAAGAAAATCGTCCATTTTCCTTATGCGCCAAAATGTCGGCCGTATAGTAATAAAAAAAGTTTCTTGTCGGCCGAATAAAAATTTTCTTGATAGCAGATTATATTGGGTTACTTGTGGTATGAGTTTTTCGGTAAATACTTATGCAAATCTTTTCTATATATAAAAACGAATCGCTGAATGTGTTGCTGATCGCAAATCTCGAGAGCAGCTGAACTGATTTCGCTAATTCTTTTTTTATAATATTCCTACGTATACCTACGTAAGTACGAGGATGGTTCTTACGGAAAGAAAAATTTAAAAAATTGTAAGTATTAAAAAAACAAAATTAAGAATCGACTGTTAGGCGGTACGAAGTTCGCTGGGTCAGCGGGGCTTCCGCCCGCCTCATACCCCGGTTGCCATCTCGACCTGTCGCGTACTACTATAGATTATACAGCATGTAACCAGAACGCTAGCAAAAACTTAGCATTATTGTTATACTAGCGAAACAAAATCCAATACCTATAACCATTTGCCTCATTTTGTAGTTTTAGTGATTTAGTATTTTTCAAACCCGCAATGTATAGCATGCAAAACTCGGGTCAATGCCCCGCCTACGACGTAGCATTGACTCCGAGTGGCCTACTTGCGCTACGTTCGTTGACCTCTAGTGTCAGTCAGATGTTTTATTTGCAATACATCGTAAACTTTTACAAAATTATAGGATTTTTTAATATTTTTTGCGTTTTTTTTGTGGTATCATAAATCATCAGTACTTACTATCACCTACTGTCTTCGTTTTTGCTAGCGTTCTGGTTACACCCTGTATATATTATTAAAACACATTCTAGTTCTGCATTAGCTAGCATTAAAGTTCCTAGCTCGGTGCACGACTTGGTATATAATAGAGGAGGTTAGTTTAATGCTTCTGTACTGTACAGTATACCTACATAATTATACTCAGTACTTTGTGATCATTTGTTTAGAATGTTTACAGTTGGTACGCATACTTAAGGTATACTTATGATCAACCCATCACCGGCCCACTACTGAGCACGAGACTCCTCTCAGTATGAGAAGGGTCATTAGTGGCCACGCTGGCCAAGTGCGGATTGGACTTTACACACCTTTGAGAACATTATGGAGAACTCTCGGGCGTGCGGGTTTCCTCACATTATTTTCCTTCACCCTTAAAGCAAGTGATATTAATTAATAGCTAAAAACATTAAAAAAACATGAATGATGAGCTGAAAAAAACATGGCTGTTCATTCTCGTCCAACAGAGCAAGGTAAAAAAAAAGAAAGCAAGCCATATCAGTTATAAAAGGTCTCCGATCATCATGTTGGAGGACAAAAAAGCGGACACACATTAAAAAAAATCTTAAAAACACACTCAGTTTCAAAAAGTTACAGCTGCGTGCCCGGGATCGAATGTACCACCTCCCGAATCGAAGGCGGACGTCCTAACCACTAGGCTATCACGGCTTATCAATTTTCATGGCACGTCATCCCAAGTTAGAGAGGTCGTCAGTGCTTGATTAAATTCAATATTTGCATCTTGAATATTTAAATAGTTGGTTCTACCAAATTTTAATTAAAGCGCAAATTAGTTTAGATAACGGTGGACTCA
Source organism: Maniola hyperantus (assembly GCF_902806685.2). Lineage (NCBI taxonomy): Eukaryota > Metazoa > Arthropoda > Insecta > Lepidoptera > Nymphalidae > Maniola > Maniola hyperantus. The sequence goes on from NC_048555.1 coordinate 12,235,889, forward strand.
ACAAGTTTACTAAGTAACAGTTCGCAGTGGCACAGACGTCAGCCTCAAGTTCACTGGGTCCGGGGTTCGATCCTGCGTACGCACTTCTAAACTTTCCAGAGTTACGTGTGCTTTAAGCAGTTAAATGCCACATGCTCTAACAGTGAAGGAAAACGCGGGGGGAAACCTCATGCCAGAGAATTTAAACATATAAAAGGAAAAGGTGACTGACTGATCTATCAACGCACAGCTCAAACTACTGGACGGATCGGGCTGAAATTTTGCACGCAGATAGCTATTATGACGTAGACATCCGCTAAGAAAGGATTTTTTAAAATTCAACTCCTAAGGGGGTGAAATAGGGATTTGAAATTTTTGTAGTCCACGCGGACGAAGTCGCGAGCATAAGCTAGTTCTCTATATACCTAATGTTCTCAAAGGTATGTGAAGTCTGCCAATCAGCGTAGTAGACTCTGGCCGAAATCTTCCTTATTCGAAGAGACCCGTACTTAGTAGCGAGCCGGCGATGGGTTGACAATTAATCTAAATAAGTTTTCACGACTTTTCAATTTTTATTTTTTATGGCACGTCATACCAAGTCAGAAAGGTCATCGTGGCTTGATTACATTCAATATTTGCATCTTCTGAATAGTTGGCGCTACAAAATTTTAATTAAAGCGCAAATTAGTTTAGTTAACGGTGGCCGCGGACTCAACAAGTTTACTAAGTAACAGTTCGCTGCAACGGCAACTATGTTGCCACACTTGCAACACCACCCAGATGTCGTCTTCCTGCGAATACTGTAGTCTGGCAGTGTCACTTACCATATGCAGCAGTTAGTAGGCTGGAAAGAGTCTCAATAGTATTTTCTATTGTGGCTCTTTTCAGCCCACTAACTCTTCTTGTGCACACTAAAGCCAGCGAAACCATATTAATCTTTTTTTATTTATTTTTTTTAATCTTTTATTAACAGGCTTTTACATTTATGTATGTCAGCCTTATCGTACTCTATCTAATTCTACAATTCTATTTATATATACAATTCTAACTTATCCTACAATATACAATATAACCTATCCTATCACACAAATTTTACAACAATGTTACTTAGGTACTCTGTAGCAATCTGAACAGATTGCAAGCTCCATCAGAATTCGGATTAGCTAATAAACTATTAAAGACACCCACTTGCAATCTGTTCAGATTTAAGCATTCAATCAGACGTTCTCTCCCTGATTCGAACCGGATGCATTCCACCAACAAATGATGTACATCGTCTGTGACGCCACAGGAGTCACGGTTTGGGGAAGATGTTTTTCCCATAAGAAAACCGAATTTGTTGGTTGGAATGTGCCCTGATCTAAGCCTGTGGGCTAACACTACATATTTCCTTTTCATTCGTGTATAACTGCTCCAAGGTATATGAGGAGGCTCACATTGCAACGTTCGATACCAAATTCCTTTTTCTAAGGACATTTTGTCGAAGTGCTCTTTCCACTCTCTGTAACATAATTGTCTATATTTTGGTAACGATTCAGAATAGTCGACCTCAACTTTAATCCTTTTACCTTCTTTACATCCATATTTTGCCAATGAGTCAGCCTCCTCATTACCCGATAGGCCAATATGTGACGGTACCCATTGCAACCTCAAATCCACGCCGAAATTACTCAACTCATCTATAGAAGCTAGCACTGCATAAGCTACCGAAACACCTCTAATGCCAGAGGCGGATCGAGCTATATGCTCTAGTGCACTTTTGCTATCGGTCATATTAATCTTGTATATCAAATATTTGAAAAGAGCAACCGCCGAGTTTCCTGCTGGTTCTTCTCGGTAGGAAAGGCATTCCGAACCAGTGGTAGATGCATCCGACGATTCGAAAGCACTTGTGAAAGTTTACTTGAATAAAAAGATTTTTTTTTTAATGAGAAGAGTTTCTCGATAGAGTGACCCCAACCCTAAATGCACTCATAACAATCTCATAAAAGTCCATTTAATGACTGATCGCAGATATATTGCAAAAAACCTTATTCAGCTAACGGTTAAGGAGCGGACGGAATCCCGAAAGGTCGGCGCGGCGGTTCAAACCCCACTCGTTGCACTATTGTCTTACCCAAACCTAGCACAAGCTTTACGCCTAATTGGAGGAGAAAAGGGGAATATTAGTCATAATTAATTAATTATTCTTTTCATTATTAAAAAAAAATTGTAGTCAAAAGAAAGCTTCCTAGTAAAGAAATGAATAAATATGGCGCCGACAAGGACTGCAAATTGCTATTTTATTAATATTAAGAGGGACTCCAGAGGATTTCAACACTCCTCCTGAAATTTTTATCAATATCATAGATTTTAAAAACAAAGATACACAGTTATTTAGAAATTACCATACTACCGGAAAAGCCGTGCCGCCAAGAGATTAAGCGTTCCGGCGTGACAACTAGTCAAATCAGTAGTCATCTAGTTTTATCTAACGTAAAAACGCGCGCGTAGTATGCGAGATTCTATGAAATACCGGTCACAATCATTTGACGTGCTTCTTTAGTTTAATCGATAGTTTAAAATGGTTATTAAACTTAAAAACAACAAAGGACGTGGATTTTACGTATTTTGGAAAACCCTCTATTTAATAATCACTGAGAAATAATTGATTTTTGATGTAGTCAAATACCCAATTGGCCAAGCATTTTACGCAAGTATTGTGGGCTCTATTTATGCACGAAGTCTTTGTATGTTTACGTATATCAATGTCTATTAAAAGTTGTAAGTTTTGCTCGTCTACTTAGCGGTTTGTTAAGAATTCACGAACGCCTGTGGCTATTTGTTTTGCCCCTTATTTTGAAGCCTCCATTAAAGTTTGTGTTGGCGGAGGGAGGTTTAATAACCTCTCCGCCAAGACTTACAACACCGCTTCTATACAAATATTGCTTTATAAAATCTAAATATATAAAATGAAAAGGTGACTGACTGACTGACTGACAAACTGACTGACTGACTGAATGACTGACTGATCTATCAACGCACAGCTCAAACTACTGGATGAATCGGGCTGAAATTTGGCTTGCAGATAGCTATTATGACGTAGGCATCCGCTAAGAAAGGATTTTTGAAAATTCAACCCCTAAGGGGGTTAAATAGGGGTTTGAAATTTGTGTAGTCCACGCGGACGAAGTCGCGAGCATAAGCCAGTAATATTATAAAAATGAATTTTCAAAAATCCTTTCTTAGTGGATGCCTACGTCATAATAGCTATCTGCATGCCAAACAGCCCGATTCGTACATTAGTTTGAGCTGTGCGTAGATAGATCAGTCAGTCAGTCACATTTTCCTTGTAGGTATTCAGACTTACTAAAAATTTAAACCTTTTGAATTATTATAATATTTAATTAAGAAATTCATATTTTATTACCATGATAATATCATGGTAATAATAACGTAGGTAGCTGGAATTTCTATCTTAACATCCAGAAATATAGAGTCGTCTTTACGTCAGACACTAAGAACATTTAATTACTCCGCGCCTCCAGTTCAATCAGATAGGAAATTGAATATTCATTCCCATATGAATATTAAATATTCGTAATGCAAGTTCAATGTGGTTATGGTTTGGAACGAGTTATAAGAGAATGGACGGACGACGTCAGACGAGTCGCAGGGAGCCGCTGGATCCAGGCGGCGCAAGACCGTGGTGTGTGGAAGTGCCTACAAGAGACCTATGTCCAGCCGTGGACGTCTATTTTTGATGATGATGATGATGATGATGATGATAAGAGAATGGCGAATATGTGCGGTATACTCTGTGCACTGTGCAGGGCCTGCATGGAGGTATAAGTCTCACAAATTTTAATGCGCGTGGCCGCCATTTAAGTTACGTCTGCATTAGACTGAAATTTGGAGCTGATGGTATATTTTTTATTTCGGCTGACGTCAAAATGACGTGATTTCGATGTTAATGAGACATGGTTCCAGCGCAATAGCAATTTGCGGGACTTATAGATGAAACACCGACTACCGTGCTGTTAGAGAGTACGGGCGTGGCAGAACAACGCGGGCGCCATTTGAGATGCCTAACCTCACATCATGAAGCCCTTGGCAAGCTTGGCGGTCTACTCGGCTTCTGAAGTCTTCGGTGGGGAGGGGCAATGCACGCACAACAGACGGAAACTTTGAGTGTGGAAACCAGCCCAGAAAGAAAAAAGAAAGAATGTGGCATACCTACCCTGCCTGTGCTACAATAACCTACGGATCTCTTAAATTATTGGATTTTCAGCAACTTGTTTTTTTAAATATTGCTAGTAATATTTGTTTTCATAGCGTGTGTCTGCGATGTGGCTTGATGAAAAACTGTGATATTAATAGTTTTGAATTTAATTGAATATGTATTATAGTTTTTGCATTTCACGAAGGCGAGTGGGTCATGCTTGTGTTTAAGTCGTAACGGTATAAGAAAGTATCACTAAATGTGTGCGTTTGCGAGCGCTTGCCCGCGACTGATTGGTCCGACATGCACGCACATTTACATAATGGCCACATGGCCGTATACATATACGACGTAACCACAAGTAAAGTTCACTCGCCTTCGTGAGTTGCAAGAACTGTAACTAGAGTCGAGCAAACTTTGAAAAGATTTTGCAACGTCTAACCGTATAGATGTACAACTAGGCTGCACTAAAAATTAAGTTAAATAAAACTTAAAAATTTTTAAAAAAAAGGCGTATGTCTAACAAAATCAAAATCGCTATCAGTTTGTAGCTTGTTTTCGACTGAGGAAGTGGAATCCAGAGCCCAGAATCGGGTCAAGTTAGCGCACCAATATGTCTGGATTCTGTGCAATATGCAAAAATCCCGACAATGCTGTACATGACGTACGCTTTTCTAGTATTCAACTGAATATTCTTGAATTATAGTATTTTGTCATTGATGTAAAAAAGCAAAGATACACGGCTACAATCAAGCAAAAAAGTTCTAAGTCAGTTATCTTTTTTTAAAGGAGTAGGTATATATAAGCCATATTAAAGCTTGTGTTAGGAGTGGTACGAAAATAGTGCAACGGGTGGGGTTTGATCCTTTGACTTTTCGGAATTTAACCCGCTCCTTAACCGTTGAGCTATTAAACCTAGAATCAAGTAAAAAAGACGTGAGTCAGTAACAATTCTTTTGGTATTAATGGGCAACTTAATAAAGGCTGGAGGATAATTTTATGTTCAAACGGTTTTACTTAGCTTACCTTGATGGCGCAAGTGTCACTCTGTACATAACATTCTTAAAAAATCAAAATGGCGGATTTTATGTTGTCTTATGTGCGGGCTGAAAAAGATGCGGTGCAAACCGATTTATGAAACTTTTAAAATTATTTTTTTATGATGGTAATGATTGACCTTTGTTTATTTTTTTATTATGATAAAAATCATGACTTTTGTCTGAATATCTTGCGTGATCTAGGTATATCATGCATTTTGCTGATCGCCTATAAAGCTATCCTGGAATAGTGCTGTGCAATAATACGATCCGGTTATATCAGCAAATCGCAGCAAATATTGCTTTATTTTTGTTGCTTTCCCATATGTATTGCATTCTTGATTTTCCCGCTTTATAATGTTGTATCAACTTTTCAGTTTGAAATAAATTTTCCAAATCCTTTTAGAATCCTTTCGGAAAGTAGTTGGTAACTTGGAAATGCTTTTATGAAAGCCATACTGACTGCGGATTTAAGAAAATTATATGATCTGAAGTAGATAGATGTGTTCTAAGTAAGTACAATAGTCACTAATAGTATTAAAAGTGTGTTTATCTGGCTGTCCAAAGTCAAAACCCAATAATAAAATTCAAGAAAAATTGTTATTTGTTATGCAAGCCACAAGGGTGCAAAGATGTTATTTTGTCTCGAGAGTTTGTATTGAATTCCGAGCCAGCGAAGGATTCTAAGGTTAGAATAATAAAGATAGAATCCTGAGCGTAGCGAGGAATTCAAAGACTCGAGCGCAAATAAATTTGCACCCATGCGAAACACACAACTTTTCATCTCACTACATGTGAGGAAAACGCTAGATGCTCGATACAAGAGGCGCCAGTACCGTGGAGGTTTCAATAAAAAGTTTCTATATTAATAGGGCACAACCACAAGTCAGGCAGTGAAGGAGGTTCTAATTCAAGAGGATTCTATATACGAATAAAGTTTTTTCGGGTGCATTTAGATTTCAAATTTAAAATTCTTAAAATAAAATAGAATAAATTCGTAATTCAACGAACTTCATTATATTGATCACTCAATATAATGAATAATATATTGAGTGATCAATATAATAATGATCAAAATAAAAAAAAATAGTTCCTATTTGTTACTTAATACTTAGTAAATAATAACAAATAGTAAAGACAGCAAGGATGAACCGTGTTTATATGAACCTTTCATTATCACGTTTTTTAGTAGAAAGAAAAAAGTAAGTAGGTACGCAACCATAGACGACATTTCGTCACGTTCGAACTTCAACTCGTACTTTGCGCCCTAGAGAGCAAAATTACCACTTTCCACTCAGATTTCAAAGGGCAAAAGGATTGTTTCCGAGCGATTGAGATGAAAACACTTTTACATGAAATATGAAAGTGATATTCAATTTCTACAATTGAAATTTGAAACGTGGATCCCATAAGCCGCCGCGTTGGCGCCGGAGTCACGTATACGGCAAATAAACGTTTCCGGTCCGCGGAATGCATATGGCGGCACTTCCGGCAAATTTGTTGTAAATGGAAATTTGAAATTTAGAAATTCTAAAATGGAATAAATTTTCGCTACAAAATAAACACGGTTTCGTGTTAAATGAATTACCTATTTGAATTGAAATGGTTGAAACAATGGTATTTTCTGGCATTTTGAAGGGAGTTTTCAAAGTACCTATCTGATTTCTTTATGGACTAAGAGCCTGGAAGCTTTTTTTTTTTCTTTATTTATTTAGGGGCTTTTATATTTAAATACATGTCAGCCCCATTATAATCTAATACATAAAATCAAATTAACAAAATCTTAATCAACGACATAACCCCAATACAAAAAAAAAATTAAAGAAAAAACCAAATAAAAGTTTTACTGTCTTCAAGAAATAAGGCTTAAAAAGCTGAAAGTTTCTAAAAATGCGTGTTGTTCCCAACACAGGGAGGAACGATCAGTGACTATGGAAATTTGGATGATGGTGACTTTGTGAGATAACATGGCTGAAATTTGGCAAAATAGCAATCATGAATTTCTAAATTTCTAGTCTGGTCTGGTGGGAGGCTTCGGCCGTGGCTAGTTACCACCCTACCGGCAAAGCCGTGCCGCCAAGCGATTTAGCGTTTCGGTACGATGCCGTGTAGAAACCAAAGGGGCATGGGTTTACTAAAAAACTGCCATACCCCTTCCAGGTTAGCCCGCTTCGACCTTAGACTGCATCGTCACTTACCACCAGGTGAGATTGCAGTCAAGGGCTAACTTGTATCTGAATTTAAAAAAAAAATTAAAAAAAATTAAATGACGTAGGTAGGCATCTGCTAAGAAAGGATTTTTCAAAATTCAAGCCGCAAAGGGGTAAAATAGGGGTTTGAAATTGACTCTGGGGCAATTTTGGGCCATCCCCTTTAGAAATTACAAAATTCCAAACCCCTGCCGGGAATCGAACCCAGGACCTCCCACTACTACAGCGCTTACCACTGCGCCAAATCTCAGCTATCTCAGCAGAATCCGATACTTAGTGATGTATGAATGCATTCACTCCAATCCATTAGCTCCGGCCGGCCAATGGTAAATCGCTAAAAGAAACCCAAATCCCCCATCGGCCCATAAATAACTTATCAGATTCGCCACTTACCTCACCCCTTCTAATAAATCTCTGCTTTAACTTCCCGGGCCGACATGCCCTGGCTATTTTCCCCCATTTTGTATTGCATGTTGCAATCTAATACTTCTGTAACTGTAAATATGTATCTGCAAGTAATTTTTCATTGTGATTTATTTGTTTTCTTTATTGTTTAGTAGATGATGGCTTCGTCCGCGTGGATTTAGGTTTTAAAAATCCCGTGGGATATCTTTGATTTTCCGGGATAAAAGTAGCCTATGTCACTCTCCAGGTCATAAACTATACCCATGCAAAAAATCACGTTGATCCGTTGCTCCGTTGCGACGTGATTGAAGGACAAACAAACAAACCAATAAACAAACACACTTTCACATTTATAATAGGGGTAGGGATAGGGGTAGTGATTAAGCTTTTGGTTCCTCGTTCAGCAAAGGATGTTATAGTGACAGTAGAACCCTTATCATTCCGATGATATCTAATTAGATAATTATTATCAATGCTGCTGCGTTGCGACGTGATTGAAGGACATACCAACAAACCAACAAACAACAAACCAATAAACTAACAAACCAACAAACAAACACACTCTCGCATTTATAATATGGGTAGTGATTGTTTATCTATAAATTGGGGGGTGAAGGAATAAATCCGAAAACGGTGAATTTGTGGTTTCAAAAAAAAATTTAAATGTGTTCATGAGAAAATAATTAGTATTTTCAACTTTCAAAGTACGATAACTATACCAAGTGGGGTATCATATAAAATGGCATTACCTGTACATTCTAAAACATTTTTTTTCCATAATAGTTTTTGCAAATTGTCGAAAATATACGACTGTAGTACGGAACTCTCGGTGTCTGACTCGCACTTGGCCGGTTTGTTTAGCAATATGAAAAAGAAAGAGATGCAGATATACGAGCTTACTAAAAACAAACTCATCGAAACGAAAACAAAACCTGACTGACTGACTGACTGATCTATCAACGCACAGCTCAAACCACTGGACGGATCGGGCTGAAATTTGGCATGCAGATAGCTATTATGACGTAGGCATGCGCTAAGAAAGGATTTTTGAAAATTCAACCCCTAAGGGGGTGAAATAGGGGTTTGAAATTTGTGTAGTCCACGCGGACGAAGTCGCGAGCATAAGCTAGTTCATAATAAAGCTACGACTATCCAGCTCTACTTATTTAGATTAGAGAATAGGAAAAATCACTATAGGGCTCATCCTAAGCTAGGATCATATTAATCTAGGTTTGAGATAGAATCTAGATCCGCGCATGACTGGGGCGCGAACCAGGAGATTACAGACGGGGGTCGTCGAGACCCTGATACCTACAATAAACAATAATACAGGGTTAGCCTAACGAGCCAGCCCATGAGGATTTTCCCCTTCTGTATATTAAAAAAAAAGGGGTTAGCCTAACGAAGCTGTAGAGACCTAACTTAAATATATACCCTGGACCACCTAAGGTCGGTCATCATCATCATCATCATGATCAACCCATCGCCCGCTCGCTACAGAGCTCGGGTCTCCTCTCAGAGTGAGAAGGGTTTTGGCAATAGTCTACCACGCTGGCCATAAGTTCACATACGTTTGAGAACATTATGCAGAACTCTCAAGCATGCAGGTTTCCTAGCGATGTTTTCACCGTTGAAGCAAGTGATTTTTAGGGTTCCGTACCTCAAAAGGAAAAACGGAACCCTTATAGGATCACTTTGTTGTCTGTCTGTCTGTCTGTCAAGAAACCTACAGGGTACTTCCTGTTGACCTAGAATCATGAAATTTGGCAGGTAGGTAGATAGATCACACATAGTAGGTTAGATCACACAAAAAAATTAAATTGTGTTCATGAACTAATATAAACTAATAATTCAAAAACTATGATGCATAAAAATAAGTAAGTCAAAGTCAAAGTCAAATGATTTATTCAAAATAGGTAATAAATAACTCTTTTTGATGGTCAGATGTCGGATTTCTAAGATATAGTGGTGATAATTATTACGCAAACTTAAAACTAGAGCTACGAGGGTTCCAAACGCGCCCAGGTCTGAGAAGAGCCCACAACAAACTCAGCCGGGTATTCTTTTTATTATTATATTATTATATTTATTATTATTATTATAAAAATAAATAAAAAACCCTAACTAGATGATACTCGCGACTTCGTCCGCGTGGACTACACAAATTTCAAACCCCTATTTCACCCCCTTAGGGGTTGAATTTTCAAAAATCTTTTCTTAGCGGATTCCTACGTCATAATAGCTATCTGCATGCCAAATTTCAGCCCAATCTATCCAGTAGTTTGAGCTGTGCGTTGATAGATCAGTCAGTCAGTCAGTCACCTTTTTGTTTTATATATTTAGACTAGATGATACTCGCGACTTCGTCCACGTGGGTTTAGGTCTTTAAAAATTCTGTGTGAACTCTTTGAATTTCGGGATAAAAAGTGGCCTATGTCCTTCCCCGGGAAGTAAGCTAACTCTGTACCGACTTTCATCAAAATCGGTTAAACTGCTGGGCCGTTAAAAGCTATCAGACAGACAGACATTTATTCTTCATCTTCCGAACCTTATCCAACGCTACGTGGGGCTGGCACAACATGTCTGTTTCTTCCACTCACTTCTGTCTGTCCGTATGTCAGCAGCGGAGATCACATCTGTATTAGTGACGTCTAGCCCCCAAGGGGGGAGAGTGAGCATAAGGGACAAGGAAGAGACAAAATAATTTGTAGGGAGTCAAGAAGGCGCCCCGGGAAAATGCCAAGAGCAAGTACCGAACGGGCGCCCTCCCGCGATTCGGCCCATATAACCGAGAGGTTGGTGGGGCCATGGGAGGTGGAGGGTGGTCCCTATGTCCGTATGTCATCCGTCAACATATTATCCACCCCTTTTACACGCATATCCTCTTTCACGCAATCCATCCACCTTTTCTTTGGTCGTCCTCTCCTCTTTATTCCTTCCACATGCATACTTAACATTCTTCTAGTGACATGGCTTTCTTCCCTCCGCATTATATTAATACTAGCTGATGCCCGTGACTTCGTCTGCGTGGAATTAGGTTTTTTTAAAATCCCGTGGGAACTCTTTTATTTTCCGGGATAAAAAGGAACTAATTTACTTGTACAAGACTGTATGTTTATAGTACCTATTGCAATCATCATCATTAGCATCATCAACCGATAGATATCCACTGCTGGACATAGGTCTCTTGTAGAGACTTCCACACGCCACGGTCTTGCGCCGGCTGAATCCGGCGACTCCTTGCGACTCGTCTGATGTCGTCCGTCCACTTAGTGGGGGTCTTCCTGGGGTCGACATTCCAGCACCTTGGGACCCCAACGTCTATCGGTTGTACAAACTATGTGCCCTGCCCATTGCCACTTCAGCTTCGCAACCCGTTGAGCTATGTCACTCTGCAGGTCTTTATCTACACCCATGCAAAAAATCACGTCAATCCGTTGCACCGTTGCGACGTGATTGAAGGACAAACCAACAAACCAACAAACCAATAAACCAACAAACAAACACACTTTCGCATTTATAACAAGGGTACTGATGTCCATACCATGCCAGCCTATTACCCCTCATCTTTTCTACCACTGGCGCTACTTTCAAACTTCCCCCTATATATTCATTCCTTATCTTATCCATCCTTGTCACAGTCGCATGTACCTACTCGCCTTTCATCTGTCCCTTTTACCGCCCAACATTCTGAAGCATATAAACATTTATCATGATCAGCAAACATTTTACTGAGAAAATCGTCTTATTTAAAATATAATACATATTTACGAGCAACTATAGTTATTTTCGTAAAGTTGAGAGTAAGGAGTAAAAATTAATCGACCAATTTTAACTCGAGCTCCTATATCATTACTCGATAACAGCGTGAGAGCTCCATGTAATTTTGGATGGACCAATCTAACTTGACCCATATCCGTATTCCAACTAAAAGGAATCAAGTGTCAGCGATTCTGGACGGTAGTGCCTGAAAACGGCATACGAGGGTGCTCAAAACGATACGGAATTCGAAATTCAATTAACGTTTGTCGATGGGGCACCGTATTGTTCGATTTTGGTCCAAAACTGGTTTAATTTTCAAATAATTGTCGCTACCAACCGTTATGACTCCCCCTCAATTCCAATGTGCTAATCGAAATCAAACTCAATATCGTTTATATTTAACTAGATACAGTTCAAAATATTGTGCAATAGTTGTTAAGGTGATTTGATACAACCAGCCGCAAAAATTCATATTTTAGTTTTCTTCAAACTTTCGTCAAAAATACTCATTTACTTCATATTTGTGCAAATCTGGGAAAATTCAGAAAATTATCTGTCAGGAACAAATATGAAGTAAATGAGTATTTTTGACCAAAGTTTTTATGAAAAAACATGTAGATGCATAAATGTTATGCCCGCAAAACTCATTACCATAAGCCTTCGATGTATGATTAGTATTATTTATAATAATAAATAACCGAGGAAATAATCCAAAGAAATGCGACAAAAGTAGAAATTCCGTCCGACTTATGAATTTTGTGAAGTTGTATCACAAAATAAATATGAGAACACTACGCATGGAATCATATTTAAAGCTCTAATAACCCCAGAAGGAACTTTCGCCTTAAGTCGAGGATATGGAACATTGATATTAGAAAAACCAAGATAGAAGATAGCAGTTATAGCCTATATAGCGTTAGTATAGCGCTCTCTCTCTGTTACTTAATATTAATAAAGCCTTTTATTACTGAAAAAGATAGATTTGCAATATTATTTCATTACAATTTTAAATGTGTAATTAAATACATGCTTTTAGCTCTGTTACTTTATCACATACAAATGACAGAGCCAAAAAATTAAACCACAAACGAACCTATTGTTTACCCTTTTAGAGAAACTATCAACTATTCTTTCAAAAAATAATAGAAACTAGATGATGCCCGCGACTTCATCCGCGTGGATTTAGGTTTTTAAAAATCCCGTGGCAACTCTTTGATTTTCCGGGATAAAAAGGAACTAATTTACTTGTACAAGACTGTATGTTTATAGTACCTATTGCAATCATCATCATTATCATCATCAAGCGATAGATATCCACTGCTGGACATAGGTCTCTTGTAGAGACGTCCACACGCCACGGTCTTGCGCCGCCTGAATCCGGCGACTCCCTGCGACTCGTCTGATGTCGTCCGTCCACTTAGTGGAGGTCTTCCTGAGGTCGACATTCCAGCACCTTGGGACCCCAATGTCTATCGGTTGTACGAACTATGTGCCCTGCCCATTGCCACTTCAGCTTCGCAACCCGTTGAGCTATGTCGGTTACTCTAGTTCTCCTACGGATCTCCTCATTTATGTTTTTTTTTTATACAGCAGGAAAATCCTCATGGACACCCGTAGGTAGAGCCGGACTTAGCGACCATGTCTCCTATTGCAATAAGAAATGCTAAAGTGGCGCCCCCAGAGCATGTTTTGTATATTTCTTGTCAGGCTTTACGAGTAGGTATCTATACTAATGTATACCAATGGAATGAAAACATTAAATTGAAGATATGGAGCTAAAACTGACAACAATACGAGGTTACCGAATGCTCCCAAAGATATTACTTATGTCGTTTGTCGTACTCTTCCTTTACTATAAACGCTCTTTTATAGCATTTTCGTCTTTAATAACCACTACATAAGATCGTTATTCATTTATATTAGGTTGTACTCTATAAACTCTGACTACAGGAAAAGACAGAAATTAATTATTGGGCCGCCTAAGTTGTCTTCACATTGAAGCTTTCTTTTTATTCATGTAAATCTATTTCATTTCATTTATTTATTTCATTTCATTTATCTACTACTAGCTTACGCTCGCAACTTCGTCCGCGTGGACTACCCAAATTTCAAACTCCTATTTCACCCCCTTAGGGGTTGAATTTTCAAAAATCCTTTCTTAGCGGATGCCAACGTCATAATAGTTATCTGCATGCTAAATTTCAGCCCGATCCGTCCAATAGTTTAAGCTGTGCGTTCATAGATCAGTCAGTTAGTCAGTCAGTCACCTTTTCCTTTTATATATTTAGATGAAGCTTTTGATTCCTTGTATATTATGGACTTCCGCAAAGTATCACCTGCTTTTATTCAAGAGTACGCACTTGAAGACTCATTATAATTAATATTATTTGTATGAAATTTTAACTTAAACAATACGAAACTTCATGGGCGTGAGCTGTCACAGGTATCAAGCTATATAGTCAAAGTCAAATGATTTATTCAAAATAGGTAATAAATTACTCTTATTGATGGTCTGGTATGGTGTTAGATTTGTAAGATATAGTGGTGATAATTATTACGCAAACTTAAAACTAAAGCTACGAGGGTTCCAAACGCGCCCAGGTCTGAGAAGAGCCCACAACAAACTCAGCCGGGTATTCTTTTTATTATCACCACTTTACAAAATTATTGAAACTTACATAATATAATGGACTCTATAGTGACAAAACGCTGGTCAATACTAAACTTCAAAGATTGGAACATCATCGGCGTAAAGTTGCCTGTCTATCGGTATTTTACAGGTTACAGGATATATTTCGGAAAATGTGCCGAAGAACTTTTCGACCTGGTTCCTCCTTCACCTTTCTACTATCGTACCGCAAGGCATCGCCAAGGTCTGCACCCGTACGTACTCGAAATTCCACGGATACGTACGAAGCGATTTGCCTACTCATTTCTAATTCGAACCCCTAGTCTGATTGCAGCCAAGCGCTAGTCTATAAATTAAAAAAAAACTTATAATTTTTACTTTTATGGCCTCGAATAACAGCACTGAGCAACGTGTCTAAAATCTAAATCTGCAAGTACACAGGAAGGCAGGGGACAACAATAAATCGGCGCAAATCGCTCCCCATGTAGCACTTACAGAACTCGCCGAACGAGCCAGTTGCCGATATATCAGCAAGTGACGAACGAACACACCTACGCCTTTTAACTAATGTTTTCGGAAAAAAATGGCCTGTTGCTGAGGTACAGTCAGATCTTATATCATATATATCTTACACCCGGCTATACTCACGTGTTTAGTCGACGTTAGCCCGACTAGTTTCGAACCGATCCGGGGTATTTTTTCAAGGAGTCAGTCCGCACACGCGTCGCGGTGGAGACTGCGCGCCGCGCGCGCTGAGAAATGTTGGAGGACGGTAGGTTTTCTTGACAGACACGACAGACAGACAATAAAGTAATCCAAAAGGGTGTTTTTTTCCTTTTGAGGTACGGAACCGTAAAAACGCAATTTTATTAAATTTTTAAGGTTGGATATTTAAATTTTAGTTAATGGTGCTACTAAAACTTAATTACTTACCTTATTAAGGTTATTCGTTTAGAATGGTAGTTAATTTAAAGCAAATACAAAGAAAATTTCATAATTAACTATACAAATAATTCGTGTTCAATCCTTTATTACGCTCGCCTCACATTACTTACACCCGAGGTGTTATTTCTGAATTGCGTGAACAAACGGCCCGAAGTAACATTATAGAGAAAGATCCTGTGAGAGCTAGACCTTCGTTATTTTATAAAGCTGAAAGGTCCTCTGCGCGTTGTCCCCAACACAGGGAGGAACGATCAGCGACTATGAAGTTTGGGTCATGGTGGCTATAGCAGTTAACAGGTAATACAGACGTATAAAATCTTTCGACAAAGTATAAAGTTTATCCATACTAATATTATAAATGCGAAAGTGTCTCTGTCTGTTTGCTAGCTTTTCACGGTCCAACCGTTTAACCAATTTTAATAAAATTTGGTACAAAGTTACCTTATATCACGGGGAAGGACACAGGCTATTTTTTATCCCGAAAAATTAAATAGTTCCTACGGGATTTTAAAAACCTAAATCCACGCGGATGAAGTCGCGGGCGTCACCTTGTTTTTTATATTTTCTTAGGAATAGTATCTATTAGAAATCACGTCGTGCATTGCTAGACATTTAGTATCGTGGCAACCCCTTGCCAGACACCCTTGAACTTTAAATACGTCTTGGTTGTTTGGCAGAAACTTTCAGCTGTTATAAAATAACAAAGATCTGGCCCTCATAGGCTCTTTCTCTAAAACGACCCGAAGTAACATTAATGTCTAAAGGAGCCTTATCGTCTTTCAAAATAACACTAAAACTCGGCTTTTTGGCACTTTTTTCCTATCTAAACGGCATGTTTATTTGATTGCTTTGGTTATTTACAGACGGACAAATTTAGACATTATTTTTTAACACGAAAGTACTTAATAAAGGGTTAGACTTTTATTAGAAACTAGCTTATGCCTGTGATTTCGTCTCTGTAAACTACACAAATTTCAAACTCCTTTTTTACCATTAGGGGTTGAGTTTTTAAAAAATCCTTTCTATGTGCATGGCTTTCAATGCAATTGTACTACAAAGGCTAAGCAAAGATCTTGAAATCCTGAAGACCATAAAAGTGCGGAAGCTGCGGAAGCAGCCAAATTATGATAAATAGCAAATACGACCTCCTTCAGCTCATTATTCATGGGAAAATATCCGGCAGAAGACCACCAGGCCGTAGAAGAACATCGTGGCTAAAGAATTTACGCCAATGGTACGGGAAGAGTACCCGAACTCTTTTCCGAGCAGCAGTGTCCAAGGTGCAAATAGCCCTAGCCAACCTCCAACCTGAGACAGCATTTCAAGAAGATGAATGACTTTCAGCCCGTCATGTAGTTTAAGCTATGCGTTGATAGGTCAGTCAGTCAGTAAACGTCTTTTTCTTTTATATTAAACTAGCTTATGCTCGCGACTTCGTCCGCGTGGACTACACAAATTTCAAACCCCTATTTTACCCCCTTAGGGGTTGAATTTTCAGAAATCCTTTCTTAGCGGATGCCTACGTCATAATAGCTATCTGCATGCCAAATTTCAGCCCGATCCGTCCAGTAGTTTGAGCTGTGCGTTGATAGATCAGTCAGTCAGTCAGTCAGTCAGTCGCCTTTTCCTTTTATATATTTAGAAGAAGATAGACTAAGTAGAATTGATGTCCGCGATAAAAAAAATAAAAAATAATTTTAAATTTAGAAATTAGAAATTAGATTTATAAAAAATCCTGTGGGAACTTTTCGTTAAGGACCGCCGTTAAGGTCCACACTAACTTATTCTACACAGCATCGCAATGCAACTCTCAATAATTTGCAATAAACATTCATTAAGTTCGTTAAGTTCGTCTCATACGTTCAGTGTGCTAAAACTGAAAGCTCGTAAATTGCAAACTCACGAAATCCTTTGATATGAAGCTCAAAGACATGTTATGACCTTAGCTGAGACACTTTTTTAAACGAGTATCTACTTGACAAACACTGTGAAAGAGCAAACTATGAGAGTGTGCGAAGGCTTTTATATAAAGTGACTAGCTGAACCGCCCCGGCTTCGCTCGGGTGGAAATTAGAAAATCGAGGAGGAGGTTGAATTTCCAAAAATTCTAAAACACGTATTTCTTTATTTGTTACCGAAAACTCAAAAACCAATTTTCATGCAAATAACTTGAAAAATGACGTATTTTCATACAAACTTTCATCCCCTATGAATATAAATAAAGATGCTCTTTTAATTGATGCTATTAATACTGACTGGACCCAAATTCAGAAGCTACAGCACATTGATGACAAAGTCGAGTGTTTTAATAAACTCATCAACAATTTGTACGACAAACATGCGCCAGTGAGAGCTGTTCGGATTAAACGTCTACCCGCTCCTTGGATGACGGATAAAATTCGGGGGTTGAGGGCTAGGCGAGATAAACTGAAACGGAAGTTTAAATTAACTAGGTCCGATGACGACTGGGTAGCATTTAAGATTGCTAGAAATCGCTGCAACCAGGCGATTAGGAATGCCAAACGATGCCACTCATTCTCCTCTATTGAAGAGTGTCCTCCCCAAAAATTATGGGATTTGCTGCGAACTATGGGGTTTGGTAAGCGACGTAACCAGCTTGCTAGCGATTTTGACGTTAACACACTAAATACACATTTCAGCACCCCACCATTTCAGTTGGATTCCGTTACAAAAGCATCTACTATAAGCAAAATTTCTGCCCTACCACTGCCTGGCCATTCTTCATTTCAATTTGAAGCCACCTCTGACTATGAGGTTAAGAAACTCATTGCATCCGCCACAAGCAAAGCTGTTGGCAGTGACCAAATCGGTCGGGAAATGATCTTACTGGTTCTTGACATTGTTTTACCTTTTATCACACACATTTTAAACTTTTCCCTGAGTTCGGGGGTATTTCCAACGTTGTGGAAAAAGGGACACATTATCCCCATACCGAAAAAATCCGATCCAACTGACGTAACACACTTTAGACCGATTTCAATACTGCCTTTCCTTTCAAAGATCTTAGAACGTATCGTACACCATCAATTCTCTAATTTTCTTAACCATAATTCATTATTAAGTTCTCTTCAATCAGGCTTTCGACCCTCTCACAGTACATGTACGGCACTCATAAAAATCACCGATGACATCCGATACGCTATGGATCAATCACAAGTTACGTTAATAACTCTCTTAGATTTCAGCAATGCCTTCAACTGTGTGGATCATGACATATTACTAGCAATACTACGCTCTTTCAATATCTCTCAGGTTGTAGGCGAATGGTTTCTCTCATATCTTCGGGGTCGTAAGCAGTGTATTCGTACTGAGGAGGCTACATCTGAATGGGCTGACACTAGTATGGGTGTTCCCCAAGGCGGAGTGCTCTCTCCTTTACTTTTTTCAGTATTCATCAACACATTAGTCTCCATCTTAAATTTCAGCTCCTATCACCTGTATGCAGATGACTTACAGCTGTACATTTCATTCAATGCTGAAAATGCGCTAGACTCCATTCTGAAACTCAATAGAGATCTAGAGGCGATCCGTATCTGGACCGAAAACCATGGTCTCCTCGTGAATCCCTCTAAAACACAGGTTATGTTAATTGGTAGACCTAGGCAAGTTTCAAAACTGGACTTAAATTCACTTCCTCCTGTCATCTTTAACAACTTAAATCTACCATACACCACTCAGGTCAAAAACTTAGGGCTTTATATCTCGCAAGGTCTCTCCTGGTCTTTTCACGTTGGGGAAATTAGTCGGAAGGTTTTTGCTTCTATGCACGCACTTAAACGGATGCAGAATATGTTGCCCCCAAAGGCAAAACTTGTGCTTGTTAACTCTCTGTTGCTCCCCCTTATAGATTATGCGGACATTTGCTACACTGACCTTACAGAAGAGCTACTGAACAAACTCGATCGTCTACTTAATCTATGCATTCGGTATATATTTGGTTTGCGTAAGTTCGATCACATCTCAAAATTCCGTTCCGAACTAGGGTGGCTCAATATTCGGTATCGCCGGAATGCGCACGTTCTTGCCTGTCTCTATGGCATTCTCAATGACCCATGCTCTCCTATATACCTGAAAGAACGTTTTAAACCCTTTGGCTCCTTAGGTCGCGTTCAGCGTTCCTCAAATATAGATATTCTTGCTTACCCGAAACACAACTCGGCGCTATATTCAGATTCCTTTACTGTGACAGCAATCAGGCTATGGAACGCCCTTCCTCAGCAGGTACGACAAGCTCCGTCTCTTAACGTTTTCAAGACTCGTGTTTATAAACACTATCTAAACTGTCAGAACCCTTCTATGTAATTACACATTATTAAATATATTATCCTACAATTAAAACATCAATATTACTCATAATATTATTATTGTATATTTATTATTCATCTATCACTATATTATATATTAATATATGTTTATATATTATGTATTATATATGTACCTGTGTATATCTTTATCTATATATTATTATTAAGGCATTTCTGTGCCTATTAATATACATATTACTTATATTATAATTATTATCTTTATGTTCCCTAACAACTTACGTACACCTTAAACCCAGTTTTCACTAGCCCTTAAATCCTCTTCAACCTAGTTGCCTGGTAGAGATCGCTTCACAGCGATAAGGCCGCTGATTGTATGTTCTTCTTTTACATGTTTCTTTTTGTGTCTTTTTTATTTTATTTTTTGGTGTACAATAAAGTATATTAAACTAAAAAAAAAAAACCCTATTTAACCCCTTTGGTAGAACTTTTTTCAAAAATCGTGAAATACGTATTTTTTATTTTTAGTCAAAAGCTTAAATACCTACCAATTTTCATCGATGTAACTTCAAAAATGACGGACTTTCATACAAACTTCCATCCCCCATTTAACCTACTTAAAGGTGGAATTTAGAAAAAATGCTTAGAGGATACCCGCTCTTTACAATGAATACACCCTCCAAATTTCATGTCTCTAAGACGAGCGATTTAGGCTGTGCGTTGATTTATTCAATCAGTCAGTCAGGACTTCGAATTTTATATATATCGATTATATTATATTTACTATTATATAAAGAGGTAATGTCGTTAAGTTTGTTTGTAGGGGGTAATCTTTGGAACTACTGAACCGATTTTAAAAATTCTTTCACCAGTAGAAAGCTACATTATTCCTGAGTGACATAGGCTATACGGGATCTTTAAAAACCTAAATCCACGCGGGCGAAGCCGCGGGTATCAGCTAGTATATTATATAGATTCATTTTGTATGAACCTAGAAGAAATTTAGTTTGACGTAAACTGTGTTAATATTTTTAGGTATATTTAGGTATTTTGTTCGTTATTAATAAATGTTTAGTTAAGCTTAAAAAATGATGGCGGCAAAACTGCATTTTATAGCTGCATTTTATATAGAGAGATTAGACTAGTCGTTCAGGTGATAGTAGCCATTAATCAATATGTGCCCAGTTTTAATAGTAATTAATTGATTTACGGTCACAAGAACCACTAACAGTTATGGTTAATAATTCTGCTACGATGCTACGTGCTACAACGCGTAGCACAATGCTACGTGCTACAACGCGTAGCACAATGCTACGTGCTACAACGCCTAGCAAAATGCTATGTGCTACAACGCGTAGCAAAATGCTACGGCTACGGTTACGCCTATATGGTTACGGTTATGTTATTATTTTAGCTGTTGTTTGGAAAAGCAGTGATAGCCTAGTGGTTAAGACTTTAGCTTCTTATCTGGGAAGACCAGAGTTCGATCCTAGCCACGAACCTCAACTTTTATTTTTAAATTGTTCAGCAATAAAACCTCAACTTTTATTGCTGAAAGCCCACATATATGTCCATATATGTGGGCTTTCAGCAATTAACTAAAAATCTACTGGTCTTAACGGCAAAGGAAATATTGTGAGTAAACCCATATTCCTCAGAATTCTCCATAATGTTTTCAAAGGTGTGTGAATCTACCGATTCCCACTTGACCAGCATGGTTGACTATGGCCTTAACCCCTCTCATTCTGAGAGAAACCCTTCAGAAGTGTGTCGGATAAGTTAAGATGATGATGATGATGATGATGAGGGTATATTTTAGTTGGAGGTAAAGCCAGCTGAATGCAATAGTAAAGAAATAATCTTATACTTAAATCAGTAATGTTTTTTTTTATTTTAACATAGGAAAAAAACACCTAAAATCACTTCCCAATTATTATAATTGCGAAAGTGTGTTTGTTTGTTGGTTTGGTAGCATAGACTTATTATTTGGTGGTATATCCTTCAATCAGCCCCCCAATTGTGTAAGAATAACCATTTCATGGCTATCGCAATCGTCAAGAAATTCTGCCCTTTGATTGGCTGTGAAAAAATGTAAACAGCGAATCAACCAATCAAAGGGCAGAATTTCTTGACGATTGCCATAGCGATGAAATGGTTATTCTTACACAATCGGGGGCCAGGTCGCAACGGAGCAACGGATTGACGTGATTTTTCGCATGGGTAGTTAAAGACCTGAAGAGTGACATAGGAAATTTTATCCCGGAAAATCAAAGAGTTCCCATAGGATTTTTAAAAACCTAAATCCACGCGAACAAAGCTGCGGGCATCAGTTCATGTCACTTTATTATGTATCATCAATTTAAACGATTATTATTGATACCCGAAGAATATCAATTCCAAAAATTCCACGAAGTCAATCTTAGAATACCGGGATAATTTATAATTGCCTGTCAACGTTATATTGTTTATAGTGTAGACGTAACATGCTGATTGAGCGCGGTGTAAAGAACTACAACGCCCTCTGTAAGTAGCTTAAAGGTTTGATTCCGAACCACGCTGTCGCAACATTGCTGCCTAGCTCGGAATGTAATCTTCTGTATAATATATAAAATTCAAAGAAATTCAACCCCCACCTCTATTTTCTAAATTTCACCCGAGCGAAGCCGGGGCGGGTCAGCTAGTCTCATTTATAAGCTTATAGAGATTGTATGGGGACCAGTAGTGCCGCGACAGCACTGTTGCGGCAGCACTGCTGCGTGCCGCGTGGTTCCGAATCATACGTACCTTTATATTAATTTATATACATTTATTTATATATAAGTCGCGGGCTAGTAAAGTATAACTGACACATATTTAGCTTTGGCGTGTAAAAGATCACTTGGCCCAATCAGATTAAACTTCGGTTAATTTGTAGTTAAATGTTTTTATTTTTAAAACACTGAAAACTTTATTAAGCCCGAGCACGCAATTCGACAAGATCTGTGTTATTAGAACATAACTTATAATTAACAAGTTAACTTTTGAAAGGGTTGTTTTTATGACAATTTATTATTACTACAGGTGTTTCTATTCACAGGTCTGAAACCCACAAACCAAGGCATTAAAAAACCTGTCAAGTGCAGGTCGGACTCGCACACGAAGGGTTCCGTACCATCGTACAAGATCTTTGACACTTGCTATGTTATTTTTAAATATGCATGGTGACCATTTTGGCTATCATGCTTTTTTATTAATTACTAGCTTATGCTCGCGACTTCGTCCGCGTGGACTACAAAATTTCAAAACCCTATTTCACCCCCTTAGGAGTTGAATTTTCAAAAATCCTTTCTTAGCGGATGCCTACGCCATAATAGCTATCTGCATGCCAAATTTCAGCCCGATCCGTCCGTAGTTTGAGCTGTGCGTTGATAGATCAGTCAGTCAGTCAGTCAGTCAGTCAGTCAGTCACCTTTCCCTTTTATATATATAGACTAGCTTATGCCCGCGACTTCGTCCGCGTGGACTACACAAATGTCGAACGCCCTTAGGGGTTGAATTTTGAAAAATCCTTTCTTAGCGGATGTCTATTGTCTACGTCATAATAGCTATCTGCATGCTAAATTTCAGCCCGATCTGCCCAGTATAGTTTGAGCTGTGCGTTGATAGATCAGTCAGTCAGTTACCTTTTCTTTTTACATAATATTTAAGATTGTTATAGCGACAACAAAATACACACTCAGTGAAAATTTAAACTCTCTACCTATTACGGTACATGAGATACGGCTGACAGACGGACAGACTAGCGACGTTTAAAGAATTAGTTCAAACTGACTCTCTTGGTCGACTATAACAGTTATAGCTCGGAATAAGTAGACGATTAAAAGAGTCAGTCAGAAAAGCAGGCGAATTATTGGGTATTTTAAGATGAGTTTAGTTAAAATGTCCTCTCATATAAAACTTGCGCGCGGATATAGATCACAACGCGTAGAGGCTTATCGAGAGTTTTAGTCTTTAGACTAACTTAACTGAAATATTAACTTGATCGGTGAATAAATGCTATTTCAACCACTTGATTGAAATAACGACCTAAACACAAAAAGTATTTAATAGTCGTCGAGTCTCGAGTCCGAGCGAGACTGCCTTCAAAAACGGATGAGTCAAATAATGTCCAATTCATTAAACTAACTTCAATAAATAAATTGTTAATCTTGATCATTACTTTGAATTCAAACCAATTCTTTAAAATAAGCTAAAAATAACTAGTAATTTAGTCAGTGTTGCTGACACGATAATGGCAATAATTTTATTGTAATCTAACTACAAAAACTAAAAACTACAATGTGCTTAATGTTTTGTGATTTTGCGATAGCTTTCAAAATTCAAACAGCTCCTTTTTGTAAACAGTCAATATTTTCGAGAACTGATACTAACGCAAAATGCCATAATGTTTTAAAAATACCTTTTCGGCGAGGTCCATTCAAAATAGTACGCAAGCTGCTTTCACTTGACGGACATCGACGTGATTCCAAAAATGTTTCATTTTGACTTTTGAACACGGAACCCTAGAAATAAATTTAAGCTTGTTTATATTATTATAACATGACACGCACCATACTTAAAAGAGCTAACGCAGACTGCCGTGTTTTGCCTGAACCCGATATTTATCCAATAAAGGCCGACTTTTAGACGCCTACGACGAGGCATTGACTCCAAGTGGCCTACTTACGCAACGTGTGTTGACCTCTAACGTCAGTCCGACGTTTTATTTGCAATCGTAAACTTACGTACGTAACGTAACGTATTTTTTTTTTCGCGTTTTTTTGTGATATCATATCAGTAATCATCAGTACTATCACCTGTCTTCGTTTTTGCCAGTGAACCAGTGGCCCTACCGCGGTTGTTTGACAGCTACAATGTCACGATCGCAATCATCTCTGATTGGTTAATGCTCGCTCACTATTGGCCACAATGCATTGTTGCAACAAGAATCGCACAAATTTAGCCAATCAGAACAATTGAGATTGTTACAATGACTGATGCAGGTTTTAGACAATCGCCCTACGGGTTACACTCTGTATAGACTGAAATAATGTCGATGATTATTAGATATTAGATCATTTTGTTTAGTTAGGAAATGTCTAGAAAATGCGTTCCATTCAGTTCCGTTTCGAATATTTGATTATTTAAACCCTTTTTCCTAGTCCTATCAAAACTTATCCATTCAAAGAATTTTCGCAAAAGTTTTCTTTACTTAGCTAAATGTGTTCATTCAAAAAAGTTTATTTGAACAAAACCTTTATATGGAAAAAAAATCTGAGAATGAAATAACTTTTATAAAAGTTAAGCCAAATACACTGGTACTAGGTATATTTAGCGATATAAAATGTTCCACTAGGTGGAGCGCCTCGTTACGGCGCCGCACCGCCGCACCGCAACGAGGCGCTCCACCTAGTACAGCGGTGCGGCGCCGCACGACGACGTCGTAATGCATCGTGTGGCATGGTACAGTACAGGGATTTTTATGTAGAATGACGCAGTGACACCGCTCAGGCGCCGCACCGCCAACGCAACGCAACGCGACGCGGCATCCTACGTGAGTGATCTTGACGCAAACGTGAAGCGTAACGTCAAACAAGAAACAGTCGATACCTATTGAAGTTTGCAATGTCGTTCGCTTCGAATCGCCTACGTAAAACTATGGCTTTCTACGAACATAGATAAATAAGAACAGACTATTATAAACATACCAGAATTGAAGTTAAATATTAATGACGACGCGAATAGGCTTATCGAAAATTTTACCTTTTATAATAACCTAACTGCAATATTGACTTGATTAGGGCATAATTGCTATTGCAACCACTCAATCAAAATGGGGATCTAAACACAAAAAGCATTTAATAGTCGGTGAGTCTCGAGTTGGAACTTAAAAACCATCAACCACACGTATTTATACAATCGACTCTATCTGGCTGTCTCGCAATAGTACACGCGCCTTCCATTTCAAAAGGCGCCAAATACAAATGCGATAACATTATACTCTAACTAGCTTATGCTCACGACTTCGTCCGCGTGGACTACACAAACAAACCTCTATTTCACCCCCTTATATGAGTTGAATTTTAAAAAAAATTCTTAGCGAATGGCGACGTCATAATAATAGCTATCTGCATGCCAAACAACCCGATCCGTCCAGTAGTTTGAGCTGTGCGTTGATAGATCAGTCAGTCAGTCAGTCACCTTTTCCTTTTATATAAATACTAGCTTATGCTCGCGACTTCGTCCGCGTGGACTACACAAATTTCAAACCCCTATTTCACCCCTTTAGGGGTTGAATTTTTAAAAATCCTTTCTTAGCGGATGCTACGTCATAATAGCTATCTGTATGCCAAATTTCAGCCTGATCCGTCCAGTAGTTTGAGCTGTGCGTTGATAGATCAGTCAGTCACCTTTTCCTTTTATATATTATTTAGATTTTGATATGATAACGTGAATTTTGAGTTATCGCGCAAGTTTAATTTTCACAATCGAACTGCATAGAATGCCGATTACGATTGACAGGAGTGCGCAGTTCGGACACCGATGTTCGTTGGAACATGTTTGTTGTTACTATGAAGCGCCGCATCTAGTAGAGCATTTCTATCGCTGGGTACATTTAACTAGGTATTTAAAGTACCTGTGTAAGAACACTCGTGATATTTATTGCGCTGTAAACAATACGAATTAGTTCGCGGAATGTTTCATACGAAATGTACGAGTGTGCACAATCTTACCTTTACCTTGCTCAAACATTCGGAATATTATGCTAATCGTTTTTATTTCTCGTGCGTCGCGCTTGAATTGTATAATAACATTGTAAATTGTAAAATTAAAAAATAAAAACCGACTTCGATACACAAACACTAAAAATTGAAAAATAAATTAATTTATTACCGAATATATTATGTATACAAGAGTTAATATAGTTCCATAATAATACTTTTTGGTGCCGGTGCCAATTAGCTTTCTTTAGCTGCGCGAATCGTCTAGACTTCATATTTTTATGAGACTCACAGACACAATGGCACCTCATTGGCACCGACCCCAAAAAATATTATTATGGAACTATATTAACTCTTGTATACATAATATATTCGGTAATAAATTAATTTATTTTTCAATTTTTAGTGTTTGTGTATCGAAGTCGGTTTTTATTTTTTTTGTAAAAAAAATTTATTTCACAATTTTTAGTGGTCCCATGGAATTATGCTATGACTGGTTAAAAATCTACTGTTTACTAAGCTATTACACTGATCGCGAGCAATTTACTCTTATCCGTTGAGGAGTTCCAGTATCTATCTTCGAAGATGTTCATCAGATCTTCACCAAATTTAAATGGGACCAACTTTGAAGTATACCCTTTTAAACAAAAACAGAATTTTCAAAATCGGTCCAGGCGTCTTTGAGTAATCGGGGAACATACATAAAAAAAAAAAAAAAAAAAAGATTCCGACGAATTGAGAACCTCCTCCTTTTTTTGAAGTCGGTTAAAAAGAGCAACCTTCTTTCAAGAGAGTTTCTTGCTGGTTCTTCTCGGTAGGAACGGCATTCCGAACCAGTGGTAAATTAAAACTACCCGACTATTCGAAAGCGCTTGAAAAAAGTCTATTTGAATAAAAACATATTCTATTCTATTCTATTCTATTGCTGCTTTGAAACTAAGTTATGATTATATTTTCAAGAGCAACCGCTGAGTTTCTTGCTGGTTCTTCTCGGTAGGAAAGGCATTCCGAACCAGTTGTAGATGCATCCGACTATTCGTAAGTACTTGTAAAAGTTTATTCGAATAAAAAAGATTTTTATTTTTATTTTATTTTTTATTCGTAGGTTTCATATGAGCGACAGAGACAACGCTCTACAAAGCCGAAATGTCTTTCGTACTTTCTGCCGCGTAGGATCACGTAGGTCGTAGAGAAACTCCGCACATAGCTCTCTCCATCGCCCGCTGAGTGAGTGAGATTTCTTATGAGGCTCATAGTTAGCGACCTTAGATTAAGGATTGGTTTCCGATGTGGTCGGATTCGGAATATAACGGATACCAAGCCTTAATCTAAGTTAGCGACCATGTCTTGGATCCATATAACATTGTCATCACTGGCAACACGCAGTGTTCGAAGACTTTGCTCTTCAAGCACTAAGGAATTTTGGACGAGAAAACAAAACTTTTATTTTTAAAAAAATATAATTCGTATAATGGGCAAATGTAACAAACATTTAGCAGATTCTAAAGCGCAATATTTCTCCGGTCGAATAAATACAATCCAAATGGAAGTTAGAGCGGGCGATGTGGCACTAATAGTGAGGAATCTTCTTACACCGCCAGATGTTTCAGAAAAATATCACATTATTTTCAAAATACGAGCTTGCTCAGGTTCTACAATACCATTTACACGTTAGTACAATCTATGTATATTATAATGAGATCTTTGACATTTTGAGATCTTCCTCGCCATTTTAGCTCTGTATCATTACCTTACTTTCTTGTCAACGAATTCTCCAAAGCTATCATCATCATCATCATGATCAACCCAGCGCCCGCGCCGGCTCACTACAGAGCACGGGTCTCCTCTCAGACTGAGAAGGGTTTTGGCCATAGTCTACCACGCTGGCCATGTGCGGATTGGTAGACTTTACACACTTTTGAGAACATTATGGAGAACTCTCAGGCATGCAGGTTTCCTCACTATGTTTTACTTCATCGGTAAAGCAAGTGATATTTAATTAATTCAAAACGCACATAACTCCGAAAAGTTAGAGGTGCGTGCCCGGGGTCGAACCCCCGACCTCTGGTTAGAAGGCGGACGTCCTAACCACTAGGCTATCACAGCTTGCCATACGAGATAAGAAGAATTCTGGACATGAGCTATAGGAGATAGTATTTTTAAAAATTCAACCCCTGAGAGGGTAAAATAGGGGTTCGAAATTTGTGTAGTCCACGCGGACCAAGTCGCAGGATTAAGCTAGTGGTTTTTTTTTTTTTATTATTTAGATACAAGTTATAGCCCTTGACTGCAATCTCACCTGGTGGTAAGTGATGAAGCAGTCTAAGATGATAGCGGACTAACCTGGAAGGGGTATGGCAGTTTTTAATAAACCCATGCCCCTTTGGTTTCTACACAGCATCGTACCGGAACGCTAAATCGCTTGGCGGCACGGCTTTGCCGGTAGGGTGGTAACCAGCCACGGCCGAAGTCTCCCACCAGACCAGACCAGAAATTAAGAAATTATAAAATTCCAAACCCCTGCCAGGAATCGAACCCGGGACCTCCCACTATTAAGACCACAGCGCTCACCACTGCGCCAGGGAGGTCGTCAAAATTTTAAAAATATATAAAACTGAATGAAGTTTTTAAATGCAAATCGACTCGGTTATGTGTCGTGTGTACACAAGTGATATTTAATTGCTTAAAACGTGCGTGTTCGAGATCAAATCCCCGACCCGGCTATCATTGCTTCTATAGTATACACAAAACCTGAAGGTAGTTTTTTCAGAATCAGTAACAGAATCAATTGTAATCATTTATACTAGGGGTATATATTTTGACCAAAAAATACTTTAAAATCCTGTAAGTTTGAACACGTAGTTGATTTGAGACGCGCGAGCGGGAGCGCGCACGATCGACGCCAGCCGTCCCGTTCGCTCACAGCCGCTCGCTTGAGGTGACCATGTTGTTTGAGGACAACGACTCAACACAACAAGCTTATAACTTCGTAAATTTTCATTAAATATTTTTGAATTTTTGTATATAATATATCTATATCTATAATATATAAAATTGAATCGCTAAATGTGTTGCTGATCGCAAATCTCGAGAACAGCTGAACCGATTTTGCTAATTCTTTTTTTATAATATTCCTTGAAGTACGGGCATGGTTCTTATGCAGAGAAAAATTTAAAAAAATCCTGAAAAATAATTCTAGGCGGTACGAAGTTCGCCGGGGCAGCTAGTTCTTTATATATTCGACCCGTGTTCCAGTTTTTGCGTGAACTAAAACTAACGTTGTATAGTATAAATATAGTATAGTATATAATATAATATAATATAGTATGAATGAGGTCGATGAACTTTGTCAGCCCTAGCACAGACTACGGTCTATTTGGGCTGCAAACTGCCAACACCAGTCTCGGCTTTTTATCTAGTGCTTTGGTCTATAAGTGTGGTGTAAATTATTCACTTTTCGTTTTGTCTAAATAAAAATAAAAATAGTACAATACAATAGTTGAGTTACCAGTAGTCACACCCATTACTTACAATCAGATGTACGACGTAGGTTAACTTGTGCAGTGTAATTTAATGTTGAGCGATATATTCAGCCGGGAACGTGGTCTGCTATGCAGTGGCGTGCAACTCATAGAGGCATAAAAGCGCTGCTTACCCAAGAAATAGTTAACTCAGTTGAAATTGCTCAGTGCTCATTATTCTTTGACTTGCTTATCTAACTACTGCTTACCCTGGCTTTAAACCCTATGCACGCTACTGCTTATACCCAAACTTATATACCTAGATAACTTACAAAATTTTATGACCTAGAATCTAGAATCAACGAGTTCCCGCGGGATTAATAAAACCTATATCCATGCGGACGAAGTCGCGGGTATCATCTAAATTCTAGTATCTACTCTGTTAGTACCTAAGATTTACTTAATTTTTATGTACCTACCAGTGGCGTGCAGCTCATAGAAGCATAAACGCACTGCTTACCCTCATTGTAAGAAATCAATGCTTACTTTTTCATTATAACCTGCCGTAAAACAAGTTCATACCTAAATGCATACCCTGGCTTGAACTCCTGTGCACGCCACTGCTGCTATGCTAACGTTTACGTAGTAGGTCATTTGTTGTATGTATTACATACAAAGTTACAAGCATACGTGGCGTAGATACCAGAGAGAATACCCATAACAAGAAGCTGTGATAGTCTAGTGGATAGGACGTCCGCCTTCTAATCGGAGGTCGGGGGTTCCATCGCGGGCACGCACCTCTAACTTTTGGGAGTTATGTGCGTTTTAATTAATTAAATATCACTTGCTTTAACGATGAAGGAACCCATCGTGAGGAAACCTGCATGCCTGAGAGTTCTCCATATTGTTCTCAAAGGTGTGTGAAGTCTACCAATCCGCACATGGCCAGCGTGGTAGACTATGGCCAAAACCCTTCTCACTCTGACAGGAGACCCGTGCTCTGTAGTGAGCCGGCGATGGGTTGATCATGATGTTGATGACGCTTTCCAGCACCTTAGGTCGCATTATTTTATAACCTTTTATAACAAAATCCCGCAAACTTGCCTTTATACCTACAAGTTTAAAAAATATTTTAAAGTATGCTCCTGATAAAAGCATATTACACAATTGAAGATTATGTAAATGATAAAAGAGCGTGGATTTGACTTGCAGCTCGTTCCAGCAACGCGCTTTTCTTATACCTACATGGCATAATATTGTATATCAAATCTTTGAAAGAGCAACCGCCGAGTTTCTTGCTGATTGGTTCACCGCAAATCGGTTTACCGTTCCGGTTCGATGCCACGTAGAAAGCAAGCTCCATGTTAGCCCCCTTCCATCTACAGACTGCAATCACTTACCACCAGGCGAGACCGCAGTTAAGGGTTAACTTTTATCGGAATAAAAAATATTGCCGCTTGTTTCATGTGAGCAGGTCATGTTCGCTCGTGGATTCATGATTCTCGCTTAATTATCGCTCGCGCGAATATTTAGCGCGCGCTGTGTAATTGGGTGCAGAACTGTCATCGCTGGTTGTTATGATTCCAACGAAGATTTTTTTTTTTTTTAATTCAGATACAAGTTAGCCCTTGACTGCAATCTCACCTGGTGGTAAGTGATGATGCAGTCTAAGATGATAGCGGGCTAACCTGGAAGGGGTATGGCAGTTTTTGTTAAACCCATACCCCTTTGGTTTCTACACGGCATCGTACCGGAACGCTAAATCGCTTGGCGGCACGGCTTTGCCGGTAGGGTGGTAACTAGCCACGGCCGAAGCCTCCCACCAGACCAGACCAGAAATTTAGAAATTATAAAATTCCAAACCCCTGCCAGGAATCGAACCCGGGACCTCCCACTATTAAGACCACAGCGCTTACCACTGCGCCAGGGAGGTCGTCAAAATTCATGAAGATTGATGTTTGGGAATCAATTACGAAGCTTAATTAAAGCTACGGACGTCCGAAAATACACTTAGAGCGGGGGCACACGATGCGTTGCGTGCGTCGTCTTACATAGAAATATCTGATAGACAAACAGACAGACGGACAGACCGACAACAAAGTGATCCTACAAGGGTTCCGTTTTTCCTTTTGAGGGACGGAACCCTAAAAATTAAATAAACACACGAAAAAAGAGTTCAAACGCTCAATAAAAGATCCGTAATCGTTAGCAGCCACGCCGAGCTATAAAACTTTCCAAAGCCACTTAAAAAGTTCTGTACGTACTTAAAATTTGAGCATGCACTCTAGTATTGCTCGCGTTGGGCTCAAATTGGGTGAATTTCGTGCAAAACTGAACGAGTTTGCAATTATTTTCAAATTGATTGATGAAAACTCAAATTTTATTAATGTTTTGGACTAAGAGACAGTGCGTGCCAGACCTTCGTTATTTAATTAAGCTAAAAGTTCATTTGCGTTACAGTTCCTGTAAAGTTTAAAAGTTTAAATTTCTATTGCCTTTACGCTATAACAAAAAACAATATTTTTTTTAAGAGGCTGCCATGAAAATAAAATATTCTTAACACTTGAACATAAAGTTTAATAACCATTCTGAATATTAATCTAAATTAATTAATCTTTAATTTTTAATCTTTAATTAATCAGTACTCTTATTATAAATGCGAAAGTGTGTTTGTTTGTTGGTTTGTTGGTTTATTGGTTTGTTGGTTTGTTGGTTTGTCCTTCAATCACGTCGCAACGGTGCAACTGATTGACGTGATTTTTTGCATGGGTATAGGTAGAGAGGAGACTGGAGAGTGACAGGCTCTTTTTATCCCGGAAAATTAAAGATTTCCCACGGGATTTTTAAAAACCTAATTCCCCGCGGACGAAGTCGCGGGCATCAGCTAGTCCAAATATATAAACGGATTGACTGACTGACTGATCTATCAACGGACAGCTCAAACTACTGGATGGATCGCGCTGAAATTTGGCAAGCAGATAGCTATTATGACGTCCGCTAAGAAACGATTTAACGATTCGACCCGTAAGGGGGTGAAATAGGGGTTTGAAATTTGTGTAGTCCACGCGGACGAAGTCGCGAGCATAAGTTAATACTATGTAATATATCGCTGTAGGTGCTTACCACATTCATAACCACAATCTCCTCTTCAAGCAATACGGCACAATCATAAACCATTTTCGCGATCTTATTTCAGCTCCAACCTCAGAAACTCCAATTTCCTCGACACCATCTGGCACATAAGAGCAAAATTCCCAGCGTGGCTCATTTTAACTCTCGTGTATCTGAGGTTTCTGGGTAATGTATTAAAAAGCTTAAATTTTAACATATGACACTCTTCGAGTCTGTTTGTCGTTTACTAGACACTTTACAGGATTTAGAATACATATTGAAAATCTCATGGAAACTTTTTGATTTTTTGGGATAAAAATAGCTGTGATAACTGTACCTGTCTCTCTCCAGATTTTTAACTATTTATATATGCATGACAGACGAGCAGACAAATAGCCGGACGGACAGCGAGCTCTTAGTAATAGGTTCCCGTTTTATCATTTGGGTACCGAATCCTAAAAATCATGATTTTTACTATAACCTACTACTGTAGTTGTTGAAGAACATACCAATAAACAAATAATTTCGTATCATCATCATCATCATCATCATGATAAACCCATCGCCAGCTCACTACAGAGCACGGGTCTCCTGTCAGAGTGAGAAGCGTTTTGGCAATAGTACACCGCACTGGCCAACTATCTATTAGTTATAGTATAACTAATAGATAGTCTTATAAATAGACTGCCAAAATCATAACCCTTCCTTTTGCCTTTGCCATAGTCGGGTAAAAAGTTAGTTTTTTGCATAATAAATTATCCTTAAATACCGAAATCATGGACCGGAATACATTCAGATCAAAAACATCAAAGCCTAATTTGAACAAACTCACATTTATGTATTCATTTACATTTCCTAATAAATATATTGTTGGTTAAAGCTCCGATTAGATTCATGTAATGAAATACACAAAGCATTTGGTAAACAATAATGAATGGAATATATTTTATTATTCACGCGACTGATGAATTTTTAATGGCGTCATAGCATGGGAGCAAGTCGAAAATTTTGAATAGCTGATAGCTATAATCCTTAACTAAGTAAGTAAATAAGAAACTAAGTTAAGGTTAAAAATACCTACAATAATAGAACACGGACAAGGTATGCGGATGAAGTCGCGAGCTTCAGCTAGTTACCCGTAAAGCGTATACAGCAAATCATCTAACTTAATTTGATTTTTAAAAAATCATAATCCGTGAACCCTCGGCTTTTTGATTGGCTTGACGGTCCATTTTATCAGTAAAACAACAGTTACATTGATAAAACAAAACTATTTAGAGAATTGAAAATAAGCAGAAGAAGTCCTTTGGAAGCATAAGAACAACGAAGAAGAACGAATAATAAGCAGTCAAGCACCTCTTGAAAATCTCCTGCATGCTCCCGGACTATTTTTCAAACAAATCACAAATATGTCTGTCGTTCATTGTTTGATAAATGTCACCAAGCCATGTGACGCATTTGGGAACCACAATGGAACCATTACAAATTAGTAATATTCGAAACATCTGTATATATAAAATTCAAAGTCCTGACTGACTGACTGACATATATATCAACGCACAGCCTAAACCGCTGGTTCTAGAGACATGAAATTTGGAGGGTGTGTTCTTTGTAAAGAGCAGGTATCCACTAAGAAAGGATTTTTTGAAATTCCACCCCTAAGTGGGTTAAATGGGGGATGGAAGTTTGTATGAAAGTCCGTCATTTTTGAAGTTATTTGCATGAAAATTGGTATTTGGGTTTTCGGTCACAAATGAAGAAATATGTATTTCAGGATTTTTGGAAATTCAACCCCCCCTCGATTTTCTAAATTACACCCGAGCGAAGCCGGGGCGGGTCAGCTAGTTGATAATAATTTTATTAGTGCGAGTTTAGAGCTTAGCTATAGTAGGTATACCTACCTACATAAAAACCGGCCAAGGGCGAGTTAGACTCGCACACCGAGGGTTCCGTGCTACAGTCGTATTTTTTCGACATTTTGCACGATAAATCTATTAGGCGTAAAAATAAATAAAAATCTGTTTTAGAATGTACAGCACTTTCATAATGACACCCCCGTTTAAAAGTTTAAAATATTAATAAACTGACTAATAAATCAACGTATCTATAGCTCAAATCGATTGATTTTAAAACTTTTGGTTATAATATTAAGGAGGTACAATCAAAAGTAGAATGAATAGGCACCTTCTACGGAGGCGCGCTCCATCATAAGCTGCATCACCATCTACCAAGTGTAGTCGAGATGACAATCGGGATATGAGGCGGGCGGGACCCGGGTTAGGGCGGGGGCTGTGCAAGTATGCGGGGAGTTCCCTCCCCGATTGTCACTTGGTGTGATTGCAGTCAATCTTTCTAGATATACAATGAACCAAAAGCTTAATTTGCTGTAATATACTGAAACAGGTCGAATCTGTATGATTTAAACACACAAATCCTAAAACACACTCGACGCACGTTTCGCCCCGACACCGGAGCATCCTCAGGAGATGTAGACCTTACAACGCACAATTGCAAATTGTGTTCTAAGATTTGTGTGTTTAAATCATACAGATTCGACCTGTTTCAGCGGATTACAGCAAATTAAGCTTTTGGTTCATTGTATATCATGGACTTCCGCAAAATAACGCCTGCTTCTATACAAATCTTTCTAGAACTACTGTAATATAAATTAGACAATTATTGGCTGTCATTATCACTGCATACAGTCATAATCATTGATGTTGGAATCCCATATTCAAATAGTTAGTATTCAAACGACGTGCACAAATGACACGGTCATTTGTAAAGCAAACTGTGTCACGCGGTGCAGCTGTTTACGTTATGACCCAATTGTCATTGAGTCACGTTCCGTACGGAGTCACACTTCAGTAATTGTCCTTTGAAGCACTTAGGCACGGTAATGTTATCTATGCAGTATTCCAACTTCATACAAACGGGCGAAACGCGAGCTATACCTACGCGCCTCAATCTCGCGGTGCGCTCGCAGTGCAGCCAGTCGCGACTGTGCCGCAGTGACGAACGGACGGTGTTTTGTTTTTTTAATAACCGCGCGATTTTTTCACGAAAAATAAGTTCAAGTACATATTTAATATGACAAGTACATATTTAAACACAAAGTAGGCAAATGTAATTAAAATGCCGGAGGCGGGCAGCCCTATCGCATGTTATCGTACCGCGCTGTTGTAGGTATTTATTTCAAAGATTCGGCCGAGTTACAATACTGTATAGATAACATTACCGTGACTTAGGTGCTTGTACTAAATCGTTGTTAGTATTATCAGCATAAAGTACCTACACTTATCTCTTCGCTACTTCATTCTGTTCATATGTTTGTATTAAAAAACGTGTACAATTATTTCGAACAAAACTTTCGCATTGAAAGTCAAACTTGAACGCAGTTCTAATGTTGATAAAAATTAACTTACGGCCGAAATCAATAAACAACTTAGCAACGAAGTTATTTGTCAATAACTGTATGATATTTTTGGACAGTTAATAAAGTTGCTAAGTAACTCATGGACAGATTACCTACGGATAGATTGATTTTAGCTTGAAGACCAAAGTCTTCGAACAGCGCGTGTTGCCAGTGATGACATATGGATCAGAGACATGGTCGCTAACTATGGGCCTCATAAGAAAGCTCAGAGTCACTCAGCGGACGATGGAGAGAGCTATGCTTGGAGTTTCTCTACGTGATCAAATCAAAAATGAGGATATCCGTAGGAGAACTAGAGTAACCGATATAGCTCAGCGGATTGCGAAGCTGAAGTGGCAATGAGCAGGGCACATAGTTCATAAAACCGATAGACGTTGGGGTCCCAAGGTGCTGGAATGGCGACCTCGCACCGGAAGACGCATCGTTGGAAGACCCCCATTAGGTGGACGGACGACATCAGACGAGTCGCCGGGAGCCGCTGGATCCAGGCGGCGCAAGACCGTGGCGTGTGGAAGTCCCTACAAGAGACCTATGTCTAGCAGTGGCGTCTATCGGTTGATGATGATGATTACTGTACTCAAGATACGGTTCGGTCATAATTTCCAAAATTTCTTCACTAAAAATTACGAATTCGCACAGCGTTGAATCGGGGCAATAAATTAAAATTTACTAAAATGTTCAAACGAGCAATAAAAACTCCATAAAGGCGAGGATCATAAAAACTTCAGCGACTCACTTAAAAAAGTTTTAAACGTACTTTGAAAGCGTACTAAATGACATGCACTTTCTGCACGTTTCAGTCGTGGTTCGGAAAGAGGGAATATTAAATTTATCGTTCCGAAATAATGACAAATTGACCTGTTTGCTCACGAACGATAATGCATAACCGTTAATTATTTGTCTATCTTCTATACATATATAAAAGGAAAAGCTGACTGACTGACTGACTGATCTATCAACGCACAGCTCAAACTACTGGACGGATCGGGCTGAAATTTGGCATGTAAATAGATAGCTATTATGACGTAGACATTCTATAAGAAAGAGCTTTTTTAAATTCAACCCCTAAGGGGAAAAAACTATTTTACCCCCTTGGGGTTGAACTCAAACCCAATAAGCTAGTATACCTATTTAAAAGGAAAAGCTGTTTGACTGACTGACTGATCTATCTACGAACTGCTGTAACAACTGGACGGATCAGGCTGAATTTGGCCTGCAAAGTGCAAATAGCTATTATGACGTGCATCCGCTGTGAAAGGATTTTTGAAAATTCAAACCTTAACAGCGATTACGCACTCATCCGATCTGAGTCCGTGAAAATACGTTCCTTTTGTTTTGTATGGGAGCTTATGACATATTATGTCGTAGAACTCGTAGATAATCGCTGGTATTCTCACGGATGACGGATATAACTCGGATGACGGAAATGCAGTGCTACCATAGTAATAGTTTTATAACAACTTCGGAACGTATTTTCACGGACTCGGATCGGTTGAGTGCATAACCGCCGTAGGGGGTAAAATAGAAATTTGAAATGTAGGTACGTACTTAGTCCACGCGGGGGAAGTCAGTTGCACATAAAAATAGAATAAAACATACAAGTTTGTTGTATCATGAAAATAACTTTGAATACAAAGCTTGCTAGGCATTCTAATGAGTTGTATTGTATTGTATATTTTCTAATGTAATTAAGCCGCTGCGACTACAATGACATTATATTGTTCGGTCGTCGAGGGGGTCGGTAATGGGTCAGGAATCCGCTCGCGGCGTGACCCCTCGACATTAATAAGGTCATCATGTAGAGTAGTACTACGGCCTAACTAGACCTACGCATTCATGAAACTGCGAAAAAACGTGCTAGTTATTATAAGTAGATAATATCTTTAATGCACTTTTTAGGAATCCGTACCTCAAAAGGAAAAAAGGAACCCTTATAGGATCACTTTGCTGTCTGTATGTCTGTCTGTCCGTCGTGTCTGTCAAGAAACCTATAGGGTCCCGTTGACCTAGAATCATAAAATTTGGTAGACAGGTAGGTCTTATAGCACAAATACCTAAAGGAATAGGTAAATCCGAAAACCGTGAATTTGTGGTTACATCACAAAAAAAATGAAAATGACGTGTTACACGAAATTCGTGAACACATTAATATATTATTTTATTATATTATGTATATAGCTGTTCGTGCTGATTCACTGATTCACTGACTGACTCACTCATTGATCACCTCTCCTGAACAATTTTGTATGATTTTTTTTTTGACTTTGGCTTCGTATAGAAGACAAAAATTCATTCGGAGGAAAAATAAGGTGAAAGCTGATGATTGAGGATTTCGGAGACGGGTGAAGAGCACGCTTAAGATATTAAAGATAAGTGGGGGGTGCTTGAGCAAATGTCACTCGAAACGTCATCCATTTGCCAGTGAGCTGAAAAAAAAATCAAAATGGCGGAATTACTTTTTCCATAGAAATGTATGGCGAACAAAGTCCACATTTTGAAAAACCAACGTGGCATGCTCGCGGACCACTTCAGTGGTCAGCGCAATACAGCGCCATGATGGGGTGTCATTATCTTGCAGTGTTGCACATCAAAATGTTAATAAAATATCTTGTACGATAGTACGGAACCCTTCGTGTGCGAGTCCGACTCGCAATTGACTCGCTTCTAAGGATTCATCCGCATGGATTTAGTTTTTCTAATAGCCCCGTGAGAACTCTTTGATTTCCGATTGAAAGACAAACCAAAAAACCGGCCAAGTGCGAGTTAGGCTCGCGCACTGAGGGTTCCGTAATACAGTCGTATTTTTTCGACATTTTGCACGATTCAAAAACTATGATGGATAAAATAAACAAAAAATTGTTTTAGAATGCACAGGTGAAGCCCTTTCATATGATATCTCACTTGATATAGTTATCTTACTTCGAAATATGAAAATACTAATTATTCCCCCTTAATACCAGCTATTAGACCCACCTACCTACCAAATCTCATGATTCTAGGTCAACGGAAAGTACCCTGAAGGTTTCTTGACAGACAGACAGACAGACAACAAAGTGATCCTATAAGGGTTCCGTTTTTCCTTTTGAGGTACGGAACCCTAAAAATGTACAGTGTGCTACTTTGAATAAAATATTTTGACTTTGAATTTGTGTGTGTGAGCCTTTAGAATGATCGTAGCAGGCGGTCGGTAGTGGGCTACACTGGACATATTACAGTACCCGTAGTATAAGATTTTACGTCACACCAAACGTTGCTAGAATTCGAGAGTCGAAACACTTCTGCGTTATAGTAAACTGGATCTTAACTGCCTTGTTTTAAAGCTCAAGTTTGTCTACACATTTACAGCCAGCGCTCCAAGCGGAAACCTTGCGAAATTAAAATCAGTGGCATTGAATTTTTGACTTCAATTCAAGGCTCTTTAGGTCCATTTTACTTTGATGTTATTGTGTTTCGATTCTCGAATTCTAGCAACGTTTGGTGAGACGTAAAATCTTATACTACGGATACAGATTAGATGCTACAGACACACCGCAACATTAGTTAGCCTGACCGCCTTCCAATGAGATGTATAGCTTAACATCCGATTAGGTAGTGTGCATCTGTGCTCTCGTGGTAATAGCTTTATCTAAATAACTATAAACAGTCACATTGTGATCATCATCATCATCAACCGATAGACGTCCACGGCCGGACATAGGTTTCTTGTAGGGACTTCCATACGCCACGGTCTTGCGCCGCCTGAATCCAGCGGCTCCCTGCGACTCGTCTAAATGTCGTTCGCCAACTTAGTTAGGGCTCTTCCAACGCTGCGTCTTCCGGTGCGAGGTCGTCATTCCAGCACCTTGGGACCCCAACTTGGATCGCCCGAAAATAAAAACCATCAGCAAAAAAAATATTTTTAGAATAATTTTAATATTTTTATTGAATAATTTATTAACCTAGCAGTAATAGTAAAATTTATTATTAAATACAATTTGTTACTTTTTTTTTATATGTATACCTATTCAACAAAGCAACAAGCAAACAGACTTTCGCATTTATCAGAGATTTTTAATATTAATTATTTTAACATTAAACATTCAAAATGTTAAACTTAAAATGTTTGTGTGCCATAAAACTAAAAAAAACGTCCAATCTCGAACGGAAGTTTAAGGAAAAAGTACAAATTATTGCCATTGCAACTCATGTTTACTCAAAAACATTTCTATAAAACTGTTTTATAGGTGACCAGTCAACGTGCGTGTTGATTTATACTTGAAGAAGGGTTCCGTACTTAAACAAATGAATAAAACTTCTTGCAGTAAACAAAGTCATGAAGAGAGTCTTGGACTGTACCTAGTATTAAAATGATGTGGTGTTTTGTATAGCTGTTAATTAAAAATAAAAGATTTTTCGTTACTTTTAACATAATCAATTATTAACGTCACCGCTGTACGGAAGGCGATTAATGAAGTCACAAAGGGTGAACGACAAATATTTTTTAATTTTTTTTAACATAAAAAATATTTTGTCGCAGAAATTACTCTTTTTAGGGTTCCGTACCTCAAAAGGAAAAACGGAACCCTTATAGGATCACTTTGTTGTCTGTCTGTCAAGAAACCTACAGGGTACTTTCCGTTGACCTAGAATCATGAAATTTGGCAGGTAGGTAGATCTTATAGCTGACATTTGGGGAAAAATCTGAAAACCGTGAATTTAGGGTTAGATCACACAAAAAAAATTAAATTGTGGTCATGAACTAATAATTAGTATTTTCAGTTTTCGAAGTGAGTGACTATATCAAGTGACGTATCATATGAAAGGTCTTCACCTGTACATTCTTAAACAGATTTTTATTTATTTTTAAGCATCATAGTTTTTGAATTATCGTGCAAAATGTCGAAAAAATACGACTGTAGTACGGAACCCTCATTGCGCGAGCCTGACTCGCACTTGGCCGGTTTTTTTATGTCAAAGTTATTTTAGATAAGTTATTTCTCGTCAAAGAGCTGCATTGTAATAATATGAGCATTTGAAAGTAGTTTTGATAGATGCAAAGTGTCGCTACTAGATGGCATTAACAGTCGCTTCAGTACTGAGTGAACATACATATCATAGGTTACGTCACTGGCAGTTAGCGAACGGTGGCCTAGCGGTCAAGGCGTCGGGCGCGAACCCAAAAGACATAGGGTCGAATCCTGCCGGTCCGCAAATTTTAATATAATGTGTTTAAAATTATGTAGACTTGACTACTATAAAGGGATTACTTATTTGACTATAGAACCCTATAAAAAAGTATACTTTCGAAATGTTTAGGAATCACGAAAAGTAATGGTAATGCATTTTGATTTAGTGTAATGTTTTATTGTAACGTAAGAGTGGAATTTTTATGAATTATTCGCATGGTGTTGTGACATTTATTAAAGCAGGCTTTATTTATGTACTCACGACTTTAATATTTATGAGACCAGTAACGCTTAGTACGAGATTTTATGTCTCGCCAACGTTGATAGTATTTGAGAGTCGAAACACAGTAACATTAAAGTCTTCTTCGTCTTCTTCTCGAGTCGACGGTCACCTTTAAGAGCCTCAATAGCTCAACCGGTATAGGAGTGGACTGAAAACCGAAAGGTCGACGGTTCAAACCCCGCCCGTTGCACTATTGTCGTACCTACTCCTGGCACAAGCCTGACGCTTAATTGGAGAGGAAAGGGGAATATTAGTCATTTAACATGGCTAATATTCTAAAAAAAAAAAAACGCTCAAAAAGCCGCAACCGCAATAGCTCGGTCTTAAAGGTAGCCGTCGTAGTGAAAAGATTATTCAGCCTACTGATTTTGTTCATGTTGTAGTTGCTTCCAGGGACGCCGGGTGCTTGTGATCGGTATACAACGAAGCACCACGCGGGGCTCTATCCATGTCCCACGTCAAAGTAAAATGGATCGTAAGAGCCTTGAATAGAAGTCGAAAATTCAATACCACTGATTTTAATCTCGCAACGTTATCGCTTTCAGCGCTGGCTGTAGATGTGTATACAAACTTGAGCTTTAAAACAAGGCCATTAAGATCCAGTTTACTATAACGCTGAAGTGTTTCGACACTCGAATACTATCAACGTTGGTGAGACATAATATCTCGTGCTAAGCCTACTGTAATGGCGTAGTAGTTAACGTTATTTGACGAGCCTTTTTTGCATACTACATAGTTCGCATAACCACCTCATAAGCATTATGTAGTCCGTTTTTAGGGTTCCGTAACATCTTGAGAAATAAATTAAAGATCACTCGCTTTAACGGTGAAGGAAAACATCGTGAGGAAACCTGCATGGCTGAGAGTTCTCCATGTTCTCAAAGTTGTGTGAAATCTGCCATTCCGCAATGGGCCAGAGTGGCAGACTATAACATAGGTCATCATCATCATCAACCGATAGACGTCCATTGCTGGACATAGGTCTATTGTAGGGACTTGCACGCGCCACGGTCTTGCGCCTCCTGAATCCAGCGGCTCCCTGCAACTCGTCTGATGTCCTCCGTCCACCTAGTGGGGGGTCTTCCAACGCTGCGTCTTCCGGTGCGAGGTCGCCATTCCAGAACCTTGGGACCCCAACGTCTATCGGTTGTACGAACTATGTGCCCTGCCCAGTGCCACTTCAGCTTCGCAACCCGTTGAGCTATGTCGGTTACTCTAGTTCTCCTACGGATCTCCTCATTCCTGATTTGATCACGTAGAGAAACTCCAACCATAGCTCTCTCCATCGTCCGCTGAGTGACTCTGAGCTTTCTTATAAGGCCCATAGTTAGCGACCATGTCTCAGATCCATATGTTATCACTGGCAACACGCACTGTTCGTACCTATTATAACTGCTGTAAAGTTAAATAATATTATTATTTAACTTTACAGCAGTTATAATAGGTTTATGGACTCGTTTTCGACTGAACTATTCAACTAGGGTCTCGCCAGTTGTAGGGTGTAGCATAATTTGCGAACTTCATTATCTCGTCTAAACCATATAATACCCACATTTACACGGCCCACAATTAGAGGGCCTCACCGACCGCCCGAGGCCCGAGTGGCGGCCCGTTGCTATAAATCACGGCTTTGGATTAAAAACACACTTGCGACTTTTTGTTGTGATACATATTTTGTACAATGAACCAAAAGCTTAATTTGATATAATCTGCTGAAACAGATCAAATCTATACGGTGCAACACGCAGCATGCGACATGCACCGCCCGCCCTCCCACTGGTATACCTTACAATCCACAATTGCAAAGCCAAAATTGTAAATTGGAGGTGTACACCTCCTGAGGATGCTCCGGTGTTAGGGCGAAACGTCGAGTGTGTTTTGGGATTTGTGCGGTGCTGCGTATTGCTTGACCGGTAGCTAGTTTTTACTGCATGTTTAGCAGTGGGAGGACGGGCGGTGCATGTCGCATGCTGCATGTTAAAATTACAAGTTAAAATTAATTACTTAATCATTTCATACTATTCGGATCAGCACCTATCGTTTCAGCACTTATGTCACATATTATATTGCACTTATTGTTTTTACAATCATCAT
Source organism: Maniola hyperantus (assembly GCF_902806685.2). Taxonomy (NCBI): domain Eukaryota; kingdom Metazoa; phylum Arthropoda; class Insecta; order Lepidoptera; family Nymphalidae; genus Maniola; species Maniola hyperantus. The sequence continues at coordinate 12,279,630 of NC_048555.1, forward strand.
TTATAATAATTCCGTTATACCTCTTCTCATATTTATTTTATTTATTTTTTTATTTTTTTATGTACGGTCTTAGTTTTCTTATATTGTTTGTCTTTTTTTTTTTTTTTAGTTACTTGTTCAAACCTTAGTTTAGTTGTTTGCGTATTTTATTTTTATAATATACTGTACTAGGTAAATCGTCCGTGACTTCACTTGTTAAGGCTCCCACTGAAAACCAGCGCTGCAGCTTGCTGCAGCATGATGCTGAGTGGGAGACCTATATTTGCTCACACGTACTTGTATATATATAGGTATTATTTTTTATTATTATATTTTTTTGTTATTAGTTTAATTATGTAGATTAACTTAATTAGCTTTTAAGTTTTATTGTAGTAGGTATTGTGATCAAATAAAAGTTTTCTTTCTTTCTTTCTTTCTTTCTTTCATGTTGCACCATACAGATTTGATCTGTTTCAGCGGATTATAGCAAATTAAGCTTTTGATTCACTGTATATCATGGATTTCCGCAAAGTAACACCTGCTTTCTACCATCGTACCGCAAGGCGTCGTCAAGGTCTTCATCCGTACGTAGTTGAAATTCCACGGACTCGTACGAAGCGATTTGTAATCGTTTCTAATCCGAACCGATACGATATGGAACGCCCTTCCAGCATCATTTTCCCCCTACACTTGTTGGTAGTGGGTATTTTTAGGTCAGGAGTTATTAGGCATCTTCTAGGCAAGCGCGCTCCATCTCAAAACGGATGATAGGATTTTTATGTGAAGCGACACGACATGTCATATTTTTATGTGAAGCGACACACATTTGTAATACATAATAGAATAGAATAGTAGAGGACTTTGTAATTTTTTAAATTGATTTAATTAATTATTTAAGTATAATTGCTATTATTTAATTGATGAATTGTATTATTCTTAGGTTAATTGGATTTTGTTGTTGTTAATACATGAATTTTAATAATGTAAAATTAGAATAATAAGTTATTAAACGACGAACATAAAAATAAATAATATCGGTCTCCCTAACTAAGGTCTAAGGACCAAATTGCGACACCCAAACTGGGTATCCATAATACTTTGTACATACTTAATATGATTTAGTTTATGGAAATGCAATAAATGAAAATTGAAATTGAAATATTATGCATGCCACTCCATGGTAGATTGTAGCTACTATACCCAGAAACATAACATCTATTGTACCTACCTCAATCTATGCAAATAAATAAATGATTAAATTAAACGATTAAATGTCGCTAGTGTGCCCGCACTCTAACAGACAATATCTCGTATGTATGTAAATTGTAAAGACCATGTCTAACTTCATGCAGGGACCGTTATCTGCAAATTAAATTTGAATTAAAACTTTTGTGGATCGAATAACTAAAATTTTACCTTTACCCTAACGCACTGAACGAAACAAAATAGAGACAGAATTTTAGATACGGTTACCCCACAGATCATTTTACCCGGATTAGCGGTTTTGTTTGTGGATTTCTTCTCAGACAGACCACCTAACAGACAGACAGACGCCTAAGAGCTAGTGTACCACGGTGCGTAAATCCATACTATCCATACTTCCATACTAATATTATAAATGCGAAAGTGTGTCTTTCTGTATGTCTGTCTATCTGTCTGTCTGCCTGGCCCAACAGTTCAACCGATTTTGATGAAATTTGGTACAGAGTTAGCTTACATCCCAGGGAAGGAAATTAGGACTTATTAAAGGACTTTTATAGGCACCAGGTGCTTTATAAAGGCTTCCTTACAATTACTTTTCTTATCATAATGTCTTCAGTACCCTTATTAAAAATGCGAAAGTGTGTTTGTTTGTTGGTTTTGTTGGGTTGTCCTTCAATCACGTCGCAACGGTGCAACGGATTGCCGTGATTTTTTGCATGTGATAAAGACCTGGAGAGTGGCATAGACTTTTTATCCCGGAAGATTAAAGAGTTCCCACGGGATTTTTAAAAAACCTAAATCCACGCGGACGAAGTCGCGGGCATCAGCTAGTTTGAATATAAATCTATGAAAATCCGGTGCGGAATTAATTCCGCAGTGCTCACTCTTCTATATAGTTCTATAGTTCATAGATTTTGTTAACTATAGAAGTATAAAAAAACGTACGGAACTCTACCGTGGTACGCGCTAGCTCGTATAGCCGGCCACCCCCGATCGCCAAGCTTAGGCAGTTGCTTAGCATAAAAGTTGGCCCACGCCCGTTAGGTACCCTCATTGTGCAATCATCAAAAAATGTGCAAAACCAAAAAAAATCTTCCTGTATGTACTGGCAAATGGCAGTTTTTATTAAACCCATACGCCTTTGGTTTCTAGGTACACGGCATCGTACCGGAACGCTAAATCGCTTGGCGGCACGGCTTTGCCGTAGGGTGCCTACTGCCTACAATCAAAAGCGATATTATTGCTCTTATAATGTGAATGGGCCCTAAGTATTTAAAGTCCCAAGGGCTTTTCTCTACAGTGGGACATGATTGTATTTGAATTTTAGTTGAATATTGTATTAATTCCCATATTGTGGTAGTTAGCATGTAAAACTCACGCGGGTGGTGGGTTTGTGCGTAGCCGCCATGCGGTTATATAGGCTGTGGTACAAACCACAGGAAATCATGGATTCGTCCACACTTTCATACTAATATTAAAAAATGTTAAGACGTGTCGGTCTCCTATTCAGGGGGCCCCACGGGTACGCACCTCTAACTTTTACGAGACATATACGTTTCACTTGGCCAGCGTTCATTTTCAATTTTCGAAGTTGGATAATTATATTAAGTGGGGTATCATAATATGAAAGGCCCTCATTTGTGCATTCTAAAACAGATTTTTATTTATTTTTATGCATGTTTTAGAATTATCGTGCAAAATGTCGAATAATAAAATATAAAAAATTATAATTTTATTATTTATAATTATTTTCTTAATTTTAATTAATTCTTAATTAAATTATAATTAAGAAAAAATACGACTGTTGTAAGAAAACCCTCGTTGCGCGAGCCTGACTCGCACTTGACCGGTTTTTAGGGTTCCGTACCTCAAAAGGAAAAACGGAACCCTTATAGGATCACTTTGTTGTCTGTCTGTCTGTCTATCTGTCTGTCCGTCTGTCAAGAAACCTACAGAGTACTTCCCGTTGACCTAGAATCATGAAATTTGGCAGGTAGGTAGATCTTGTAGCTGACATTTGGGGAAAAATCTGAAAACCGTGAATTTAGGGTTAGATCACACAAAAAAAATTAAATTGTGGTCATGAACTAATAATTAGTATTTTCAACTTTCGAAGTGAGTGACTATATATATATAGAGGGGTATCATATGAAAGGTCTTCACCTGTACATTCTAAAACAGATTTTTATTTATTTTTATGCATCATAGTTTCTGAATTATCGTGCAAAATGTCAAAAAAATACGACTGTTGTGACCGGTTTTTTAAAAAACGCGTGACGCCTTAATTTTCACCACAGACAATTTCTCAAAAGTTCGTTCCCTGTCTGGGAAACTTGTTGCTTTGAGAGAATTTTCTGCAAGATCCGTGGGTCTCCTCAAACAAGGCAGTTTCATGGTTTACAAACTTCAAAATTGAATCCCGGTGCTCGCCCAAACTTTGACCATCAACTTGCCAAAAATGGGATGGACTTTTATAGGCACCAGGTGGTTTATATAAAGGCTTCCTTACAATTACTTTTCTTATTTTAGCGTTTAAACTACCGTGAGTGATTTCTATTATAAATACTCGCGCGCGTGGACGGACTCCCTTGAAAAAGGACCCCGTATGGGTTCGAAACTAGTCGGGCTAACGTCGACTACACACGTGAGTAAAGCCGGGACAGATAGTATTTACTTTTCTTATCATAATGTCATCAGTACCCTTATTATAAATGCGAAAGTGTGATTGTTTGTTGGTTTGTCCTTCAATCACGTTGCAACGGTGCCACGGATTGACGTGATTTTTTGCATGTGTATAGATAAAAACCTGGTGAGTGACATAGGCTTACTTTTTATCCCGGAAAATCAAAGAGTTCCCACGGGATTTTTAAAAAACCTAATTCCACGCCAACGAAGTCGCGGGCATCAGCTAGTTGACTTATAATATATTACTTTGTATGGACAGGGCTATTGAACAAACAAAATGGCACCGATTCAGTGGTGCTTTAGCACCAATGGAACCTCAGTGACGTCTGGATTTCAAACAGGTCGTTTATTAGTATCTAAGAAGTGGCGCTGATTTATTTGGTTCCAAAACCGTGAAAAATTTTGTTCGCTTGGGCATATCTTGTCATTTATATCAATGTATAATGTTTATATCATAGAGGTTCATATACTATGAATATTATGCTAAATAAAAAAAATTGTGACATCACTTGTTTGTCCTTCATCACGTCACAACGGAGCTACAGATCGACGTGATTTTTTGCATGGGTATAGATAAAAACCTAGGAAAAAGTACTTTACTAGTAAAGTTTTAAAAGTTTAAGACCTGGAGAGGGACATGGGCTACTTTTTAACCCTTGGGAAAATCAAAAATGCGGGAAAAATATTGTCGTCTAAACCTACCCTATGCTATATACAATACTAGCTGATGCCCGCGACTTCGTGTGCGTGGAATTAGGTTTTTAAAAATCCCGTGGGAACTCTTTGATTTTCCGGGATAAAAAGTAGCCTATGTCACTCTCCAGGTCTTTATCTATACCCATGCGAAAAATCACGTCAATTCGTTGCACCGTTGCGACGTGATTGAAGGACAAACCAACAAACCAATAAAATAAACTCACTTTCGCATTTATAATAAGGGTACTGATAGTAGAACTCCATTAAAATTGCAATGAGAGTATATAAGCCTGTTACCGAATTATGGTCGGATACTATATTTTATGATCGGATTAAAGTAATAAATATTATCATTTTGGCATTTCGAGTAACACAATATTATAATTAATTAACTCATTAGTTTTTTTTTTTTTTTTTTTGTCGTAAAGCACTGTCACCAGTACTTTACTACCATTACAATCTAGCCTATGAAAGAGGCTAATAAGCAATATTATATTAACCTAAACTTATAAACGTACTTATACCTAAGAATCTGTCCATTGACTTAGCTTAGTTTATAGTTAAGATACCTTATTGGAAGACACTTTGTTCTTGTGTTCTTTAAATTGCACTAGCACTATGCTTTCACTTTGTTCGTGTGATCTTTGATTTGCACTAGCACTACACTTTCACTATAACTACACTAGCTCAAAAGGCTTAGTCCTCTTAAGTCTACGTATTAGGTCTGTGTTGTCGAGGAGCTGGATAGCCTCGACGTTAACATGTTCATGGAGCCTACGTTCGTGGGATTTAGCGTGTTTGCTAATAGCTGTGTCCACGAAGCCCATTTGGAGATCGCGATGAATGTCTACATTCCTGACGTACCAGGGTGCATTGACGATACCCCTAAGCACTTTATTTTGGAATCGCTGAATTATTAGTAAATTGGTCTTTCTGGTACAGCCCCACAACTGGATACCATTAGTGAAAATTGAATAATTTATGTATTCTGAAGTTAATAATTTAATATATAACAATATAAAGGTACTATAATTTGGTCAAGGCTTATAGACTACTAGCTTATGCTCGCAACTTCGTCCGCGTGGACCACACAAATTTCAAACCCCTAGGCATATCGCCCTCTTAGGAATTGAATTTTCAAAAACTAACTAACATACCTACATTATAAAAACTAAGTATTATATCGGTTTGGCTTGCCATTATCTAGGTTTATTGTTATATAATTAAAAATATTGTTAAATAAAAAAATATTGATTTTAAAGTTATGAGCCTCGAAATATTCCTATTTTAACATTAAATTTATGACTTTGGGCGTAAATAAGTAAGATTAGAAGTGTGAAAATTCTAAAACAAAAAACATCAGACATAGTTTATTTATTTTATTACCTGAAATATCATTACTTTACGAACATATTTTTTGTATTTTTTTCTCAAAAACACATTTCCTAACCCCTTTTCGTGCGCTTGATTGCGGTGAAAATCATCGTGCCCTCTCACCTTTCTCATACAATGTTAGGTGAAAAGCAAATGAAATGAAATGAAATGAAAATCTTTTTTTATTCGTATAAACATTTACAAGTGCTTACGAATAGTCGGATGCATCTACCACTGGTTCGGAATGCCTTTCCTGCCGAGAAGAACCAGCAAGAAACTCGGCGGTTGCTCTTCCACTTCCACTTCTGGAAATAGATCATCCACGTGCGCCGGCAATGAGGATCGGGTTTCCAGGCAACGTTCGAGAAAATTTTCATAGATGGCGCTGAATACTACACCCACTAAAGATGAAAAATAATACCTATATCTATATGAACTATGCTTTAATGTTTAGGTCGTGTCAATCAATGACATACCTAGATGAAGAGTAAGAGCTAGGTCTGCAATTTTCTTTACGTTTCTTCCCCACAAAATCTGTAAACAATAATAGGAGTAATTAATCTCGCATCCGATTTAAATTTAAAATTTAAAGCATAGATGATATAGATATAGGTATTATTTTTAATCTTTAGTGGTGGTAGTTTTCAGCGCCATCTATGAAAATTTTCTCGAACGTTTCCTGGAAACCTCATTTCAGTCGAGCGTACTGCGTCACCTTAAGAGCAGATATTATAGAAAACTAATATATCAACTCTATTACCTAAATGAACTTGAGCAGGCAGGTACTTGGCCAGGTCCTCATCCTATACTATAATCTACTCGAGCTTCTAGTCTTGTCTTATTAGTATTCGAGCACCCTCCAAGAGTTTCTTGATGTAAGCGTCTACTTCGTTTCGTATTAATTTCGATGAAGATAAAGGTTTCTAGTATGATTAATCCTATTAAATAGAAAATAAGTAATACTTATTGCGCCAAACTCGCGACTTCGTCCGCGTGGACTACACAAATTTTAAACCCCTATTTCACCCCCTTAGAGGTTGAATTTTCAAAAATCCTTTCTTAGCGGATGCCGACGTCATAATAGCTATCTGCATGCCGAATTTCAGCGTGATCCGTCCAGTAGTTTGAGCTGTGCGCTGATAGATCAGTCAGTCAGTCAGTCAGTCAGTCAGTCACCTTTTCCTTTTATATATATAGACTAGCTTATGCTCGCGACTTCGTCCGCGTGGACTACAAAATTTCAAACCCCTATTTCACCCCCTTAGGAGTTGAATTTTCTAAAATCCTTTCTTAGCGGATGCCTACGTCATAATAGCTATCTGCATGCCAAATTTCAGCCCGATCCGTCCAGTAGTTTGAGCTGTGCGTTGATAGATCAGTCAGTCAGTCAGTCAGTCAGTCACCTTTTCCTTTTATATATATAGATGTATTATCGCCCGCAGTGCACAGTTGTGTATACCTACATTCATTATCCAGTATCGCCATATACAACATCCGTCAGATCAATTTTGTTCGTATAAATGTAGCCTATGTCACCCCGGGCCATAACAACGAATCAATTGACACCCCATTCATCAAAATCGGCCCAGTAATTCAGCCGTTACAGTGGAACACACATAAATAGACTGCTAAAAAGCCTGTAGGGCGATTGTCTAAAACCTGCATCAATCATTATTACAATCTCAATTGTTCTTATTGGCTGAATTTTTGCCATTCTTCTTGCAACAGTGCATTGTGGCCAATAGTGAGCGAGCATTAACCAATCAGAGATGATTGCGATCGTGACATTGTAGATGTCAAACAACCGCGGTAGGGCCACTGGAGCACCACAGTGACGTTAGCTCTCTGTGCGTGTTCTATCGCCTTTATAATGGGGAGTGCTCTGAAGAGCTTTTTGACCTCATTCCGCCCTCCTTTTTCTACAACCGCACCGCACGCCACCGTAAAGAATTTCACACTCACCGCCTGGGTGTCTGGTGCACTTCGACCGTCCGCTGTGCCAGATCCTTCTTTCCACGCACATGCTGTGGAACCAACTCCCATCGGCGGTGTTCCCACTAGATTACAACATGGGGTTATTCAAGGGGCGGACCAACAAATTCCTAAAAGGCCGGCAACGCATCGGCGGTTCCTCTGGTGCTGCAAATGTTCATGGGCGGCGGTAATCGGAAACGTTTCGCTGGATCACAATATGAATTTAGCTCATCATTGGCGTATAATATATTTAGCAGGGCTAACAAAAATATCAAAATATACCAAATAAATAAATTCAATTTGACCAAAGCAATTAAAAGCTGGCTGGCATCCAAAGGCTATGAAGAAACAGAAAATATTTTAAAAATTAGAATATAGTTTGCGCGCGCGCCCACTCACATACACACACACACGCTCACACACATATATACACACACACATACAGAAAACACACGTACACACACTCACTCTTATCTATAATTTAGTATAACATTAGGTATAGTATTAGGTGAGGTATAATATTAGGTTAGTTTTTAGGAAACTTGTAACTGCCTTTCTGCAACACAGGTTTTTTCCTAGTGCAGAGGGAGGAAACTCGTTCTCTTACCTATAATTTTAGTATAATATTAGATATAATATATTAAGTCCTTAGTTTTTAAAAAACTTGTAACTGCCTTCTGCAATACAGGGTTTTCCTAGTGCAGAGGGTAGGAAACTTGTTTCTTGTGCCTAAATTCTAAATTCAAAATAAATTATTCTTATTCTAAAAAAAAAAAAAAAAAAATCACTTAACATCAGGTGACCCGCCTGCAAGTTTGCTCGCTATCTCTATTTAAAAAAAAGGTGTCTTGACAGACAGACAGACAACAGAGTGATCCTATAAGGGTTCCGTTTTTCCTTTTAAGGTACGGAACCCTAAAAAACGGGCCGATTTGAGGACCACCTCCTTTTTGGAAGTCGGTTAAAAATAGGTCATTACTCACTAACCTATTTCAATACAACGTGTAACAATTTCGAAAACAGACACTATATAGCATGTGCCTTCATGCCTTGCTGGCTTAAATCTGTTTCACAGGCTTTCGAGAACCAACTTAACTCCAACTTTAAACCAAGCAAATATGACTCTTATTTTTATTAGCATAGGGATGATAGTGGTGGTAAAAGTTTCAGGGAAGATTCGTGTCAAGGGTCCGTTGTCGATAAGGATGGGAAGTATGGCGTTATAGTCATCACGCACGCTATAGGAATGTTAGGGAAGGCGATTTATTGAGTTGTTAAGTGCTAGAACGCCGTTTTTGGTGGTCGTTTGTAGATGGAACAGTGTTGGTTTTGTCGTATAACAGTACCCGTAGTACAAGATTTTACGTCTCACCAAACGAAACCAAATTCGAGAATCGAAATACCTCCGCGTTACAGTAAAATTGACCTAAACAGCCTTGAATTGAAGTCAAATATTCAATGCCACTGATTTTAATTTCGCAATGTTTCCGCTTGGAGCGCTGGCTGTAGAAGTGTAGACAAACTTGAGCTTTAAAACAAGGTATTTAAGATCCAGTTTACTGTAACGCGGAAGTATTTCGACTCTCGAATTTGGTTTGGTTTGGTGAGACGTAAAATCTTGTACTACGGGTACGGGACACTAGCTTATGCCCGCGACTTTGTCGCGTGGTCTGCACTACTTAAATTTATAACGTAGCTTTACTTTTAAGTTTGCGTAATAATTATCACCATTATATCTAACAAATCCAACATCTGACTATCAAAAAGAGTAATTTATTACCTTATTGAATAAATCACTTGACTTTGACTTTGACTTACTCCTATTGCACCCCCTTAGGAGTTGAATCAGTACCCTTATTATAAATGCGAAAGTGTGTTTGTTTGTTGGTTTGTCCTACAATCACGTCGCAAAGGATTTTTTGTATGGGTATAGATAAAGACCTGGAGAGTGACATAGGCTACTTTTATCCCGGAAAATCGAAGAGTTCCCACGGGATTTTTAAAAACCTTAAACCACGCAGACGAAGTCGCGAGCAACAGCTAGTTTTCAATAATCCTTTCTTAGCGGATGTCTAAATCATAATAACTATAGTGCGTCATGGTTGAGATGGCAATCGGGGAGGAAACGCCCTTCACACACCCGCACAGCCCTACGCTAACCTGGTGCGGGCGAGTGCGGGTGTGCGGGGCGTCCACCCGCCCCATACCCCGACTGCCATCTCGATCTGTCGCTGACTATAATATTATTTTTCTGCATTCTGCAAGTCAAATTTAAAGCGGACGAAGTCGCGGGCATCATCTAGTTTCTCATAATACATGAAGAAAGTGGCAGCTCGACTCAAGTGGCACATACACCACTTTATTACACCATTTCTCTGTAATGCGGACTTTATCACTACACATGATTGATTCCGCAATTCCCGTGATGAAAGCGCCTCCCACGCGATTTATGGGAACACGGGTTACGCATTGCGATATCGAATCATCGAAGTCGAACATTTTCCGAAATAAAAACTTAGCTTTATTATTGAGGTTGTGGCGGTCTTCTCATAAAATAAGACGCTAGATGACGATACTTGAACTCATATGAAGAATTTTACAGCCATTGTCTAGTTGCATCGAAATAAATTACAACGAACAAAACTAGATGTCGCCACTGGAGCTTCAATCTCGCGCTATAGGATTCAATCGCGCTACCTAAGTTTTCTGTACAGAGCTTACTACACTACACATGATAGCATCCGCAATTCCCGTGATGAACGCGCCTCCCACGCGATTTATGAGAACACGGGTTACGCATTGCGATATCGAATCGTCGAACTCGAACCTTCTTTAGAACATTTTCCGAAATAAAAACGTAGCTTTATTATTGAGGTTGTGGCGGTCTTCACATAAGAGTTAAGACGCTAGATGGCGCTAGTCGAAACTTGACCTCATACGAAGGATTCTACAGTCATTGAATCGTAATCATCATTTATTATTGAGGTTGTCGTGATCTGCACATGAGACGCTAGATGAGACAACTCGAAGTCAGAAGGATTCTATAGTACGCGATAGGTTGAGGTAACCCGGTGCGGGATAGCATGGATGACGGGCAAGTGTGCGGAGCATCCCCCGTCTCATACCCCGATTGCCATATCAACCCGTCGCGGACTATACGTACCTAAGTATATTACTGTGCATCGAAAACTGGCATCTTGCAAAAGATTTTTATATGTCCCGCAAATTGCTATTGCGCTGGAACCATGTCTCATTAAAATCGAAATGACGTCATTATGACGTCAGCCGAAATAAAAATATACCATCAGCTCGAAACTTCAGTATAGTGATGACGTCACTAAAATGGTGGCCATACGCATTAGCAATTTGCGGGACATATAGACATTTTATGTGATGGCTCAAAAACTGCTTTTTGAAGTCCGCCGCTTTTTTAGCAAAAGGACAGCGTATATCTTGGTTATTGTATTATAAGTTTTATCACTACACATGATGGATTCCCCAATCCGGGTAAAAAACGTCTCTCCTACTACGATTTATGGGTATACCGGGTTACGCATTGCGATACCGAATCAGCGAATCTTGTATTAAACATTTTCTGAAATATACCAGTACTAGCTGATGCCCACGACTTCGTTCACGTGGATTTAGGTTATTGAAGATCCCGTGGGAACTCGTTGATTTTCCGGGATAAAAATTATAAGCCTATGTCACTCTCCAGGTCTTTGACTATACCCATGCAAAAAATCACGTCAATCCGTTGCTCCGTTGCGACGTGATTGAAGGACAAACACACTTTCGCATTTATAATAAGGGTACTGATAATAAGGGTACTGATTTTGTCTTTTATTGATGAACATGATTAATCAATCGATCAATCAAAATATGTAATTTTTATTCTATTAAACTTTTACAGTATTTTTGAATCGTCAAATGCATCTATCACTGGTTCTGAATGCCTTTCTTAGAGCTAGCGCGCACTACGGTAAATTTCAGTACGTTTTTTTCCGCAAAATCTGTGAACTATAGAACTATATAGAAGTGCGCGCACTGCGGAATTAATTCCGCACCGGATTTTTATACATTTAAATTCAAATTTACTCTACTTTACACTCTTAAATGATCATGTTAATACTGGGCTGGAAGAATCAGTGCGGACGAAGTCCCTTAAGGCGTTTGTGCACTGATTCGTATTTGGTTCGTATCCGTGATTCTTTGAAGCGGCCGTCATACAAAGGGCGTTTGTGCACTCATCCGTGAAATCACGCATTCCGTAAAAATACGAATCTAATGAGTATGTATTTGTATGACAGCTACTTCAAAGAATTACGTATACGAACCGAATACGGATAAGTGCACAAAGGTCCTAATACGTACTCATTCGATTCGTATTTTGTCGGATCCGTCAAATCACGGATGAATGCACAAACGCCTTTAGAGCCCTTTATAGTGCTTGTAGTAGGCACTTTAAGTACCTAAGTACTTAACTTTAAAAGCTACTTAGTAATATTGAAGAGGCATAAATTTAATGTTCTAAGTGAAAGCTCAGAGTGCTTACGAGCAACTTTTATACCATACTAGATGATGCCCGCGACTTCGTCCGCGTGGATTTAGGTTTTTAAAAATCCCGTGGGAACTCTTTGATTTTTCGGCAAGCGTAGGCAGTTGCTTAGCATAAAAATAAAACAATAAAAAAATAAAAAAGATTCCGACGAATTGAGAACCTCCTCCTTTTTTTGAAGTCGGTTAAAAAGCTATAGCCCACGCCCCTTCGGTACCCTAATTCCGCACATTGTCCTGATTACGTGACTTTTGAGTTCACCAATCACAACAAAGCATCCTCCCCTGTCCCCCGCCAACACTTTACGATTTTGTTTTCATGCAAAACCTTGTATATGCGTACTCTTGATTTTTGTGTGCTGTTTCGGATTGACTATGCTGCGTAGGCCCTACTGGCCGCTACAGCGTCACCGGAGGGGTTGGCGAGCGCGAAGCTCCGCCTGGGGCTCGAAGAAATAATTCGAGAGGTCGGGGGGCAACGTCCTCCTAAGGGCGCCTCCTGTGAGGCTCGGACCACGGCTTAGGATGACGTTGGGATGAGTGGAGTTGGACTACTGGTTAGTCCGTACGCCCCCGAGGCCATGGCGTGAGTCCACGTCCGGGTGACGTTAGAAATCGGGGACCTCGTCTTCGCCTGCGATTGAGGTTGAATTCTCTGTGATAGAAGACAAGTTTAACAAGTTTTTAGAAAACTTGTAACTGCCTTTCTGCAACACAGGTTTTTCCTAGTGCAGAGGGTAGGAAACTCGTTCTCTTACCTACAATTTTAGTATTACAATAAAACTTAAAGCTAGCCTTATCTAATTACTATATAAATCATGACCGCGTGGAATGGTGCCAAGAATACTGGCTGCATTTCCGCGCTGGACAGCCAGGCTGATCCGTTGCGCAAAAAATGAGCCAGCCCTTCTGTCACCAGATGAGGCTATTAATCGCGGTGAAATGTCTCGTAAAAAATTTTTAGCACTAAGACTCCATGGCCCCAGGGTCTCCACGGCAAACGGCACAAAAATGTAACTCTCTATAAGAGAGGCATACTTGCGCCGCTTGCCGTTTTCAGCTGTTTCTGCTGCGGCTCCCGGTCTTGATGATTTTAGTATAATATTAGATATAATATATTAAGTCCTTAGTTTTTGAAAACTTGTAACTGCCTTCTGCAATACAGGGTTTTCCTAGTGCAGAGGGTAGGAAACTCGTTTCTTGTGTCTAAATTCTAAATTCAAAATAAATTATTCTTATTCTTAAATTATTCTTAATCTTAACCTACCTTTTGCAAGATACATACCTACTTTCGTTGAATTTTCTTTTAATCAACTCTCGCTCAGAGTTCTCGCGATAAAGGAAGTATTCTAAGTTAACTTTCCATTGTTAAAGGTCGATCCCGGTCTTTTGTAGAGGATGTACTAACTATGACAAAGGCATTCCTGGCACGTTGTCTCTTGGACTTTACTTTAGGTAAAGTTATTGAGGTAACCGGATATAAGTAACCAAGTTGAATAGAAGTAGGTGTTACTATGTGGAAGTCCATGATATACAAGGAACCAAAAGCTTAATCTATACTAATAAAATAAAATAAAATAAAATAAAAAAGCCTTTATTGTCTAATCCGTTAATTCCAATTATATCCCCTATTACAATAATTTATTTATTTTTACATCATTTTTGATCATAAATTCATCGTATTCGAAACAATATCAATTCATAAAAATATATCAGTTCATTCATCGTCATAATAAAATTAGTTTCTAATGTCAAAATTTATGTTTATATGTTATATTTAAGTCCCTTATAGTAATATATTCAGTCACGCATTAGTCGCCTCAATGGCGTAGGCCTCCCCCAAATCTCTCCAAAGCTCCCTATCTCGAGCTTTCCTCATCCAGTCCTTTGTCGTCCTCTTTTCCTTTTTCTGTTTCTCGGAACCCACTCAGTCACCTTTTTTGTCCATCTCATCTTATCCAACCTACAAATATGTCCAGCCCATTTCCATTTTAATTTTATAATAATTTTCCTTACATCTGTCAGTTTGGTCATCCTCCGAATCATTTTATTTCTTACTCTATCTTTAATCTTTAGTCCCAACATACTTCTCTCTATTTTCCTTTGACATATTGCTAGTTTCTCTTCCTCTTCCTTCCTTAGAGCCCACGTTTGACATCCATATGTCAAACATGGCAATATCGCGACCTCAAATAGTTTCTTTTTTATATGGACTTTTATTTCCCTGTTCTTCATAATCTCCTTATAGCTCCAAAATTTTTTCCAAGCGATGGCAATCCTTCTCTGTATCTCCTTCTCTGTACAGCTTTCAAAAGACACAGACTGCCCTAGGTAGACATAATCTTTTACGTATTCTATCTTTTCCCCCGCTACGTTGATGTCCATCCATTCTGCATTCGTAAGGATTTTTGTTTTGGAACTGTTTAATAATAGGCCAGCTTCCTTGCTCTCCCTTGCCAGTTCCTCTACCATCACGTTGAGATCCGATGCATTTTCCGCGAATACAACGATGTCGTCTGCAAAACGTAGATGACTAAGGAACTCGCCATCAATCCTTAGGCCTTTTTCCTCCCAGTCCAGGTTTCTAAAAATGCTTTCTAGGACTGCAGTGAAAATTTTTGGTGATAATGGTTAATCTATACTAATATATAGTTATTATAAAGAGGTAAAGTTTTTGAGTTTGTTTGTAGGGGGTAATTGGTACAGAGCCAACTTACATCCCGGAGAAGGACATAGTCTTCTTTTTATTTTGGAAAATCAAATTTCATCAATCAACAGAGATTCCTTTATAATGTAGAAAAAAAATAAGGCTGGATTTTTTTTAAATAGAGATAGCGAGCAAACGAGCAGGCGGGTCACCTGATGTTAAGTGATTACCGCCGCCCATGAACATTTGCAGCACCAGAGGAACCGCCGATGCGTTACCGGCCTTTTAGGAATCTGTTGGTCCGCCCCTTGAATAACCCCATGTTGTAATCTAGTGGGAACACCGCCGATGGGAGTTGGTTCCACAGCATGTGCGTGGAAAGAAGGATCTGGCACAGCGGACGGTCGAAGTGCACCAGACACCCAGGTGGTGAGGGTGAAATTTTTTGAAATTCCAACGGGACAATCATTAAAGTTTTGTATTTTCTCCGAGCGATTTGCAGGTTATTGCTAGTTTTGCTATAATCTGTTAAATTAAATAAATCTGAATTGTTAAAATGCATTAAATATTACCTTCCCTTAGCTTTCCTGTAAAATATTATGTAAAAAGCTCTTCTACTTGTTGGCCAGCCGGTGGGGGAAGATAAAATATTTTAAAATAAACACTGAAAGACGGGGCGTCGCTGAGAAACTTTCTGATTTTCATAAAAATACAATAGCGGGCTAGCCTCACTTGTAGTATGAGAGACGGGTGTAAGATATTGCGAATTTTTTAACTAGAATATTTTGTGCACTTTATTTTATATTTTATTTTAATAAAAAGGCACACAAAACAGGTTGTAAGTACACTGGACAGCAAATAAACCGGGCCACCCACTACCTTGGAACTCTGATTTGATTTTCTCAAAAAATATAAAACTTACAACTATCAAAATTATACCTACAGAAAGTGCGTTTCATGATGATTAAAATGCATGGAAACTCATTGGGATTTAGATTTTGGGAAGATTTTACAAAGAAGAGTCGTTGAATCAGAGTTTCTCAGAATGAGAAAGGTTAGTTAGAATAATAGCTAGCTTGAACTATGTAGTGCCAGTTTGAGGTAAAATTTTATTTGAGAAGTAATTTATAATATTATCTACTATTCTGTAATAATATTATGTTGTTAATACTCATCTTTAACGTCTTTTTAGGGTTCCGTACCTCAAAAGGAAAAACGGAACCCTTATAGGACCACTTTGTTGTCTGTCTGTCTGTCTGTCTGTCCGTCTGTCTGTCAAGAAACCTACAGGGTACTTCCCGTTGACCTAGAATCATGAAATTTGGCAGGTAGGTAGATCTTATAGCTGACATTTGGGGAAAAATCTGAAAACCGTGAAATTAGGATTAGATCACCCAAAAAAAAATTAAATTGTGGTCATAAACTAATAATTTGTATTTTCAACTTTCGAAGTGAGTGAATATATCAAGTGGGGTATCATATGAAAGGTCTTCACCTGTACATTCTAAAACAGATTTTTATTTATTTTTATGCATCATAGTTTTTGAATTATCGTGCAAATTGTCGAAAAAATACGACTGTAGTACGGAACCCTCATTGCGCGAGCCTGACTCGCACTTGGCCGGTTTTTTTGACATAATTTAAATACGTTATAGGGACAAATGGACGGAACAATAGGCAAACGGTGTATCGGAAGGCCATTCAAACGGTGGGCTGATGAGATAATACAAACTGCAGGGAAGAACTGGTTGTATCTGGGCAAGGACAAGGAGAAGTGGAAGAGGTTGGGCGAGGCCTTTAGCCGCAAAGGGGCTCATGCTCCATAAAAAAATAGCGTTCACTTACTAACCATACTAACCTAGGGAAATAAGGAAAATGTACTAACTAACAAAACGAATGTACTATGTAACTAACTAAGGAACTCGAGAATAAATGGCTCTTTTATTTATTTTATTTTAGGGACAAAAGGGTAACATAAGGTAAAATAACTACTTAAGGTTAACATAAGGTAAAGCAACTAAGTGTTCATGAAAACAATTAAATGAAGTTTCTCAATTAAATTAATTGAATGTAGAATATATCGGTCGTCTCTTAGACTACATGTACCGACTTAAAAACGTATTACACTAACATCTGCACGTTACTCTGCTCCCGGTTTCATTCCCTGTATTTTTCTATTTTCCTTAGTGAGCTTTGTTTACAGAGGAACATATTAAATGCTTTTTACGCACGGACGGTACGGTTGTGGTTTCTTTTGATGTTATACTGTACTTACGTATTAATTTAATTTTTGAGTAAATATTAGAACTCTTTTAATATTAAGTAAATACTTAAATAAATAAATAAAAAAAAAGTAAATGTCTACTACAAACATAATAATATATAGGTACTTTGCTTATGAAGAACATTAATCTTTGTAAGAAAACTAATGCTCGCGAATTTGTCCGCGTGGACTACACAAATTTCAAACCCCTATTTCACCCCCTTTAGGAGTTGAATTTTCAAAAATCCTACTTTAGCCTACGTCATAATAGCTTCTGCATGCCAAATCAGCCCGATCCGTCCAGTAGTTTGAGCTGTGCGTTGATAGATCAGTCAGTCAGTCAGTCACTTTTTTTCTTTTATATTTCTAGATGTCACATCAGTCATCAGTTTAGAGTACGCATGACATTCATTGCAGCTATCAGCGCCAAATTCATCGTCATCATCATCATCAACCGATAGACTTCCACTGCTTGACATAGGTCTCTTGTAGGGTCTTCCACACGCCTCGGTCTTGCGCCGCCTGAATGCCAGCGGCTCCCTGCGACTCGTCTGATGTCGTCCGTCCACCTAGTGGAGGGTCTTCCAACACTGCGTCTTCTGGTGCGAGGTCGCCATTCCAGTACCTTGGGACCCCAACGTCTATCGGTTTACGAACTATGTGCCCTGCCCATTGCCACTTCAGCTTCGCAACCCGTTGAGCTATGAGCGCCAATATGGCGAGAAATAAAGTTCAAAAACAGCTCGGCAATCGTAGGTCCAGTGTACTTGTATTAGTAAAGATCAGTGACTCTAACAGAATCATATTCATACAATATACTGAGACAAGAGCATGTAGAGTGTTTGCTTGGGACAAACGTTGGGGACAAATGTTTGTGATAATCGCTTGGTCCGGGCTATCCTTTGCCAATATAAACAGCCGTAGTAAAAGCCTCGGCAAACAGTGCGGCCCCAGGCGTACAGTCGAGGGTCTCTACTCTCTATGTTACTTACTTAAGATGTCGCATTCCTCATTGCTGAGGGTTGTGACCACTTTCATATAAATTTAGATCAAAGGAAAAGATGGTTGACTGACTGACTGATCTATCAACGCACAGCTCCAACTACAATCGGACCGGGTCTGATCGTATGATCAGTGCGTTGATATATAAGTCAGCCAGTCAGTCAGGACTTTGAATTTTATTATATTGGAATCTCACTAGGACTTCGTGTCTCCACACGAAGTCCTAGTGAGATTACAATATACAATAGGTTACGTTATACAATAGCTATACAAAGTAAACTTAAACTCAATTTCAAAGCATTTATTCAAAATTAGCTTATGCTCGCGACTTAGTCCGCGTGGACTATAATATTATGTATATAAATTTCAAACTCTCATTTAACCCACTTAGGGGTGGAATTTCGAAAAATCCTTTCTTAATGGATACCTACTCTTTACAAAAAACACAATCTCCAAATTTCATATCTCTAAGACGAGCAGTTTAGGCTGTGCGTTGATATATAGGTCAGTCACTCAGTTAGGACTTTAAATTTTATATTCAGGGTGTAACCAGAACGCTGGCAAAAACGAAGACAGGTGATAGTACTGATAATATGATATGATACAATAAAAAAAACTGCGAAAAAAATATACTTTTATTTTATAAAAGTTCACGATAAATTGCAAATAAAACATCTGACTGACGCTAGAGTTCATCAAACGTTTCGCGTTGTGTCGTAGGTGGGGCATTGACCCCAGTTTTGCACGCGGATTTGAAAAATCACTAAAACTACAAAATGATCCAAATGGTTATTGGTATTGGATTGTGTTTAGGTAGTATAACAATAACGCTAAGTTTTTGCTGGCGTTCTGGTTACATCCTATATAATATCCAGATGGGTACCACTGTCATTGATATTTTTTTTTTAATATTTAAATTTATTAATTGGCATCCAAAACAGATTACAATAATAATTATAACCTAATTCCATAATACAAAGTTTCAAGGATACATAATATTACATCATTGTTCAGTTTTTGAATGTCAATCGTTGTTGTTGAATTTGTAAGCTATAATTATGTGCGATTAAATAAATTAATTCCATCAAAATGTCTTTTAAATACAATAGTATTGCAGACCTTTGATCCTAATATCACAAAGAATGGGTGCGATAACCCTCTAATGATGCTGGAGTACAGACACCGCCGTGCTACCCTTTGTTAGCGAAATACTCTTGTAAGCGATAGCCCTTTACTAAGCGTGACCACAGTGGAGTGAGGTTTGATTGCTCTACAAAAACCAGTCAAGAGCGAGTAGAACTCGCGTAGGAAGGGTTCCGTACTATCGATGATAGATGGGTACCACTGTCACCGAATACATAATAGTACATCACTGTACAGTTTTTGTACACTGTACAATTGTTATTGAATTTGTAAGATATGTGTGCGATTAAATAAATTAATTCCATCAAAATGTATTTCAAATACAATAGTATTACAGACCTTTGATCCTAATATCACAAAGAATGGGTGCGATAACCCTCTAATGATGCTGGAGTGCAGACATCGCCGTGTCTACCCTTTGTTAGCGAAATACTCTTGTAAGCGATAGCCCTTCGCTAAGCGTGACCACAGTGGAATGGGGTTTGATTGCTCTACAAAAACCGGTGAAGTGCGAGTCGGACTCGCACACGAAGGGTTCCATACCATCACACAAAAACAACATTTTAATTTTCATGTCAGCCATTTTGATTCTTTTTATTTTTGTTATACCGACAATAAAAAAACCGGCCAAGTGCGAGTCAGGCTCGCGCAATGAGGGTTCCGTACTACAGTCGTATTTTTTCGACATTTTGCACGATAATTCAGAAACTATGATGCATAAAATAAATAAAAATCTGTTTTAGAATGCAAAGGTAAAGCCTTTTCATATGACACCCCACTTGATAGTTATCTTACTTCGAAAATTGAAAATATTAATGTTAGTTCATGACCACAATTAATTTTTATTTGTGTGATGTAACCACAAATTCATGGTTTCCAGATGTTTCCCCTTATGTCTGCTATAAGAGCTACTTAGGTAGGAATCATTTTTTTGAAAAGGAAGGAAATTTTTGGTTTTTCTTGATATAGCGGTAATAAAAATATACACTTTGTGAAATTCAACTCTTTACTTTACGGTTTATGAGATACAGTCCGCTGACAGACAGACAGATGAATAGCGGAGACTTAAATAGGGTCCCTTTGGCAGACATCATCAGTGTCTGCCCTTTGTT
This sequence comes from Maniola hyperantus, assembly GCF_902806685.2. Lineage (NCBI taxonomy): Eukaryota > Metazoa > Arthropoda > Insecta > Lepidoptera > Nymphalidae > Maniola > Maniola hyperantus. The sequence continues at coordinate 12,300,265 of NC_048555.1, forward strand.
AGCGGAATACTCTTGTAAGCGATAGCCCTTGTGACTATGCTAAGCGTGACCACAGTGGAATGGGGTTTGATTGCTCTACACAAACCGGTGAAGTGCGAGTCGGACCCGCACACGAAGGATTCCATACCATCACACAAAAAACAACATTTTAATTTTCATGACAGCCATTTTGATTCTTTTTATTTTTGTTACAGCGGCAATAAAAATACACATTCTAAGCAAATTTCAACTTTCTACCTATTAAAGTTCACGAGATATTAAAGCCCGCTGTCCGTAACGTAGGGTTCTTTTGGCACCCTTTGGGTACGAAACCTAAGAAGATCTAAGCTCATTTTGCAAACACTTACCAGGCTAACAAAAAATTCATAGATAGTTCGCAGTAAAACGTAGTCGTTTGGAATCCACGAAAAAAAATAACACGGATAGCAAAAAGTGAATAATACAAAAGTGGAGGTCGTAATCTTAATAGTTATTGTCTTCATTACCGGCCAAATTACTCCTCATTTGGATAATGGGCAGCGCACCTATCGGGGGTTATCCGAGATGGTTTAGGGTTCCGTACGAAAGGGAGAAAACCAATTCAAGCTGCTACTACGAGTAAGTACTTTTATTAGGCCATCAGTACCCGTATTATAAATGTGAAAGTGTGTTTGTTTGTTGTTTTGTTGGTTTATGGGTTTGTTGGTTTATTTGTTTGTCCTTCAATCACGTCGCAACGGTGTAACGGATTGAAGTGATTTTTTGGATGGGTATAGATAAAGACATGGAGAGTGACATAGGCTACTTTTTCTCCCGGAAAATCAAAGAGTTTCCCCGGGATTTTTAAAAAACCTAATTCATAAGCTCATATACGATAAAGAAATTCGAAATATTTTTATGTAGCATAAATCTACAAATAATGTAAATAATATTATTATTATCATCATTGCCTTAATTTCAATTATAATTATAGTTGAGGCATTATGAACGTGCAAACTGAGTCATAAATCATTTTATCAGACCTATCGCTCGCCTTATGGAACTGGCACATGATTCTCTGGTGACGTATGTAACAGTAAAAAAAGGATTTGTCGATAGTCGATAACAGGTTAGCTACCTCCATCCGAACGGCATCCTTTTATCGATAACTTTTGCAGCCCTCTCACAACTTATGATCGTAATGATTCAGTTCGCACGTTCGTAATGTCTCTTCGTAATAAAATATTATAACAATGAGAGATGTAAATAAATGACAAAAAAAGTTGTCAAATCATAAGTAAATAGCTAGCCGAAGTTTCCTTTATTTAATTAAAATATAGTAAAATTGCGGAACCCTCGACCAAAGTGTAAATTTCACCGACTTTATAATTTTCAGTCCAGGTACAAAGGTAGCATTTCCATTTCGAATGCACGGTATCGAATTTTTGCAAATGCAATCCGCTCAGGAAATTCTGATTAACCAAATTGCCTCTTTACCAGGAAACCATAACAACTGGGGCTTATAAAAACGAAATTAATATTAAAACCCCAATTCCAGGATTTTTGTTCAATTTGATGGTGATATTTTGATTTCGCAATACCCAATTGGGTATTTGACTAGGTACATCAAAAATAAATAATTTCTCACTTCTCAGTGATTTTGATTGTAACAGTGATTTCTTCCAAAATACGTAAAACCCACGTCCTTTGTTAGTTTTATGTGTGATAATCATTTTAAATTATCGATTAAACTAAAAAAGTACGTCATTATGATGTGACGTCACATTCTAGTATTTATCTATAATATAAAAATGAATCACAAAATGTGTTGGTCATCGCAAATCTCGAGAACAGCTGAACCGATTTCGCTAATTCTTTTTTTATAATATTCCTTAAAGTACGAGGATGGTTCTTACGGAGAGAAAAATTTAATTCAACCTCCCCCTCAATTTTCTAAACTCTACCCGAGCGAAGCCGGGGCGGTTCAGCTAGTTAATTATAATTATTGTTAGCGACTAGTTTTAAAGTATTGAGTTTATTCAGAACACGACGTACCTATGCGTAGATTAAAATCCCATGGTTCGTCATTTGGTAAAAAAAGGGTGCGTTTCAAGTAGGTACGGTTAAAATTATTGACTTAGCGACCACTACCTGCTTGACTAAATGAATTATTGTGTTACTCTTAGAATTTGGACTTAAAGTAGTGTAGAATTATTTAGAAGGCACTTATGTTAGCTTGTAGTTTTTGTATTGTAAATCAACCTATTTTATGGGTAAAACTAAGTGTTAAAAGAGGGTTCTAAAATAGTGTGCATATTGGCGTGGGAATATTCAACTCACTTCAATATTTTTCTGTATAAATACCACTCGTTGAGCGAAATAAAGTTAGTCAGTCTAGAGCACTGGTACACGTAATAAGTCTTTTATTCTAATACAACCATCCAGTATCCATTCTTCGTCAGGACAAGTACCTACGCTAGGTCTACCTGTCGCGGTAGAGGTGCACGACCGGGGTGCACAGGACGGGACGCCAACCAGCCCATAATATTAGCGAGTCAGCAAGCCAAACGAACGCCTGTTCGCTCACTTGCTGTAACGAACCAACGAACCAACGAACCAACTAAGGGACAGGGTGCAAAATAATTACCTGCCCCCACTCACTCGCGCCCCGTCAACTAAGTGGGACAAGTTCCCAGGCGTTGTTACGCACGTGTTTACAAGCGACGCGCCGCAACAATTATCATGGAATATCGCAGTGCGCGTTTTGACGTTTGATAAAAAGTTACTGATTTGACTAGTTGTCAAATACCGTATTATTAAAGAAAATTAAAGTAGACGTATTTCTAAATGGCTTAACAGATTTACAAGTATGAGGTGACACTTTTTTTTTCATTCAGATACAAGTTAGCCATTGACTGCAATCTCACCTGGTGGTAAGTAACGATGCACTCTAAGATGAAAGCAGGCTAACCTGGAAGGGGTAGGGCAGTTTTTTTTGTTATTAAACCCACAAACAACCCATTGGTTTCTACACCATACCGGCAAAGCCGTACCGGAACGCTAAATCGCTTGGCGGCACGGCTTTGCCGGTATGGTGGTAACTAGCCACGGCCGAAGCCTCCCACCAGACCAAGTTTAAAACCACAGGTGGCAAGAGTATGCAAAAATCGTACGAATGCAACTCAATCAATTTGCAGTTGGAAGCTACGAGAGAACGAAGACAAATTGGCGCGGTACACGGTTCGATTCCCGACGGAGGTAGTTACTCGCGATCCGCGCTCAACTTCCGGCAACTTTTGTTTACCTCGTTTGATAAGTTCGCGTACCTACAGGCTACAGGCATTGTAAAGCGCAACGCACACCTGCAGAGTAGAGTGCAGTTGAAACGCAGCGTCTTTTTTGATAACGACTTAAACAATGCTAGCGTGCAAAACTCGGGTCAATGCCCCGCCTACAATGTGGCGTTGACTCCGAATGGCCTACTTACGCAACGTTCATTGACCTTTAGCGCCTCATCCCCGCGGTCCGGCGCCGCACAAGACGTCGTAATATCGTCGTCATAGTGTGGCATGGTATAGTGATTTCTGTGTAGGATGACGCAGCGTCACCGCTCAGGCGCCGCACCGCCAACAAAACTCGGTTTGTTATTAAAATGATGATGCACATCAGCTCTGCTCCGCCCTGTAGGTATGTGTTGCACCTAAGAGCTAAGTTTCTAGTTAACTATTAGTTAGCTCCTTTCATCTGTGATGTGCGTTTCCTGCAACCTAGTACACATTGGCAGGAAATGATCTGTACAATTCTATTTCAGTGTTTAGAGACGAATTTCTAAGGGCCAGCACTAACAGATGGAGTATAGCTGAGTCTTTTTTATAAAAACTTAAACTCAGCTAAACTTTTTCTTTCTATCTTTCGTATAAAATGATCCATCTATATTTTATAAGGAGAAAAAAATATTAATATCCAACAAAGATTTTCAAAGTTACAGGCATTTTAATTTTGGAGTGGGAGGGTCTTCTATCCCTTTCTCGCAAAACGAAAATTTGTATGAAACCTCACGAGGCTACTATGGCATTAGTAACGTGTGACGTCAAAATTCTATATCACTATCTCTGTCTAATCAGAAATATTTAAATGCTTATAACTTTTTTGTTATTTGATCGATTTAATTAGTTTTTTCAGTTTACGTCATTATTTTTATCCTACTTTATAATAAAGTAATAAAAAAACTGAAGTCAAATACCCAATTCATTAGTATGATATTATATAGGATGTAACCAGAACTCTAGCAAAAACTTAGCGTTATTGTTATACTACCTTAACACAATCCAATACCAATAGCCATTTGTCCCATTTTGTAGTTTTAGTGATTTAGTATTTTGAAACCCGCAATGTGCAAAACTCGGGTCAATGCCCCACCTACGACGCGGCATTGACTTCGAGTGCCCTACTTACGCAACGTTCGTTGACCTCTAGCGTCAGTCAGGTGTTTTATTTGCAATATATCATGAACTTTTACAAAACATAGGATATTTTTAATTTTATTTTGCGTTTTTTGTGGTATCATATCAGTAATCAACAGTAGGTACTATTAGGTACCTGTCTTCGTTTTTGCCAGTGTTCTGGTCGTAGGCGGGGCATTGATCCGAGTTTTGCACGCTATACATTGCGAGTTTGAAAGATACTAAATCACAAATACTACAAAATGAGGCAAATAGTTCAATAACTGTGTGCCTCATTTTGTAGTATTTGTGATTTAGTATCTGGTGTGTATTGGATTGTGTTTAGGTAGTATAACAATATCGCTAAGGTTTTGCTGGCGTTCTGGTTACATCCTGTATGTAAGTATTATAATATTATGAAACCCTCTAAATATTTTACAGGTATGTTAACATGTTTGTTCTCCATTTTCTCACAAAGTAGATTCTTGAGATAAGTAACACTAAATTTGAACACGTTTAAGTATTTAGACGACATCCCCTTTTGAGAACACGACACCTAATTGTAGGTATAGTTCGCGACAGGTCGAAATGGCAATCTGGGAGGGAACGCCCCGCACACCCGCACAGCCCCCGCGTTAACACGGTGCGGGCGAGCGCGGGTGACGTGCGGGTGTGCGGGGCGTCCCCCCCGCCTCATAGCCCGATCGCCATCTCGACCTGTCGCGTACCAGCTAAATGTTTTATTTATTTATTTATTTATTTGACAACTTAAAACTATCATTACAGGCTAACTAATGCGATAGCTAAGTTAACTTAAATTATTTATATCTACTTATTATTACATACTTTTTACTATGTACAACTAACTGACTTTAACTTAAAATATAACCTACTTTATATAAAACTTAACAAAAACGTTGTGGCCCTTAGGCCCTTATGAACTCGCCCAGTGAGCAGCTGAACAGGTCGATGTGTTCAGCGACGAATTTATATAGTTCTATTTTGTCCTATTTTTGTTGTGTAAACCTAGTTAGGAGTTACCACGCGTCGCGTCGCGTCGAACGATACAG